>NC_072777.1:33016017-33333517 GCF_022539595.1 Amphiprion ocellaris | reverse complement strand
CTCCATGTCTGCTGGATGTGTAAACAGGCAACTGTTAATTAACCTGTTGGCAATATTAACTTCATAAGGTAATAATATGCCAGTGTTGTTTGCAGAGTTGTACAGATTGTTGGTTGTATTAAATCAGTTTGACTTCTGTGTTTTATAATGGATGAAGCAGTGAAAATAACAATCTAGCAGCTTAAGGTGATAGAACAGAACCACATAACCGACTGTACTATCCTGATGAGGATATGCATCTGTTTCTCATTCAATCTCTATTCATTTTAAATTATTAACTGCCTATAAAAAATACCAGCTACAGATGTGATATAACAGGATTCACAGGTAGCTTAAAAGGCAGCCGCAACAAACCACCTCAGCACAATAATTCTACATATATACATCCAGCAGGTGATTTGTTAAATTTTAATGGGGAAACGGTCCAATGGGAGCATCCACCTGCTTCCACACCACCAGCAAACACACACAATGGAGAAGGAAGGTTAACAAGGTGGATGTATCATGGTTATTTTACTAACAAGGGCGATAGGATCCCTCTTCACCTACCTTAAGCCACCTACTGCACATATATATTGTATATGTGCATTCACATGCGTTATCCTGTTGCACCTTTAATTGAAGGCAGAGAAAACTGTGTTTGACTTTGGATGTCAGCAGTCTCTGTCAAGAGTTTACGATAATCTGCCTCCTCTGGTGTACATGTGGTCCTCCAGTTGCGTAGAACAATCCTGGCCACGACAATAAAACCTGCTAATAGGCTGTTTTCCACCACAGGAACTTGCATCTAATTTTTGAGCGGCTTGAAGTTTTGAGCATGTTCTAACTGCAAGAACTACACCTGTAGAATCTCTTTCATGTCCATCTATGGGGAGCAAATAATAACTACTCCATGGTAGGTATTTCTTTGTAGACCTTAAAGGCTGGTGTTGATTGGTTAAACTTGAAGAAGATAAATGCTCACTGGTTAAACTCAGAGAGAACAATAAGTGCCACTTTTCTGCTCTATTGATGGTCCAGTTGAGAGAGTCTTTTTGTCTCTGACATCGCCATCTTCAATGAACAATTCTCCATGTAGGCTCACATGACATAACTTCTATTGTTCAAATTCCTTTGTGCGCACAGAACTGGAATTACATCAGGTGAACGCTGTCTGTCTGCCCATCAGCTGTAGATACTTTTAGAAAACCCCTTTATCAATTAGACTACATTGATTTTTAAGGTCCTCAAATAACATACAGTAAATGAGTGATCTCTGAAGAACTCACTGACAACATGGATCACTTCAGCCAGAAATCAACCCTTTAAAAATTCTGCTTTTATCTGGACAGATTGAGGGGTTTTTCCATGTGGAGGTGAAACTTTATGTGTGATAACTCCAAAATCTTGTGTGCCATTGTCCGTTGGGAATTAGGTTTCCTTCTTCTGTCTGAAGTTCTTTCTCAAAAGGCATTGTTGGATTTGTTGAGACGTGGTGTTTCACCTCCCCAGGACCAGCCAGAAAGGCTCAGTTCTTCATACAGTAACTAAAACTGTCTGGTGCTTATCTTATCATCCACGTCTTGCTGTATGTAAACTTGCAAATTAGATCCATTTTAATTGGTTTAGTTTGAAGTACAAACCAACATACACAAAAGGAATCTGTAGTGAGGATTAAATGATAAGTTTCTGTGTCTATACAACATGAACCTGTCAATGGCTAAAACAAGCTCTTTTACTTTACTTTTTAGGATTACAATGCAGCTGTTTTGTAGTTGATGGATACAGCACTTTCACTCAACACCGGACCAATTCCAGAGATCTCTGTTACTATTAGTCATTTAGAATGCAAAAAAATAAATCACAAATAGGGTTTAGAAGGTTAAAAATAACAGAATTTCCCTTTTATGTTTTAACTAGGGGAGCCACATTAATGGAGATTATATTTTCCAGATTCAAAAACAACCTAATACCTCAAGATTTCATTCCAGCTGGGATCCACTTAAACTGGAATGTGGTGCTTGTTCATTGGCTGCAGCCTCTTGATAGTTACAAAACCTTCAGCTCCTTGCCAGTTTACTTATTAACTGGTACTGATTTTCTGAAAGACTCAGTGTTATTTAGATCATTAAGGTTTGACAATAATGTTCCCAATAAGTAATAAAACATTGTCTGAGTACAGACATATTTTATGTTCTTCTTCTGTCTGTGTCAGAGGATGAATCGACTTCCCTGCTATGTCGGAGTCTCCCTCGCTGTCACCTCTCTCAGGACCTGCTTTAGACCCGACAGGAAATATGAAGCAAGAGCAACACACGCTGATCTCATGTACTGTAATACTCATGTCTGCTTTATTCGAGTTTGATCTATTTTCTCTTTGTTTCTTTCATCGTCCCCCTCGTGGTCTCCCCCCTATCTTCCCCTTTCTGTGATGATGATGGTTCACGTCTGTTTCCTGATGCGCAAACACTCTTGAAGGTTTCCCCCCAACAATTCAGCACTAATGGAAATCTTCAATATTGCATGTAGAAGCCTTCTGGGTGCTGTTGATGGCCTGTTGTTAGAGATTGGAATATATGAGAGGTGGTCAGGTGGAGCAAAGGAAAGAGCTTGCTAAGGTGTAAATAAATGGAAAACCAAAGTGGAGGGAAAGAAGTAAAAATCAGTGAACTTTACAGTTACAGCCAAATAAAAAAATGAAAGCCGGCATGTTAGGAAGAACAGATGAGACGAGGTTTGAGACGTTTGGCCAACATGAGGATCAGACAGTTGGAAAGCAGTTTCATGAACGCCTACATGAATTAACAACAGCGAAGTACAAATAACAAATAGCAAATGCAAGCCATGGGAGTGTTGAGCATTTTAAATCCATGCAAAACAGGAATCCGGAGTCGCCCCATGCGTGTCCGACTGATTCAAAATTCAAAAAAATTCACAGAAAAAAGTGTGATGATCGCAATTTTTTCCCCTCATAAATATTTTTGCAGGCTTTGCACAAACAGTCATATGGTATTCATCAAGTCATATTTAATTCATTGCTGTGTAAGTTTTTTTTCAGCTGAAAAACCTGGTGCTTGGCATGAAAAGCCTTTAGCTCTGGGAATGTGGCCTTGGTTTGTGCCGTCCACCTCCAGCAGGTGAAAGCAACAGCCAGGGGGAATCCTGTTTACTCCGTCTCTCTAAAGCTCACTGCATACTGATGCGGACGGATTATGCAAAGCGTCTTTTTACACACCCCTCTGAGCAAAAGAGAGAGGCAGGAATAGAGATCTTTGGCATGAAAGGACTTTATCTTTGTTTGTGGATCTGGAAAGAAGAAGAAGAAGCAGCAGCAGCCTGCTCTCTCTCTCTCTCTCTCTCTCTCTCTCTCACTCTGTGTGCTGTGTTGTTTTGTGGCCTTAATGTTTGAAGTGCCGTCTTCATTCCCCCATTGGATGCCACAGGTGATGCAGTGCAAACCTCGTCCCATATGTCACATTCTGGATGGAAAAAGTAAATAGGATTTAGTGACCTTTGAGCTGTAAGTTTGCGTTAACACAATAGCTGCTGCGTTGGCCTGTCTTCAAGCTACAACAGACCTTGGACATGCGGCAGATCTTTTATCCTCTCCTTCCCGTCGCACGAGCAGCTCTCGCTCTTTTGCCAGCTCATTCCCCTCTCCTCCCTTTTATCCACCTCTTCCGGAATATCTCCCATCTTTCCATTTATCCCCTTTCCCCGCCCTGCCCCTCCCCTCCACAACCTCTGGCCTCATTATGGGAAAGCTTTAGCGTGCACGACGGCGCGCGCTCGCAAACTGTATCAAAGTGCATCGGAACAGAGAGAGACAAAAGAGGGAGGAGAAAATGAGAGTGAGTGAACGAGAGAGAGGTTTGAGGCACTGAGCTGCTTCAGTGCAACAAGCCCCAGGGACAGACCTATTTCCTCCCATTAAAGACTATTTGCTGTGATCCAATATTTGAAAGGTACTGCAGGAAAAACACATCTACTATAATACAGCTCAGCTTTCTGGTAAAATGTATTTTACAGTGTTTTAGAGCAAAATACAACAAGTTAAAGGCAGTGTTGCCGGGGAGCTTCTGTTTGAAGTAAAATGGGTTGTGGGAGGTCGGTAACACATACAGAAACAGTATTTGGCTTTCAGACATAAAATTGCCTGTCCACAAGCTGACTGTGAAGAAAGAGGCCTCGGTCCAGAGGTTACTTTATTCTGTTTTAAAAATCTACCAGAAGAAAACATTCAGGGGAAATAAAAATGTCTGTCACTGAAATGGCAGAAGTTCACACTTTTGATTCCTTCAGGTGGTGGCGACAGAAGAGCAGCAAAAGAATTGTCAATAATCAGAAGAATTAACTGCAAGAAGGAAAGGCAAAGATGTCAGACAGCCTTTTTTTTGGTTTATTTATTTATGGTTCCCAATAAGAAAAGGCACCCTGAAAAAATTAACTGAAATCAGGCATCATTCATGACATGAGTGTTTGGAATCTCATCTCACAATATTTTTTTTCTATTGCTTGATCTGTAGACTCTTTCACTGATTAGTTAATGAATCTAAACGATTCATTTTTCTCCAAAAATCTAATTGACCATTTCAGTTCAGCTCATTTAATGTGTGAGTTTTGAGCTCTAGCAGTGTATTCAGCAGCTACAAGGACAAACATTATTAGCATACTCTCTCTACTAATAAACACACAAAATCTATAACGGTTTTTCTTTTTTTCTGATGGTGCTTCTTCCTCCTGTGTGTTTTCTCTCCAGGTGTTCATGCACTGAGATGCTGTAATGTGCCATTCAAACCACAACTTTGTTCGATTTATTTGCTCCCATACTTAGGAAGCCTTGGATCTTTGCAAACTTTAACTGAGTTGAGTCAGACTGAACGCAAATATTTGTTAAAAATCAAAGTATTTCAGAAAGAAAGATGTAAAAAAAAACATGATTCTATTTTGATTATTAATGTTGATGCATTTTCAGCATCAACATTATTGACTATGCTGACTAGTCGCAGCAGCTTTACTTGAATTAGAACTTTAAAGTTAATTGAAACATTATAGATAAGCACATTATTTTTTTTGATAAAAAGGTAAAATGTGTCACAATATACCATAATATATGATACCTTGCTGTGCTCGGTGATTTCCTGGGCTGCAAATTAAAATAAAGATATATGTGCATTTGACATAGACTGTAGCAAAAAATGTAATTTTTTTTTATATTTATTGTAGTAAGGTAATGAAAAAATGCCATTCTGAACTTGAAATATCTGTCAATATAATCACAACAGGATTTTTTTCTTGCATTATTTCATTTAGCCCTACTCAGACCTTCTTCATTCTAAAAGACATGTTAATCCTGCTTCCTGGCCCTAATTTGTTATTTTCTTTTTGTAATTATTTATTCAGATGTTCATATGGTCTTTTTAAATCTGTTTTTGAAAAGAGATTTGTAATAAAGTTTGAGTAATCTCCTTAAATCTGCCAACTTTCTCTTCCAGCTAGCTGCTGCTTATTGCAGATACTGGTTGGACATAACCTGTTTAGGTCCTGCAAGTATGCGGGCAGTTGTTAGAGCTAGAGCTGCAAGGTGATGCGGTGGTTAGCACTGTTGCCTCGCAGCTAGAAGATCCCCAGTTTTCGTCCCAGATAGGGCGCCTGGGATCTTTCTGGAGTTTGCATGTTCTCCCTGTGCAGTGTGGGTTCTCTCTGGGTTCTCTGGCTTCCTCCCACAGTCCAAAAACATGCTGAGGTTAATTGGTGATTCTAAATTCTCCATGGGTGTGACTGTGAGTGTGCTTGGTTGTTTGTCTCTAAGTGTGGCCCTGCAATAGACTGGCGACCTGTCCAGGGTGTCGCCTGCTGTCACCCTAGGTCAGCTGGGATCGACTCCACTCCCCCGCGACCCTCTGGAGGATTAAGTGCTGTATAGATAATGGATGGATGGATGGATGGATGGATGGATGGATGGATGGATGGATGGATGGATGGATGGATGGATGGATGGATGGATGGATGTTAGAGCTAACATCACAGTGCCAACATGCTCACAATGACAAAGCATTACTTCATTACCGTGTTAATGTTTAGCAGCCATAATATTTACCATGTCCCCATTATACCTGTACATTAGATTATCTTTATTTAACTTGTATCCACATCTATAGATTCATATACTAGTTTGTTTACACCACTCTGCCCATACTGTTCACTCTGTTCATACTGTAACATCCTGTACATACCATACTGGAAATAATGCACTTAACTCTTGCATTTCTGCATAGATGCTGAAGTGCATTTCATTGTCTAGGTACTTTTACTCTGTCCTTTAACTGAATCTAATCTAATGTAAATATTTGTTAAATTAATTAAAGACCCCCTCCTCTTAAAATCATACTTTTTATCAGCTAAAAGACATATTATTTGGAAAATAAACAGTCAGCATCACGGCTGAGCATTTCCAACTTGAACCTAATACATTTCTGTACTGCTCTGGGGTTCCATATAGGGCTGCAACTAATGATGAACCGATGAATTGTCTGAGGACGATACATCATCAAAAGCGGAAGTGAGCGCACAATGCAACAGAAGTCACCATCCAAGCGGAGCGCGGAACATGGACAGACACCCACACTGTATCGTGCATATATAGTATATGTATGATGCAGCACGGATGTCTGACAATTCATCGATTCATCGGTAGTTGCAGCCCTACTTCCATACATAACAAACCTAAGGAACCGATGCTGTCAACTTGTGGGGCTTTTGGTTTTGCAGAGTAAAGTAGCTTTACAGTGTTTGGGCCGACTTTTAGGTGAGCTGGTGTGCTCGAGCTGCAGTTAGAGTTACATCTAAGCCATTTTAATGCAGGAAGGGGGGAATATTTCTAAATTTGTGGCACACAGAAGAGTTTTTGGGGCTTAAATCAACAAAACTATAAATAATTGTAGAGATATTTCAGTCTAAATTAGTGGTAAACTGACACAAATTGTCATTACAAGAACCAAAATGCTTGCACTTTTATATTAATGAGGTATATGCTTTAAAAATTTGTCACGACACTTTCCCCTAACTATACAGACAATATAAAAAGAATAAATTATCCCTGAGAGATGCTGAACTAGGAAAACTAAACTGACCAGTTCTCCTGCCTCAGCACTTCATCCCCACAGACAGCCACAGAAAGCAGTGAGGCAGACAGAAAGACATACATATGGAAGCGCTGAACACTAAATTTCAATCTGTATTAAACCGCAAAGTTTCAGACAACTCGACAAAGTCCCGAGCTGTCTCGTCTTTTCTTGTTTTGTGTCCAGCTGTAATCAGAGGCTCAGTTCAGTTTTGGGTGTGCTTTACTTCCTCTTTATCGACAGAAAAGACTTTACATATCGAGCAGTCAGACACACGGCCATCAAAACAGCACAGAGGCACAAAAGGCAAACATCCAGATGAGCAGCCGGCCTGCCAGTCATCCACACAGACATCTAGCCAGACAGGCAGGCTTCCATTATGTTCTGGGCTGTGAGTGCTGATTGCTTGCCGCTGCTGCCTGTGTCAGGATTAGCCATTGTGGCCAGAGCAGAGTGGATGGGCTCCGAGCCTGAGATGATGTTAGAAAAGCCTCTCTGTAAGCAGCGAGGGGGCTGGAGTGTATTCACAGCGGACTGAATAAACATTTACGGTAGATATGCGGCGTGCTAACCACACAGGAGAGCGCTGGAAATCTCACGCGCACACATAGCAACAATCATGTACGCAAGCGTGCATGCACAAACAAGTGAGACACTACAGAGGAAAACAAACAAGCTGCTTCTCTCTGTTTGCTTCTGCCTCCGTCCAACTCCTCCCTCAGCCCTCCTTCACCAGGAAAAGCTGCAATCAGGCAGGCAGGGTTTGGACCCGCACCCCATCAGAGTGGTCAGCAGTAACAGGATTAGCTGGGAGAGAGGGAGCGTGACGACAAGCCAGTTTGCCGCCATGCACTGTCATTATTGAAATACATTACACACTCAAAATGGAGCCGTTGCAGCCAAACTGCTGTCGACTTAATTACTCCAAGAGCACTTTGCGGCTGTGGCACATTTTAATAATTTCTTCCCCTTCTCACCCCACTCTTTCCACCCGCTGGTCCAGGAGATGTAGATAAACACGGCGCCATCGTCGACGCTGCTTGTCCTCCCCCGATTCACCATCCAGGCCTTAACTTCCTACTGCACTTATCTTTGTGTTTGTTTTAGTCTTATATTGATAGAATTATTATCACTTCTGTATGATACCTGTGTAAATACAGTCAAGCCCGAAATTATTCAAACCCCTAGCAAATTCTAACTTAAAGTTACTTTTAAGTCTAAATAAAAGCTGAGACAGTATTTTTCCCTCAGTGATGCCTCTTGTACATCATTGTGTTATCTTTTGAGAAACACCTGTATCATTTCCAATCAAAAAAATCTGCTGGTTACATAAAAGTAACTGTAAGTCAAAATTTGCTAGGGGTATGAATTTTAGGCTTGACCGTATACCAACTCCAGTACGAAAACAATATCATAGCAAAAATCTAAGACATCAGAGGAAGTAAAAAAGAAACAGAAAATATTTTGACAGTGTCAGTATAGGAACTGTTGTTTGTTTACTGCTGCTTTTAGAAGGATGAATCTCTTTACAGATAATGGGGTGCAGTAGTTTTTACTCATTTTGAGCTAATTTTTCTATAAAGTCCTGCACCTCTATGGAAACAGCACAACCATGAAGAAGGAGAAAGAACTCAAAAATGTCTTTTTTGCAATATGACACAGTTACAATGCCATAAATCTCAAAAAAGAAATGGAGACTCTACATGCTATAGATATTTTACTGCTTGCATTTTTAATTGAGCTCCCATTTGCTCAGTGTAGCATAGTTCCAATGTAAAGTCACAGAATTTTTGTCATGTGACTGTTGGTCACAGCTGAGCCACTCATAGCTTCACAGTTGTGACAAAGATTGCAGAATTTTTTTGATTTTGATAGAATCTAATTTATGCCAGTGGTTAATTTTTGGCAATTTTTTTTTCATGAAGCATGCAAGGGGAAATTTATTTGAATAAAATATCACAATTTTATGGTGAGATTTGGAAAAGCATGTCACAGATGAATAGTTCAAAGCTCATGTGTTTCCTGGCTCTGATAAGTAAATGTATTTTTGATCAATTTTCAAAGAACACATGCCTTTGAAACCTCCTGGTGTGTTTTAGGGTTTAGAAGGTGAATCTTCTACTTGCACTCCTGCAGGGATTCAGCAGATCATTTATAACTACTGGGTTTTTAAACAGCAGGATTTTGTGATATTTCTTGCAGGATGTAACACCAGTTCATTAAATTTCCTTTTTCCATTTTTTAGTTTCTACTGATGATTTTGTTGAAATCGCAGCTACAGGCTTATGTTTATATCCTGTTACGTGTGGGTCATACAGAGAGGCAAAATACAACATAATCCTAACACATATTTTTATTTTAAAAAACATAAAAATTAGACAGGTGTGTGTGTGAGACAACCAAAAGCCGCCCTCCCTTGCAATACTTGCATGCCTGGAGACTCACCAGAGATCCCTTAGAGCAGCCATTTTTAAAAAGAACTTCTCACTTTAGGAACATTAAGCTCAAACTCAGAGAAGTCCCGCTGCTCTTCAGCCACACCATGATGCACTTTCCCTCAATTCACGTCAAGTTCAATTAGCTCGTAGATCAAATCTTACGACAAGCAAACTGTTGCGCTGGCAGCTGCACATGGACCTCCCCCTGGTCGGCTGCTTTCTACACTTTACTCTCTCAGCAGCATCGCTCATGGCAGTATGACTTTACTCCATGAATTATGTATAAGCACATACTCTGCTACAGTATATAGGCTACAACTGTCATTGAGCAGCTGTGGCCACCAGTGACCAACGAGGCTCTTGATTTGCTATATGGTATGTTCAAGTCTCAGGGGGTGAGAGGTCACAAAAGTAGATAATATTACCCATAGATGTTAGGCATGAGTCCTCAGGGAGGAGAGGGAAATAGGATATATCCGGATGAGAAGTGTTGGCAGCCCTGCAGAGAAGGAAAAAAGAGGGAGGAATAAAGCTCTGGAGAGGGAGGGAAAATGGGAGGAGACAAAGACGGAGAAAATAAATGATGAGGAGGGAGCAACTGAGAGTCTTTAGCACAGTCACGCAAGCATGAATTAAAATGCCAACTCTGTGCGGGGGAAAAAACACCAGGGGGGTGTGCACTCAGCGTACTGGGGCAGATCACCACTTTATCCAGGCTGCTGAATCACACTAACGCACATGCAAACATATATGCACACATGCAGGGAGTTGTCAGGTTACGTTAGCTGTGCAGCGCTTCATTTGCGGCGTGTAGATGGACCACATATATGGCTGCTAGCCCTCGAGAACAAATATCTCTGAGAAACATTAACTTGATGTGATGTTCTTTCGAGCATTTGAATGCAGGATATTTCCCCTGCTTTTTCTGGAAACTTGCAGCTACACACCTGCCTGCAACACTCTCCCACTGAAACTGATGAATTAAATTCGTCTGGCCAAGGCTTGAGTATTAAAAAGTGGAGGAAACACAAACACGGAATCCCCCCCTTCTCTTTCCCATAAGGCAGCACAGCGGGGCACATATGGTAAGATAGATTTATCTCATTCTAAGAAGTGCACTTATCTACTTTAGAAGTCTCTCTGGATGAGATAAATGATAGCACCTGCGGTCACCAGGGAAATTAAATAGATTATTTTCTTAGTGCGCTGCAGTACAGATGGCACAGGAGCCTCAACTTACAATTGTGTATTCATGCAATCAACGCTCAAGTGGTGGATTACAGGATTGATTTTTTTTTTCCTCCCTTCATTTCTTTGTTTTTCTTTGCCTTTGCTCGCAGGGCCTTTTTCCAAGTCCAGCTACTGTGTGTCGCAGCTTATACAACAACACAGTGCAGGTGCTGTGAGTAAAGTAATATAATCTTGCCCGTAACACTCCATTGTGTTTGTTCCAACTTGCTTTTTTTTTCTGCAGCGGATCACGGTGGAGTCATGCACCAGTTACATCAACAGATGTAACAGGTTCACGGGGCCAAACAAAAATGTGTGAAAAGCAGGTGAGTGAGCAAGAAGCCTTGAGAATGTGAGGTGCAAACTGGGCCTTGGGGAGCACTGGCTGTGAAATTACACCAACAGCCAAATGTGAAAAGCTGCAAGTGAGCACACGTATGTATAATTACACTGCAAATCCATGGATGGAGCATATACGAGAATAAATGCATACATTCACATAACACAAACAGGAGGGGAGTGATGGTTGGAGGAAGAGAAACCGATAAAGCGAAAAATAAAAACAGATGGAAACCCCCAAGAAACGTCTGTTTTAGCATCTCCATCTCTATGGGATTCACTTAAATGTTTCTAACAACATTAAAGGCGCCTGAATGTGCATTAACTGAGGGGAAGGAAAAAACAGTTTGTAAACTCTAAATATAATCATGAAATAAACATGATGAGAGGCGATTGCTACATATCCAATCGAATGCAAGATGCAGTATTTACAGTTGACCCTAAGTGGTGAAGGTGTGATCGGACCGTGCCAAGAAGGGATTTAATGAGAAAACACAAAGTGATCTCTTCCACATTTGACTCTTTACATTGCCTGTAAATATTTTAAATGCACATGTAAAGGAAGATTTGCATCTACGGTATAAATAAAGTGTTGCTTAAGGCTGGAATCTTGCATGTTAGGGGGTTGAAACATCTTTGAATTTGCTATTTGCAGTAGTCAAATCATTAAAACCATGAACCCACAGCATATACACATAGTGTCGGTTCTTCTTGTGGCACCGAAACAACTCCTGGACCCCACACACCTCTGAAGGTGTCAGATACCAAGACGTTAGCAGCAGGTCCTTTAAGACCTGGAAGTTGCAAGAAAGGGACAAAAATAGTTTTTTCGTGCTCATTGGACAAATGCATGATTGGATTGTGCAGTGTAATATTTTCGGGGTGCAATAAACTAAAAGCAAGAGATGACATAATTATGGCAAATGTTATTAATACTGAGGAATAGAGTCAAGGCATGTGTATGAACTACATAATGATGAAGGTTCTATTAATCACTGATGTTTTGATGGTGTGTGTGTGTGTCTATGGAGGACACACACAGCTGGAAGATCATAAAGTAAAAGGTATCATTTAGGCTTGTTCTCTGTAAAACATGACCTAATGATAACCTAATGCACATGTCTTCTGTAGGGAATGGCCTAGGGATGACATATGAAAACCTGACGTTATGATCTGACCAATAGATTTAGAAAAGTATAATGGTGTCAAAACTGTCACTCCTATCATACGCCCCATAGGTGTGGAAAAATGACCAACTCTCACAGCATAAAAGACGACGCAGCTCAGTATCTTTAGTTTTTTTTTTTTTGTGGTGTCATCACTGGTAAGAACTTCTCCTGGATTTTTGTCAACAATAAACCATGCTGCCTCCAAATGCTGTCTTCTCTTGCTGCTTTTTTGAAGATCTTTAACATTTGAACACGGCCAAATCTAGGACTCTGGCCCTTGATTTAAGGTTTAGATTCTACTTCATCAATGGAGAGCTGAGAAATCTGCAAGTAAACAGCTTGAACTCTTTGTCGTGTTCCTCAAACCATTCCTGGACATTGTTTGCACTGAGGCAGGGAACATTATCCCAATGAAAGAGGCTAACAGGGAATACTGCTGCCATGAAGGGTTGTACAGGGTTTCCAAAAATGTTTAGTTTGATGTCAAAAATAACCGAAATAAATGTAGGAACCAAGGTTTTCCAGCAAAACATTGCCTCTGCTGGCTCACCTTCTTCCTGTTGTGCATCCGGCTACCACCTTTTCTCCAGGTAAACTATAGACATACATGGAAAAGAAAACCTTACTTGTTTCCTCCATTGGCCAGTTTTTGACACTCATGTTCCCGCTGTAGGTCATTTTGGCCGACAGTGGCTAGCATGGGCACTGACTGGTCTGCAGGTACACAGCCCCACATACAGTGGACTGGGATTTACTTTTACTGCATGTTTTGACGCCTTTCTATCATAGTCGGCTTTAAGGTTTTCAGGAGGTTGTCCTACAGCAGCTTTACCATGGGATTGGACCACACAGACCAGCCTTCACTCCCAAAACCAGTCCACTGATTGTCCTTCCTTGGACCACTTTTGGTAGATATCAGCTGCTGCATGCTGCCAACATCCCATAAGACTTGTGATTTTGAAGTGCTCTGATCCAGTCATCTGGCCATCGCTATTTGACTCTAGTCAGAATTGCTCAGATCCTTATTCTGCCCATTTTTCCTGCTTCCAACACAACAGCTCCAGGAACTAACTGTTCACTCGCTGCCTGATACATCCCAACCCCTTGACAGGTGCCTTTGTAATGAGATAATTCACCTTAATTATTCACTTCACCTGTCAGTGGTTTAATGGTTTGGCTGATGGATGTCTGTGCTGCTGTTAAGTCTCATTTTTTTGGCTTACGACTCACTCACTGCAATTGTCACAACTGTGACTTCACATCAGCTGCCTCTCATGTGTTTGGGTCAGGTTATTATTGGGCTGAATCTGGCATAAAGTGCACTTGGTAATGATAAAAACTGCAGCTGACTGTTCTGATGAATGGCTGCTACCTTCCAAAAAGCTTGTTTACTGCATGTGTGTGTGTGAATCAATAGTGTGTTTAGCATTGGTGTGAATGGTTCCATCAGTATTATGAGTTCTCTAGATGCTCTAGAGGCCATTTGTTGTTGCATTTTTAACACCGTTTAATACAGCTCTTGCCATCATATTTGGTGCTTTTTTACTGTGCTGATTTGTGCTTCTCTTCATCCTCTCTGCTCCTGCGACCCAGAATTACTTTCCGGTTTGCCATCATGGAGGATCTTCCAATTACTTAAACGCACCTCGAGGAGAGGTGAGGCTTTGGGCTGAGCTTAGAAAGAGGAAACACAGGTGTATTCTATGTCTTTTCAAGTGGTGTGACAGAACAGCTGCACCTTTGTGTGTGTTGATTTAGATTTTTTCTCATTTGGCAGCTTCAGTGCTTCAATTCTCTTGTCTCCTTCCAGCATTTCTGTCTGACATCCTCACTGGGAGATGCTAAGATGCAAGAAAGAAATACAAGTGAGGGAAGATACGCTGCCATAATGAAATGCATCCACAGTGGGGACAAACAGACAAACCGCTCAATTTCAACTTTAGATTGTCTGTCTTTCAAACTGACTGGTCAACTTCACTCTCAGGTACAATCTCTTAGAATAATTTGTCATGAGTCCACATTTCAGTTAATTTCGTGGCCTGCATCAAACTTCAGCAGTAGCATGAACCATCCAAGGCCAGTCTCTCTCTGCAGTTTCTATCAGATGGGGAGTCATAGCAAATATTACTGTGCGTAGTTCACACCATGATATCAGTGTAAGTATCATCTTCTTACTGAGGTCACAGATGGGCAGATGGCAGAGTGCTGTAGGAATCACATGAATCAAGGTGTGAATTGGTGTGAAACCAGCTGGAGATGATGTCTGGACAGCAATGGAAGCAGCAGATCCATGTTCCCTATTCAGAGGACAACAGCAGTAAGGTACTGATTACATAGTTTCCCCTGTTCCATATAAATAATGGAAAGCTCAGCCTTCTTCTGCACCTATAGAATATATAGTATTTGCTGTTCAGTCGCATCTACAGTAGCAGAGATAATACTGGTTGAGATGTGTTTAAAATTCAGTTAAATTAGTGTAAAAATACTGTAAACTGTAAATAAACAGTCCTGTTTTTATGTTCTCTTAGATGTATTTACATTTTATGCTACATTATCCTTTCATTCCACCACATTTCAGGGGGAAACATGAAACTTTCTATTTCACTACACTTATTCTGACAGTGAGTTACTTTTATTGGATTTCAAACAATGGCTAGCCAGATTTCAAAATACAGCACTTTGATCAAGGTTAAACCATGAATTCCAGCCTTTTCAGTTTCTTACAAAAAAAAAAAAACAGTGTGGCATTTCAAAAATCTACAATTTGTCCCTCTAAACTTCTCACGTGGTTCCATTTCAGGAATTGTTTAAATGATTCAGTATCTCAGCAAAAATTAAAGATGAGAGGAAAAGTCCAGAAAACAGATTTGGGCGTCAAATCTTAGTTTCTTCCTTCTTTCCTCATTAATCATGTGATAAACCCTCAGATAAAAAAATATTCTTTGGACGACAACGGAATTCTACTTCCAACTTTGAAAAACAGTTATCAGCAACTCTATGAAATGGATGATGAATCAGTTCATCTGTCGTTCAAGGATACTAACGCATTTCCAACTGCATGGTGCTTCCACTGTGCAAACATCCTCAGTAACTGACTAAAACAATTCTCAAAATTCCTCTCATTTTAGTTTTTACTGCTTTTACAACCAGTGTGTGCATGTGTCCCTATGGAGTCATGCCATACATTTTACCTATGCCTGAGCATTATGTTCATGTTTTGTTTTTACATGTATGTAACATGAATGTTTATATGTTTGCATGTGTGTGTTTTTTTAATCTGTCTCCGTGTGTTTTCTCGCTGTTGGAGTGCTCTCTCCTCAGCTCACCACTGTCATCATTTAGCATGTATGCCTGCTTTGAAGTTGAACCTCAAAGACCAGCTTCAAAGCTTCATCTCTTACAAGAGAACATGTTGCTCCTTATGTGAGGAAAATATCAATAGGACTCTGCCTCTGCTATTATGATTTAATGGCTATGTTATTGAATGAGTGGAGTTGAAGAATTTATAATTAGTTTTGCTGGGGAAAATCATTACCATTTGATTAGCTCAACCCCAGTGTTTTACTGCAGCGCGTACTTTGCATATTAATTAGATGTATCGTGTGCTTGAAAAATGTTGTGTATGTTGGTTTGTGTAGCGAGCGTGGGGGGGTTAGGATGATCTGCAGTTGCACGAAAATCAGTCAAGATATGCAGGTTTTTATAGTTGCATTTTCTCTATGTGAATGTGGTATAATATATGAGCAAATAAAGCTTAAGTATGTTTTGCATAGATTTGTTTTAAAGTGCCGCCTGCTTTTTACAACAAATTGATGCCAAGTGCACTAGACCACCATTAGAGCTGGGAAAGTGTATGTAAATGTAGTCTTGAGAAGTAAAAAAGTTCAGTAAATAACCTCCTCCTTAGCCACATACCAGAAAATCCTCCAAACACACACAAGACTTGAAGCTGACACACTAATAGGCAGTTAAAAACACTAGCAGCCTGAGGTGTTTACAGAATACAAGAGAAAAGCCATAGAGAGGTGCATGTAGCTGACTAGAGCTGGCTGATAGTTTGAATTAATTTGATTAATTAGAATTTTTGCTCAATGTGTAAACTGTTTGCATATCGAAATCTGAGAATTAAAACATGCATAAAACAAATGTAAATGACAGCTGGCTGAAATAGCTGTTTTCTGTCTTGTAAACTGAGGTGCAAAAAGTAATAATAAATAGTCTCAGCTCCAGGTATCAAAGCTGTCGAAGGCTAGCAGCCAGCTGCGTCTATGAAAGAAACATTTTGATGAAAAAGCTTCAGGATCTGAGTTCTCCATTTGTGTTTTGCGATGAGGAGTCATCTCTGGTCCCAGAAGTGAAGCTGCAGGAAAAGACTACAGCAAAGTAACTTTATGTGACTTTAAGCCAAACATGCTCACATGTGTTTATGATTGACTCACACTAATGAAATGTGACATTTTTGTGATTTTATTATGTCTGTAATCAACCAAAGGAAAATTTGGTTGTTTTAAATTGTAGCCTTTCTGCAACCAAACACATCTGCATGTTATCTGTAGGTTAACTCAAGTGCCACAATGCTTTAAGGGCACTCTGAAATGAATTCTTAATCAACATAAACAGCTAATATTTGCAGCATATTTAATCATTTTAACCGGGTTATTTTATACTGAAATGATGAGAACAGACTCTGAGTAGCATGTGGTTGCCAATATTCATTTGATTTCCGAAAATAGAACCATAGCAGCTGGTGATCCATTTGGGAAACATAACACAGACAAATTGCCTGCTGTTTTTAGATGGTTTCTATTTTCATTGTTGAGCTGTGAGATACAAACTACTGTTTGTAAAGTTCACGATTTATTTTTTTGTCATCTGCTTAGCAAAATACAGCCACACCTACAACTTCTTTGACATTGTGTCACTTAGGTTGGAAGCAACTCTGATCTTCGTCCACCCACCCATTATCTATACACCACTAAATCCTCATTAAGGTCTCGGGAGCCTAATCCAGCTGACTTGGGGTGAAGGCATGAGACAGGTCACCAGCACACTTACATTCACACCTACAGACAATTTAGAACCACCAATTAACCTCAGCATGTTTTTGGACTGTGGGAGGAAGCCAGAATATCCAGAGAAAACCTATGCATGCACAGGGAGAACATGCAAACTGCACACAGAAAGATCCATCAGCTAACCACCGAGACACTGTGCAACCCCCCAAACATTCAGTAAACAGTTAATAAGTTCGACCCAGCAGTCTCAGCTAGGTTGGGTGAGTTCAGAGTTGGAAAGTTCGCAGCTAAACTGGACCTCCCGCGACAAAAATAATGTATTAATCCTGGAAATGCTTCCAGATGTAGCACTTTTCTCCTTATGACTAAATTCTCATTGGTCTGATAAAAACATAGACCAACCAATCAACCAATCAAACTAAAAAAAAACACTGCAGCAGGAGATTTAATGATGCTGTAACACACTCATAATCTTCATGTAAACCTCATTTAAACTGTTTGTACATCTGTAACCTGTTAAATAGTTAAATTTTGCTGCTGCCTGTCTTGTCTCTTGTAAAAAATATTCTTAATCTCAACAAACACTTTTCCTGGTTAAATTAATAAATCATCTGTGCACTCCTTCTTTTAAAACGTCCTTACATACCTGCAGGGTTTGTCCTGGCTCAGAATGGATCTTTAGGGGGTGACTGTGAACAACTGAACAACTCTTTGATAGTAATCCATGCTTTTCCTGTTGATTTCCAATACTTGATCAAGAAAAATGTACTATGCTTGAGTAAATCAAGCCTCAATTAACAGAACAGCTTGAAATATTGAATTACTATTTTTATTCTCAATGCTTATAACTTTGGCTCTGTCTGAAACCTCTTGGGGAGGCACCAAAAATTCCTCTGTGCAAGAAAAACCTTGGCTGAGTAGCCTGTGGCAGCTGAAGATATGAGATTTTGTGTCTATCTGTTCAAAAATTAAATATTAAAATAAATGTCTTGGCTTTGCTTTGCTGAAGAATCTCTTTGGGATGACGCAGCTTTCCAGGTGATAAACGTACTGTGCATGAGATTCTATTCTAATACTGTGCCTTTTTTTTCTCCTCACACTTTAAAAATCAAGATTTTATTTGTCTTATTATCATCATTTGGACGACGGATTTGGTTGGAGCACTAATACAACTGTATGCGAAAATCCAGTTAAACGGCCCTGGCTCTCACAAGGAGTAAATGGAGTAAGAAGTCAAACAGAATTCTTAACAAAGGCAGCTAACCTCAAGGACTGCCAGTAATAGCATGTGAAGTAGAGGAGCAGTGTGGAGAGGATAAAATACTTAGCCCCTGTCGTGTAGATCCACTCACCATGTAAAACCATGTGGCTGCAGGTGAGACAGCAGCTCATCATTACTCCCATTCCATGGGAGACGCTCACCTGTCAGTTTGCCAGTGATGTGTCAAGACTGCTGGACTGTATATGCAGCCTCCATAGCATAGCCTTGTGTCACTTGGCATCGCAGGTGAACATGAGCGAGGGCAGGATAATTGGCAGCTGCAGTTCAAAATAGCTTCGGCATGAAGCGAAAGGAAAAGACGGTGAAGACAATGTGAAGAAAACAGAACATAAATAAGAGTGACGAAGACATTAGCTCAACTCGATTCACCTTCAGAAGACGGCGAGTTTAAACTTCTGCAAACAGCAAGTTTGGAAGTTTGAGGATGGCAGCCTGACGACGGATGCAAATGCACTGCCGGATGAGTTCTGGGATTGATAGGTGCTGCTTCCATAACTGTTGGTGAGGCTGAGCTACCACGCTGTGAAAGCTGTCACTTCCCCGACTGTCTCTCGCTGCCTGAGTGGATTAAAAACAAGCAGACAGACAGATGGGTGTCAGCGCTAGCCTTCCAGTGAGCGTTCCAGTAGACCAGTTGGAGATAATAAATTGCTCTGTGATGATCAGACACCGTTGGACGCTAATTAATCTCAAATCAGACTGAAATCAAAGAGGGGAAATTTGTCTTTATTTAGACAACTGATCCTGCTGTCTGTAACACATTGAATACATACAAAGTAGTTGCACTATTTCAGTGCAGAATATCAGTGTACGGAAGCCTATATTCTATACTCAAGTCGCATTTTTTTAATAGCAACTTTTCTAATTCAGAATGTAGTCTGTACAGATAATCTTTGTGTTAAGTCTCTGGCAGTCTAAACTGGGACATTTCCAAACAAAGTTAATTTATATCAATGAATTCAATAAATAAGAGGCTGTCCATTTCAGAAACTCAAGGCACATGCAAACTGGTGCAAATGTTGACGGGAAAGTCCCCATAATTAGCCCTTTCAGTAGTTTTCAATGCAGTGTAGGATCTAATAACATTAATTCAAAGTGTGTCAAAACAACCACAACTAGCAGTTACTGAATATGAATTCCAGATATGAGCACATAAGGAATAGACCACCTATATGGTGAGTTTTGTGTTGTTGATGGCAATGTTAGAGAGGAGACCACTGGTCCTGGATGAGGACATCGAAAGGGCAGGAAAAGTTGTGCTCACTGTCCTCTCCTGAGTTAACCAATCAGTGTTAAGACATACACAGAAGGATCTAATTAGGAATAGGTACCTTTTTCTCCCCAAAAAACAGCCATGAAAGAGACAGCTGATGCAGTGAGGAGTTTCTCATTTCTTAAACAACCATGTTGGAAGACGTATCCTGTGGTCATGGAAAGGATGTTAATCCATCTAAAAAGGGTCAAATTATTTGCCTGCATCAAGCAAAGAAAACAACTAAGGAGATGAAACTACAAAAATCAGGTTAAGAATCGTCCAATGCATTATTAAAACCTGAAGCATAGTGGTGAACCATTATCTTCCAGGAACAAATGTGGTCGGTCATGTGGTCTGATGAGTCCAGATTTACCCTTTTCCAAAGTGATGAGGGCATCAGGGTAAGAAGAGAGGCGGATGAAGTGATGCATTTATGGCTAGTAACTACCAGCCTGTTGGGTTAGGGTTATGACCTGGGGTTGGTCAGGTTCAGCAACATTATGTTCCCAAAGAATGAGGTCAGCTGACTACCTAAATATCCTGAATGACCTGGTCTTTCCATCAGTGGAGTTTTTCTTCATGTTCCAAGATGATGATGCCAGGATTCATGGGCTCACATTGAGAATGAGTGGATCAGGGAGCATGAGACAGATTGTCCTCCACAGAGTCCAGACCTCAGCCCCACTGAGAATCTTTGGGATGTTCTGGAGAAGACTTTGTGCAGTGGTCTGACTCTCCCATCATCAATAGAAGATCTTAGTGAAAAATTAATGCAACTCTGGACAGAAATAAATGCTGTGGCTTTACAGAAGCTTATCAAAACGATGCCAAAGTGAATGAGTGCCATACTCAAAGCTGAAGGCAGTCCAACAAAATATTAGAGTGTGCAAAGAAAAGCCTGGATATCAAGCTAAGACTTTCAGGCAGTTCAGGAACAGAACAGGACAATTCCCTTTCAAGAGGGCTTTGGTCTTCAGAAGTTCTGGAGACCTTTTTCATGCACAAAAATGCAGCGATGACACTCTAAAAGAAAGGGAAACCCCTAAAAAGCATAAAACATGCTCTTTAACCGATACCAAGCCATCTTGATTGTGTTGACCTTTTGCGGGAAAAAGGGTACGATAGTCCAAAACGGAAGAAGCTATAGCTGCTTATTAGCGGCGCTCCACAGAAAAGACACAGTATCTAGGCTCCCAATGCGCTTATTAGAAAGGTTGTTTGACTGACTGTAAAATTTTGCTAATTAGTTCCTTCGCTGGCTCCGACAGCCCTCGCAGTTTCGCTTAATCAATTTAATCTGCTAATTTATTTGCGGATCAAACAGCTGCATTTGTAGGTATAAAGAAATTAATCTTGAAGGTGCACTGAGGGGCTCCGTCTGCAGGAGGAAAAAATGACAGCAAAGGAAAGAACACATAGACATAGCTTTGGGGAATCAACACAAAGTATGTGATTTGATGAAAGGCAGTTCTCTGCTGACTGTCTATCAGCATGCAGCTGAATCAGGTGTTTCTCACAACGAGGATAACAGAGAGACAAAAAGATTCATGTCTCCTTTTCCCCCTGGACGTACATGTGATTATTCTGTTTTGATGACCGACATCCGGCAATGATTTCCATAAATGAAGAACATGAAAAATAACAACTTTGGATAACTGACTGACTTTCGAGGAGAATAAACATGAAGTCTGCAGGCGAGTGATGTGTCACTTTTCCTGAGTCTGAAATGATTAAAGAGCAAAATTTGTGTCAAATCTTGTTTCATTAGTAATGAGCTCCACATGCGCTCAGTATCATTTAAAACTTTGCGAGTGTGCCAGGAATTACAGATGATTTTCCGTGAGATGTAGATTCTCACCTAATTAAGACAACCTCGCTTTGTAGATTCTAAAGATTTTTTTTCACCTCCTGTGCCTTTGTGCGCTCAGTATTTTTTTTTCCTTCTGTATATTGATGTAACTTCTGTAGTCTGGCGTGTCAGCAGTTCTTTGAGGTTCTTCGCTGTGTAATAGCATGGCTCTGCAGGTCAAAGAACACCTTTGTATTTTAGGCAGGCGGGTGATCAAAATTAGAGATAAAGGAGATTGAAAAAAGAGAGAGAGTTTGGGTGAAATGTGCTCATTTCGCTGGCTCTCAGGCATATTCTCTCTTTGCTCAATCACCACAGGGCCGACTCTTATCTGAGTTCAGGCTTCTCCCCCTGGTTCCCCTGGGAATGGGACTTAGACATTACCAATAAAAAATTCCCCGAGGTACGGGTCGAGAGGTCGCAGTCATGGAGTCGCTGTGGCATTACTTTCACTAAAATGTCTATATCACCTCCATAAAGTTGAGCACTCAGGACACTTTCCCTCAACCGTCCTCTGTAGCCGTTTGGAAGCAATTCAGATGGACAATATTGCTTTTGATAGAGATGGATATTGCCACAGGGGAAGTACTCAGTGTGGATGCTGTAGTAATAGACAATCTCTTGACCTATTTTCAGTCTATTCTGTGCATCTGCCTCCACAGTCCACTCATTCAAAACTGCTGTTTAAATTTCAAACTGCAAAACAAACTTCACAGTGCAACCTGAAGGGTCTCGCATGAACAGCAAAGTCCTTTTAGCGGCTTGTCAGATGAAGCGATGCACTTTTTAATGCTGAATTCATGGAGTGCTTCTGTTTTACAACTGTGCAAGTGAAGTTATTTTTAATGAAAATAAATCCCTTCATGTGAAAAGATTGGTAGGTCAGCTTCAACATAAAGAACAAAAGTAAAACAAACGGGGGAAAAAACAGCCACGTGAAAGTAAAACATGAAAGTAAAACCAAAAATAGGAGTTCAAGGATGAATTATACCTGCATCATTTAATATTATCAAATGACACAGTCACTGCATTTGCTTTCTTAACAATAAAAAAATTACAAATCTTCTCGCATTCACTTCTGGTTTAGACAAGCACAAGAAGAAATTCAAAGTCATGGTCAAGGCAACTGAATTTATTGCTAATTTGATGAGGCAGAGGTCAGCAACAGGTAATAAAATCCAAGCAGGTATAGGTAAAGAGGCCAAAAAGGCAGGTAGGAGTTAAAACAGGACGGGCAGAATGCAGGCAGACTTTATAGTTATAGAGCTACGGTGGCTTAAAAGACAATCTGGTGAGAGGTACTATAAGCAGAGATTTGATAGGATGAATGAGGACACTTCAAAAAATTCTCTCTCTCACTCGGAAACAAGGGGCTTAACTCCCGTTTTAGGGCATAACTGTATACTTAAAGCCTTATGTCACTGTCCATACAAACTCAAATGTTGGAAGCAATCAAAAAAAGAGGAAAAAGCTTCAAGCTGGCTGCTGTTGCTTTAGGAAAATGCTTCTACTAAACCTGACACCATCTGACTGCTGTATCTGTTTCCCAAATTGAAATCCCTTTTGCTTGGTCACCATTTTCAGAGTGATGATGAGGTCATACATGCTGTAGAGGAGAATATAGAGGCGCAAGATGTGTCCTTCTTCTGCAAAAGGATAGCGAAGATAAAACATCTTTAGACCAACTGCTTTAAAGTTAAGGAGACTATGTTGGAAAATAATACAAGAACAGTCTTTCTCCTGGGACCTTTTCTGGTGAGGCAGAGAACTTTTTGAAGTACTTTTGTATATTACAGGGATAATTGGGAAATAAGGAATGGGTAGATCTGGGAATAGGGTGCAATAAGTCCTCCAACTTAACCAACTAGGGTCTTGACTAAGAAGCCTAGAAGTTAGATTGTTTGTCTTGAAAAATGAATAAAATGTTGGAATCTCAAAACATAAATACCATAAATCAGCAGTGAGATGTTGGAATTTAATAGCAAAACCCAAAGTGACCCAATCTTTCAATGGCCTCTGTCAAATTAATTCGGTTAGCAGTTAGAATATTGGATTAAATTGGTTGCATGCAGTAATCAATAACCAGGGTGCTAGTATTTATTATAGATTCCTGTGTGCACAATGTAAATCCCATATCCTTAAAATGATCAAAACAGAGATAAGCCTCATAACCTGCATACTAGTGTGCATATAAACACAATCATGGTGATGGTTAAGGAACAATTATAGTTATGTTTTTCTAATGAAATTTTGAATGTTGGTTGGAATAAAAATAAAGAGGTGTATCTCATGTTAGTGTCCGATGTGTTTTTTACCCATCCATCCAGCCCAAACTCCTCCCTCTGCAGGCATGTTCTATTTTAGACTATTACTTCACCTCTTCTGTTGCTCATAATTACAGCCTCTAGAGCAGGGGTCACTAACTGGTGGACCGCGGTCTGGATCTGGACCCAGACACCCGACCCAGACCTGTAATCAGTCAATTATAACAGGATTTTAAATTTGATGGGTCGCTTCTATTTACCGGTGCAGCTTTCCCAGTGTTTACGGCATTGGTTTATCAGCTCAGGAAACACACAGACCAATTAGGTACGAGTTCAGCCATCCCACATGACGCTACTCAGCCAATGAAGTCTCTGCATTGCAGGCATTAAACATCACAGCTCTGGGTTCAGAAAACAGTTGAGAGGTGAGGGACAGGAGAGAAGGACAGATAAGAAAGACAAACAAATAAAGCGACACCGAGAGGGAAATAGCCCTGAACATGCTGATCATGTTTGGCTCAACATACAGCTGTGAGACATTTAATGTCAACTAGGAACATAATCAAAACTAAATATTGTTTGAGACTCACCAATGAGCTCCAAATGTGTTTGAGAACAACCCTGACACCATTCAGACCACAATTCAAAATACTGACAGCTGCAGCTCAGTTCTCCCATTAAGCAGCAGAGATATAAGGTTAGTGAAATAAGACAGGAAAAACATTTACATTTTTTGAGATTTAGGTATTGTTAAAGATGTATATAAGTTGGTTCAGGTTGTTCAGTCATTAGTTTTTCAAGTTCTGCACAAGATGTTCAGTTATATCAAAAGTTACTTATTAACAAATGTTGTGAGAATGTTTTTGAACCGTACTGAATTTATTTGATTTGACAGTCAGTTATTGATTACATGCAGACATTAATAAAACTACCAGGTTACATTAACATATATCACACTAATTCAAGTTAGACTTTATGATGTTCTGGACTTTTGCTTTAATACATTTCCTCTGACTGGACCTCTTTGAATTTTAGTTGAATACCCCTGCTTTAGAGGGATTTGCTTCTTCAGAATCAACTGACATGACTGATGCTGCTTATTTTTATAGGAAGACAGTCTTAACCGGTAACTGGAACAATCTGGAAAAACAGGTGAGGTAGTAATCAGGAGGCAAATAAATAAAAAAAGATTTATACACATGCATGGCTGGCTGACACTACTACAATTTGCAGTTTGAGGTCAGTTATTTATTATTTATTTCAGAATAATGCCACATTATGCTCTAAGGTCTAGCTGTACTACTTTGAACTGGAGTTGGCGCGATCAGTCACCTACATAATGGCATACATCATGTTCATTCAGCTCTGAACAAAAAGCACGTAGGCGGAAAATGCAGAGCTCTTCATCATCCCAGACAGTTTAAGAATCATCAACAATGAAGACAATGATGTTATTATTCATGCATTTGTTCTATAGGGAATCTGATGCTAGACACGAACATACTTGAGCTACTGTACTCACAGTAGCTCAAGAAGAGCATAAATAAATGATCAGGCCTAAATTCATGCCTACAGGAGCCCATATGTAATGTCCAATGGGAGTTTCTGTTTTACTTATGACTTCTTACAACAATCTGAGGATCTATAGCGTGTGGGTGACACCTACAACATTTTATTCTCAGCAATTTTTTACAAAAAAAAGCATATTCTGTGCTGTCAAAAGCTGCAGTAAGATCTATAAAAAGGGCCTGCTGTTCATGAAAGGTCCTTTGTGACTCTAAGGAGAACACTTTTACATTATCAGGTGCTCAGAGAGAGTTTTCAATTCCCCAACAATCATTATTTTCACTTGTAAGTCATTTATCAGAATCTTTAAAATGCTTGAAAAAAATAACTGCTGGGAGACGTGCTTTTATTTTGCAGAAGACAAGAGGGCAAGACTAGCTAGAGTGTTTTCCAAGTGGCAGGGCTTTTGTTCTTCAAAAAGGAAGAGTGCCATCAAGAGCAGTCAAATGGGCAATTATAACGATCAAATCTCCAACATTATTGACCAGAAGCACGTGAGTTGTGTGGAAAGCGGCTGTCAAAAAGACCTCGGAGAATTTGCCAGAAGAGCAAGTTAAGTGTGTCAGAGCCAAAAAAGGTCACCGTGGCTGGGAAAGAGCGAAGAGTCAGTTCACAACAGTGACTTCAAGGCTACAGTTTTAACTGAATTTAAACAGGGGCGACAGCAAACGCCAACACAAATCCCCTTTAATTTGGATGATCTCAACTACACTGAACATGACTCCATGAGGTTCGTTAGCTCAGTCTCAACGAAAATGAACAAGTCCCAGAAATCGATGTTTTAGTCCACAATAGCCAAGTTCTTACCTTTACAAAAACACAATGTGCAAGATAATGTTGTATTAGCAAGATTTTAATATTCACCAAATGTTGCAGAGGAAGATTTTTTTCATTTTCAGGCTTTGAAGAAGTTTTTCGTACCCCATATTTATTTAGGTAAATGAGATAGAGGTAAATGAGAAGTTAGAGCATCAACACACCTTACTGTGTTGTTTGGTGCTTCGTTGTTGGCAGTGATGAGGTTGGAGAGTGTATAGAGGCCAAATAACAGCTACCAACATACTGACCAATATCTACAACTGGGTCAATATATAATTGCGTGACTTTTTTTAACATTGTTGACAAGTATCATAGTTGACATTTTTGCTGTTTTCAGGCCTAAAATCAATATTTATTTTATTCTAACCAAATGCTACATGGTATTTTTTAGAGATATACATATATACAATTGAGTAAAATTGAAATTGAAAGTTGTTTATAAAGATATTGTAGTAAACCTGTTGACTACTTTATATTAAATAAGTCAGAAAGCCTTGGAGTCTGGCCAGTCTTTTCTTCAGGAGGAAATGACATCATGTGGAGCAGGTCATGTGATCTGGAATTAACGCACTTCCTTGAGAGGTGTTTTTGTAATGGGGAACTTAGTTGAAAGTGATTTCTGGGACACAGATACAGTTTGTTATTTTCCATATAAAATTTGATTTATTGCCAAAAAAGAAATATCTGTCAAGATTATCTCAACTTAATAAAAAGAACACGATCAGAACAATTTCTGAATAAGCTCATTTTATTATTGTTCACCAAATTAGAAGGTAGTTGTTATTCAATTCGGATGATATTTTTGTGATATCCAGTCATTTTTTTATTAAGTGATTGTTTGCATAATAAATAATTATGGAATTTGTAAAGACATAATCATAATGAACATAAAACATTATAACCTTTTAAAAACCTTTTAATTAAAATTCTCAGTTTTGAAGTGAACATATTCCCTCCCAGATTATGTTTGTAACACATTTCAAATCAACATACTTTGTTTGTCATTTATCGTACTGCTTTCCAGCTGTCGCTCCTTATCAGTGAACCAATCATATATTAGATGGGGTGGGACACATCATATTAATAACCAGAAATGGAGGCCAAGCTGTGAAAAAGGCTGTATTTTAATCCCAAAGCATGATATTTTCCTACATCTAATCGAATAGCTCATATGAGTTGTGAAACTAAACCCATAGCACCAATTCACAATATATGTCAACTCATAGCACTTCACATTGTGAGGGAAACAGACAAACCTGACAAAGTTTCTCTTGGATTCCCTTTGAGCAAACACTTGGTGACAGTAGGAAGGAACAACGAAAAAACAATCCGAAAGAACAAAAATAAGTAAAAACTAAAACCTCTGACAGAACCAGGGTCGGGGATGGCTGCCATCTGCCTCGACCAGCTGGGGTGAGGGTGGGGAAACAGACAAACTACACATGAGAGAACCATCAACACTTTTACAATAATGAGGCCAGTGGCTGCAGATCAGAGACTTGGCAAAGTAAAATTAATACTTTGAAACAGTCTCCTGGGTCAAAGTCATGTGTTAGACCTACACTATTTCCTCAAATAGAGGCCACTACCTATATTTACCTCAACTGCTGGAGGTAACAGGCCTTTTTTGAATCAAAGGCAGGTCTTTAGTTCTAATTCCCTCTGTTTTATAAGCATAATTTGCCATGTTTTAGTACAAAGCCTCGTTTTGGTTTATCCTCGCTTTCTCTGTTAAAGTTTTTGTATTACGCTTTCTTTGACCGTTTCCGGGGACCAAAAGCCTTCAGTTCCTAACAGGAATATTATTTTAACACATTTGCAGGCATGCTCTATGCAACAACAACCGGACACCAAAGCAAGGTGGATTAGAATGAAGGAATCAAATTACCCAGAAGAACAAAGAGTTGAATTATGTTGTTGAATTTATTAAATTAAAGCAGAGGAAATGTATATTATGCTTAAAAAGGCATGCACATTTCGTAGCAGGCACCAGAAGTTTATCCCACTTTCTTTCTTACGTTATTTGTTCATTTTGACCACGTACCTTTTATTTGAACAAATAGTCCACCACCCTTTCTAACACATATTGTGGACTTTGTCACTCTTTGACAGTGGGAACCTTTTCTACAACATCACACTGTTAACCTGAAGCAGAAAATATGTTTCTGTTTATATTTTTGTATTTTACAACCATGTATTAATCCATCCATATGAGTTGACAGTCTGAACTAATTCAAGCCAATACTGACAGTTAATCAATCTTAAAAAATTAGAGCAGCGGCTAATTATTCTCATTATTAATTAATTTGCAAATGATGTGCTTTGATTTACAGTTTAGCCTGTAAAATGCACCGAACAGTGTGGAAAAAAAAGCCACCAGAGGCTGAGATGCTGTCTTCAGATTGCATTATTTGTATAATCAATGTGCCAAAACATGTTTAATTTATGATGATCTGAAAGAGAAAATGCAGTAATCAATTCCTCACCATTTAGGAACTGGAAGCAGAGAATGTTTGCCATCTTTCCTCCATACAGGGCTTGATTTATTTTATGATGAACTAATTATTCTATCATGGAGAAAATTCTTTCAATGACTGCTGGGAAAATCGCAAAATTTAACCGATGAAAGCAAAAAGACCTCACTTTTTCCACACAGTCATTTATATAGCGAGGATCCACATGTGTCTCCTTTTGTAAAAATAACTCATATTTAACCATCACTATCCTTAGAAATCCTTATCAGCGAAGGACCTGAAATCAAGATAGCATTTTCTCATAAACTCTCCCCTCCTGATTGTTCTTTATCGTTGTGTGCAGCGGCGGTGCCATTTACATCAGAGCGAGGAGAAGCTGAATAGCAGTTGTTTACTTCATTGTCATTTGTGTCTATTGTATCTAAAAGGACCACCTGCTAGCTGGGAAGTGTGGTGGAAAGCTGTGTAGGGTGCGACTCATAATTGCCACTGGGGGGCTGGTAAATAACAGCATGCTATTTGAAAAGGCTCAGAGCCCCTGCCACCGTAATAAGCCACAGTGTTGTTTCCACTTTTCATTAGAGAAGGTCAGAGCTAATTCAGGACCATTTGGTGGGAGAAAGAGGCGGTGGGGCGGATAGGAAGGGTGACAGGATGGGAGGAGGTACATATTTAGCGGTGCAGTTGCTATGGCGGTGGACGGTGTGAGGTGGGATGGAGCTGCTGCGATGCTGATAAGAGGTATAAAACAAAACTGTGACGCCTCCTCACACACACACACACACACACACACACAGACACACACACACACACACACACACACACACACACACACACACACACACACAAATGCACTGAAAAAAACCTTTGCCTCAGGCAGCCGGTGTCAGTAACCTCCACCGTTGCTCAGTAACTCATCCCCGATGACGCGAAGCACAAAGCAATTTACACTCATCAGTGATACGTGTGCTGTATTAATATGATTAAGTGTGTGAGTGTGTGTATATTAGAGCCTTAAGGTAGCAATAGACTTGAAACAAAGTGCTGTCGAACATGGTGCTAACAGGGAAATGCTCGCCGCAACTCCAGGAATTTTTGGTTAATTACACTGCACAGGGGCTTATATAGCTCTCTAGGTTGAGCTAACAGGAGGACAGTCGCTATGAAAGCAGCTGCAGCTCTCTGGCTTCATAATCCCTGCATTTGAAACCTATTTTTAAAATTAGTGGTATATAAATGTAATTTCTAGGAGACATGATTGCTTATTGCCACCCACAGAACCCATCTGGTGCCTTTGTGAGAACTAAATTGATTTTATGTAGTAGGTTCTTTTTTTCTTTTCTTTTTTTAAAAAAATGCATTCTATATTCAGCAGAGAGGGAACACTAAAATATTGTCTTTTTGATAACCAGCCAAAAAAAGTATTTGTAGCTATCTGAGGGGGCGGGAAAAAACTTGTGTTACTTGCTGTCAAATTTCTTTTTAGCAGCAGGTAAAAATGTATGTCTAGCTGTGTTATCACAATGAATGAAGGTAAAATGTTCCAAAATATACAGCCTGTTGTATCCACTGTAACATCAAAACCACTGACAGGTGAAGTGAATGACATTGATCTTTTCATTATAATGCAATGTTCTGCTGGGAAACCTCTGTTCATGGCCTCCCAATGCAGGACAATTTGCTCTGTGAAAACTACCAAAGAATGGCTTGAGGAACATGACAAAGAGTCCTCAATCCTATCAAGCATCCGCTGAATGTGCTGGAGTAAATTAAACGTACTGAGGTCCCACCCTACAGCCCAAAGGAATCGCTCCTAAGATTCCAGTGCCGGAGACCACAGGACACCTTCAGAGATCATGTGTCCAAGCCTCCAGTTCTGGCGGCCTGAGGGGGTCCTACACCAGTCCATTTAGATGCTATGAGCCTATTAAATGTTCCTTATTACTGTGCGTCATTCCACAACATTTCGGCCGATGGGAACATCCTGTATCTCCAGCAGGCAAGAGGGAATGTCACCATCAAGTCGGTTCACTATAGAGTAGGTGAGTGCAGATGAAGTCTCCGGTGGAACAACCCAGTCTCCACAAAACTACGCTCCTATACCACCAAACTATATTCTCGATTACACTTTGACGGGAATGTAGTTTTGTTTTAAAATAAACATAATTTGAGACGTGACATTAGGAAAAATGCTCAGTTTGAAAGTCCACATTAGGAGGCAAGAAGGAGGACTGAGGCAAAAACATGAACTGAACTTTCACCCAGAGAACCAAGGTTCAAGTCCTGCGATGGATGAAAGACCATCAGTGAGTTTCCTTTTCTCTTATTGTTTACTTTCAGTTTTCACTCGCTTTGTCATTCAGTTTAGGCTGGAAAGTACATGATGAAGTTATATTCATGGAATACACTTTTAAATGAGTAACTCTGATACACAGAGATGGGTTCTTACAGTTTTGATCAATGATTTTAAAGTACTTAAACAAATTCGCATAAGATCTGTTCAAAGACATTAAATGTAGATTACATGTTTAATGCACATTTTATCCATTGACATGCTGACTTTGGATGAGAGAAGATGGATCACCTCCATCTGTGTAAATGGCAGACAAAAAAGAAAATGCAAAAAAATATCGTGCATGTTTCATTTGCATGCTTGTTTTGTCGTAATGTAATACATGACCTTGGAACGCATCCCACAGAGCTGCTTTTCTCCTACCGTAAATCACACCACGACAACATGCTCTGTGTTTCCCCGTGGTTTATCACTCCATCCACAGCACTGTCATTACTAGGCACTGGACGAGCAGTACACAGAGGAGGCAATTACCTGTAAATTGGTTTCATTATGTATAGAAAACAACAAGAGGACAGGTTGAGAATGCATTACATTTCACCCTCAAGGAGCACAAGAACGAGGCTGTGATAGGAGGTAATTTAAGAATTTGATTATATGTCCCCTTAATGTGCCTGCGTGGCACTAAATCTGCTTTTATTTGAGATTTTTTTTTAGAAAAAATTGGGATTACCAAAGATAAAGTCTGTCAAAGCTCTTCTCAGTGAGTCAGCTCCTTGTGGAGATATAAACAGAGAGACCTGTGCAGCTGAGGTTGGAGATAAACATTGGGTGAAATGTGACCTTGTCATTCTCTAAGTTATACTACCAGAAAAAAAAAATAATTAAAAATTAAAAATAGCAAAATAAAAGACATTTGCAGCTGTGGCTTTTAGTAAGGTTGGTTTGACCATTTCCATAGACATGGGACTCATAAGGAGCTGATAGACATTTTTACTGTACATATGTGATAAACGTAACAGTGCATCATGAAGACTGGCACAAAATGCTGAATCCATAAGCTGTTTTCCACTGCAGAAACTTGCAAGCTGTTTTAGAGCAGACTGTACCTTTAAGCTTGTTCTGACTGCAAAGACCATCCCTATGGAACCTTTTACAGTGGAAGAATAAAGCAGGTACTTCTAAGCGGCCCTGAAAAACTGCTTTGTGGGCTCCGTTGCTGACTGGTTAAAATCGGAGAGGACTAATGTGGAATGTTAAACGTGATACAACAAGAGTAATTTTTTCTGCACTCTTGATGACCATGTCAAGTGGGACATAATGGTCTGGCTGCACCACACTATCATTCTATTACAGAGTGAAAAAAATGCTTGGACTTGTTTGTTTTCTTTAAACCAATCACAATGTGGCTATGATGGTCCCTCAAGACTGAGATGGAATTGTTTTAGTGGAACATTTGCATGCAGGGCAAGAGCACAGTTATAATAAGAATAATGAGAATAATAATGATGATGATGATGATCTACTGAAAAAAACTAGCAAGGCTGCCTTACTGCATGATCCAAATCCTCTGCAACACTTGAGATTTTATATGTGGAAGGTTGCTGCCCGGAGTTTGTTGTTGTCATTTCCTATTGAATAGAAAATGGTAGCACTCAGACAGCAAAAATGAAAGACAAAGCCATCCGAAATGAGCGGCCAATGGCAGGCTTATACCTGCATCCTACATCCAATGATTCACCTACTCCTGACCAGACATGTCAATAAAGCAGCCACGCCCCCAAACATCGTGCACTTTAATGCCTTATGTTTGTTTAAATATGGAATTATTTTTAGATAGATTGCCAAAACATTGATCAGAAGGAGAGAATTTGACAAAAAAAAACCTCATAATGACTTGTGGAAAAAATCAATGAGTTTGACATTGATTTTTTTAAAAGGGAGTCTATGGGAGCGAGAGCTTTTTGGAGCCACCACCTACTGGCACTCAGTGGTATTGCGCCTCCAAATTGGTTTCACATTTCAGAGTCGATTGGCAGTGTATGGTTTTAGCCCTGCTCCAAACAAAGTACTGCTTCAGCCTACACTTTCTTTCTGGAAGAGGCACACCTCTTTCAGCATCTACCTTCCTAACTGAGTGGCAAAGACAATCCCAGAGGCTGAGGAGGACCAGGAGCAGTGCTTATCCTGTCCTGGCATTACAACAGGATGCAAACCTCATTCTGAGACACACCTTCTGATTTATCAAGAAAGGTGTTTTTTCCCATGAAAACTGTTCAAAAACCATTTTTAAAAATGGATTATGAATACTATGGCATCTGTAAGTGAGCCAGAAAATCCACTTAGTTAAAGTGTTGTGTAGTTGTCAACCTGTGAAACAGAAAAAACTTTCTGGAGAGAAGTTGTGCTCACATCACTATGAGCCAGTTACATAGTGGAGAAAATATCTATTGTGTGGTATTTGTTATTGTACCAGGATACAAATAGCTACTGTATCCAGCTGCTAAACTGTGGCATTCTTCTTCAATTCAGAACCTAACAGTAGGCACAGACATCGTTTTTAGTCTCAACAATGAGTCCATAAACCATGGAGAAACACTCCCACACCCTCTGTTCCCTGCAAAAAATTAGAATAAGGTTTTAAGAAAATAAAGCGAACAATAACAAGTTCCTTATCTTTACCGCCTGTGGGAAGAAACTGAAAAGAATAATGGAAAGTGAAGGAACATATTATGCAAGAAAAAGGACTCAGCACACACACAAACACACATAAGATATGTAGAGGTTGGTACACAGTGAGACTCAGGCAGAAAGGTACCAAGTAAGTGAATACAAATGGAAGACAAAGATGGAAAAAAAAAAGATGAGTGGAAAAGATGCAGTAAGATGAGAGCAACGTGAAAACAAGCAAAGTGGGAAACACACTTGAGAAACAAAAGATGGTGGGAGAGCTGCTTGGAAAGCTCCCCAACAAAATGCAGTTTAATTTAGTGTTATTGTGTAGTTCAGCCAGCTTGGCAGTTGGATCCAATGGGCTTTTGGCAAACAAACCACATCACAGAGAAGCTGAGTTTTGAAGGATAATCACATGTCGATATCCGTTGGCTGGCAGTAGGTTTAGTTGTGCTGACACATATGGAAATATATTCCCACGTGGGATGGAAAAAATAAACTCGGTTTTGATTTGTTTTTGTTTTTTTGAGGGATGGTAACACTTCCGGAGAACCAAAGTTGAATGTGATGTCTTCACTTTTAGTGTGTTTTTAGGCCATTTGTTTCAATGTGTGCAATGACACGTAGACTCTCTGACACACACATACACACAGAAACGCAAACACAAGAAAGGGGAAAGAGGCAAATACTGACATACATAGGCAAAGTAAAACCCACACACAAGTCGCACAGCCAAGTGTTTGTGTCGTATTTTATAATGTTCCAAAGCACCTCAGCTCAGACTGTGTGTTCCTTAGTAGGAGAGGTGTTGAGCCCCCCATTGTTCAACTCAGTAGCATAAGAACACACTCCACAGGATCCGAGGCCTACTTTCATAACCCACTTCAAAAGACACCGGGACACACACCTCTGTCTATATCCCCTCTCAGAAGTCCTTTTACACCCTGCCAGCTGCCTCCTTACTTCTCACCCTTCACTCTCTCTCTCACTTTTCCCCCTGTTCAGTCACACAACCTCACTCGCCTTCACCTCACTGCGCCATCGCCCAACTCTCTCTCCTCCACTTCACCTCTTGTCTACTCCAGGAGAGGCTCAGCCTGAGTGTCAAGAGCACTAATGCTGGTAAACAAACCAATCTGGGGGTTGCAGAGAAAGAGCAACAATGTTCTGGGTAGCAAACTACATTCCCCATGACCACAAAACGGCGTGCGAGAAAATGTCGATACCAAGTGGTGTGTAGTTGTAAATGAAGGCAAAAATAAAGGGCTCTGCAAGTATTTCACGTGCCTTTCATAAGTGCCCTCGCTCCTACTTGCACACTCTGTTCTGCAGCTGAGCCAAAATCCATTAAACACTGCTTTGCTTTGCTTGAGAGGAAAACCCTGTGCAGCGATATTGCAGTTAATTGGACTCATTTGCATGGTGCCGGGTTGCAGTGTCTGTTTGTCCTCAGTCAAGTGGAACATTGAGTTCTTGAACTCTAATTGTCTCCTGCAACTTCTATAAACAAAGTGCAACCCATTATTCTAAATTTAAATTGGAAATGTTGGGGAGGAGTGATGTATACCGAGAGGTTAGTGGAAGAGTTAGAAGTGTAAGTTCATAATTGAGCGTTAGCTTCACCTCACCTCCCATAGTTACTGTTGCTGCGTTTGACAACAAATGATAATCACAGCACATTTATCACCAAAGTTCACAGTGAATTTTTTCAAAACAATGATTTCTTTATTTCTGACAGAGGGAGACAAAAGAAGGCTCTTCATTTCTGTCTTTCAGCCCTTAGTTTTGCCAACTAAAATGTTACTGTCAAATGTCATCAGCTGTTGTTTGTTTGTTAATTAACCTGTTTTTAACCTGGAATGTACAATGAAAAAAAATCCTCTACAAGTATGACCTCATGTTCTCTGCTACAAGTTTTTTTTTTTAAGTGTATTTACTGGTATTGGCAATCAGCCTCATTTAGTTTAAAAATATCGCTATTCAGACGTCAACAAAATTCAGTATCGTGCATCTGTAATTTTACTATCTTTCAGCTTTGTTGATAACACAATCTGACTCAGATCCGCTCTTTAATGTCCCTCCTTTTCTCATTTTAAAAGCATATAATGCTTGAATACCTGAGCTAAAGTTGCATGACTCAGATAAAAAAATAAAAAATTTAAAAGCATTATCAGCATGCTCACTAGATGCTGGTTCAAGCGGATATAAAGACACTAAATTGCTCTTGTATGTAGTGAATTCTTGAATTTTGGGTAGAAATGTAAAATCAGTGTTGCTCAGCTGTACAGTTTACATGCTCGCAATTTCACAACAGTAGTCAAAAAATAAATGTGTGGCATCACAGTTGTTTCTTTTATATACGGTTTATGGTGGTGTAGCATTGGATTTCAGTATGATTATGTTTATTTACATTTACTTTACTTTGTCTATTATTTTGGCGTTCATATATGTTGTGTCTTGAATCTTATTTCATAGATTATTTGAATTATCTGATAGTTTATTGTTTTGTGTTTCCTTATTGTCATGCTCAGTGTCCCAGATGTTAGTTCCGCTTTCTTGGTGTTTCTGGCACGACCTTTTTAATCATGACACGGAGCAGAAATAAAAGCCGACAGAAAACTGTCCTGCCATTGTGGTAATGCACTAGCACAGGACACGGTAAAATATAAGAACAGCAAACTATAAGAACATTACAGAATTGTAACCCGTCTGACCCACAGCCCTGGAGAGGAGAGCCAACAACGTTTAACGGTTACAGTGGCAATACCTGGCGAGGCAGGAAGAAGGCAGACCATAAGGTGCTTCACTGCAAATATTTTGTGACAAATCATATATATATGTATAATATATGCAATATATTTATACCTCTATTGTTTTACATTGTGTCAATTAACTGCTGTCTTCTCCTTCATCTACCTTCATTAGCTACAGCTATCTTGTCTTCATCCTTATTTGCTGTAACAATTGCTGCACTTGTTGAAACCTGGAAATACTCCAAACAAATTACCTGGACATCATATGCACTCCATATCACAGGTACAAACAGAAGGCTGGTAAAGACACAGAAAGAACTGACACAAACTTTCTGGCCTTTTTGAATTTTCACCAGAATGACTTGTTATGCCTGATGCCCACTGTCTGTTCTTACTAGCTAAGTGAGGTAAGTCTGGGCATGGCAGCATTGTGTTAAGAACAAACTGTAGCTAGAATAATTTATCAGAGTTACCTGGGATGCATCCATTTTTGGACAAATTTGTGCAGAGGTGTTCATGATACTACCCACTGGTGAACTCCAGATGGATTCTATTCAGGAATTCAGCCAGCTGTTCTCTGCAGGAAAAAACCAACAACAGTCCTTCATCCTGTGCATGTTTTGATTCAGAGTGTAAGAGATATGAGGAGCTATTCACAGAGAGAGCGGGAGCAGGGCGAGGAGGAGCTGAGCGAATCAATGCGCTGCATGCATCTCTATAATGACATACGATTTCGCCCATAGTGGATAAAATAGAAAGTCTATTTGTGGTGGTCATTCTGGATGGGCTGCTGAAATAAATCAGTGGGAAACAGCTGCATTAGACATTTATGAAAATGGGCAGAAATAGAACCTAAATAGCTACTATAGGGTGTTTACTACCACAGTGATGTCCAAGCTCTACAGTCTGATTGGCATTTGGGGCTGGTATAAGAGCCAGAAGTGATCCCTGGTAGCAAATCCAAGTTTCAGTCATCGTTGTAGCTTTTTCTGAAATCCACACATGTGCACAGCCGGTTACATAATTTACACAGTATTTGTGTGTAAATGTGACAATGAACACCTGAAAATAAATCCTTTTAAAGAATCTACGGTAGAGATGCCTTCACCCTTGTAGTGTGAGCACAGCTGCTAACCTGATCAGAGGCATCAGAGCAGGAACCTGGAGGCAGGCTGTTTTAGTGATGGATCACAGTGGGGAAGGCAGAGACAAAGACAGCCGAGGGGCCCGATAGCATCAGGCCGTCCTGATGGTCTGAAACAGCAGATCTGAGGAAGCGATGTGGGAAAGGAAGACTGTGTGTCCTAATGGGACCCCAGATCTGCACTATCTTGGAACCTTCATGTCCCTGCAGCGGTCCTGATAGCAAACACTGCTGGATCAATGGATGGTGATGCTTCCCTTTGCTTTCCTTTGCTTCCTTCCTTCAGGCTGCCACAAAACATTCAAACAACAGCCCTGATCTGACAGTAACTGGTTGTAAAGTAGCTGAACTCCCATGCAAGGAGACATCAATGCAACTGTTTATCTGTGGGAGTGGATTAGATCCCACATGATCTGTGAATGTTACTATGCTGAGTGTAGAATGTTTTTGCATTTCAAGATAATTATTCTTGAAAAAAATATATATATATTTCTTTGTTCAGATATTTAAGGATACCAAATGTAAAGTGGTGCATATAATTGCAATGACATCTTGTATCAATAGAGCAAAAAATATGAAGCAGAATTTTTAATGCAAGTGGAACACACTATGTTTTAATGGTAGCAAAATTATGTGCACTGGATTCTATCTCATCCTAAGAACAAAGGTTAATGTAATGAAGTATTCAGGGAATGTTAAATGACAAATCATGGGATTTTTAAATATGCAAAAGTAAAAAATCTGGGCTCCAGGCTATATTATCAAGAAGCAAAACCAATCTATTTCAAAGGTGACACATTTCAAATGGACGAGGCTCCGTCAAATGGCATTAGACGGAAATTCATCCTTTCTCTGTTGCATAAGTAGAGATGCATAAAGAGTGCCCCAACACAGTTCCTATTCAGAGATACAGGAGATGAATAATCAGTAACAATGTACAACATTTCTATTTTCCCATCAATCTGAACTCAATAATCTGTAATGACAAAGTGAAAATATGTCTTCTACTGAAATCTCCATTTAGAGGGTGTTCAGACAGTATGCTGTAACACTCAGTATGTGGATAGGTGCACTATTTTTTATTAAATTAATCACATGATATGCCTGTAACTTAACTGGAGTTAATTGGATCTAGTTTAGAAAGGGCCACTCCTCTGTATCTAAGGCCTTTTTACTCACACTGGATGTCAAGACAAAAACCAAGCCATGAAGTACAAGGATGTCTCAGTGGACCTCCTTATTAAAACTAAAGAAAAAGATAGTTTAGGTAAAGGAGATAAGACAACTTCTAAAGCTCTGCGCATTCTCAGGAGCACAGTGGACTAAATAAATGAGAAATTGAAGAAGTCTGGAACAATCAGGACTCTTTCTCGAGTTGGCTGTCCTGCCAGACTGAGCCATAGAACAAGAAGGGCTTTAGTCAGGGAGGTCCACCTCAGCAGCACTCCATCTATCAGGGCTTTATGGCAAAGTGGCTAGATAGAAGCCAGTCTAGAACAAAAGGCATAGGAGAGCCCGCCTGGAGTTTGCTAAATGGCATTGTGAGGGCTAACGAAACAAAAGCATAACCTTTTGAGTAGAACTCCAAGCGCTGTTTCACCAGATGTACACCAAATGTTGCTCATGATCTGGCTGATAATGTCCCTAAGTTGAACCATGGTGGTGGCAGAATCATTCTATGAAGGTGTATCTCAGCGGCAATACAGTGCAGCGAAATACAGAAGAAGAAAACCTGCTCTAGAGTGGATTCTTTAGCAATAGTTCTGCCATAGTCACAGCTAAGACCTTGGCTGCGGGGCAAGTATTTGAGTCACCCAGCTAAACCAAAAACTCAAATAAGGTATAGAGTATCTGTGGAAACACCCATTCCATCTGACAGTGCTGAGAAAGTGCCAAATTCAGCTTGTAGAGACTTACATTTACCAAATTGTTGTCAATATGTACCTGACTCACTGAAAAACAGCTGTAGACTCATAAAAATTGACATATCTCATTTTTCATAAGCTACTTGAATGTCCTGGTTTTAACTATTCAGGTGCTTAGATTATTGATATGATGTAGTAAAAGTTTAATTGGGAGAATGTGACTCCTGAAAAGCTGTCATGATATGATCAGCAAGATTGAAGAGACTCTCCTCACTGATGTACAGCACCGATGTTCCTCTTACACAATGCTGGTGGAAGACAGACTGCAGAGACCACAAACCCGACAATAATCCAGTGCTGAATCGGTGTGTCATCGTTTCCCACAGGACTATTGACCCTCTAAATTCTAAAAATTCCAGCAGGTATGTTATCGTTTTTTTGATGCTGTTGCTGTTTTTGTCAGAAATGGTAAAAACAGAATAATCAGAATTTGAACTTTCCGAAGGTCCTTAAACTAATCATCTTAAATGTGTCAGGATATTTCGTCAAATCTCAGCATAAAATTATGATATTTCATTAAAATCACTTTAATCTACACGTCATTCAAAAATAAATTGTTTGTTTTAACCTGATTTTGTAAAAAAAAAAAAATTCTGTGCATATTAGTGCATCTGTGAAGCCATCTGTGACTGCAGACCAACTGCATGTTTTATTTGCACAGAGCAGATAGGAGACAAGTACAAAAATAAAAAACAAAATACTAAAATATCTATAATATCAATAGCCACCATTTTTTCCCAGTATTGGTAACACCTTTGGGCACTTGGAAAAAAGCTGTATTTTTTTCTGTTTTTATGATATTTGGCACTATGACTTTGTTATAGTGCACAAAATGCATGTTTTAGTTCTTTCTACCTCTATCCACAGTTTGCTGTTTACATTGAGGTGTGGGACTTTATACCGCAGTGAAAAATAAGTCCAGTGAGTAAAAATGTGACAGGAATAAAAGTTAACACCCAGAAACTACTTCAGGGGAGAAATTAGCGCCAGCTGACAACCTGCTGCTGAGCGATGTTGAACAATGACAACCATTGCAGGCTAAAATGGAAAGTCACTTCCTGAATGTTTTGTATTTGGATTGTTTTAAGTGAGAAGCAGCAGATTTTGCCAAATTGGGACGTTAGAACAGAGTCTGTTTCATTAACATAGGTCTGGATCTGCCTCGATATGATCCTTAGGGATGGGGATATTCATTTATACGCACAGTATATATACACTGACATGGGATTCAATAGTTTTACCACACTGCATTGCATTAGAAAAGGATGCTGACTTTATTTCAAGAAGAAAATGAGGTTGACTGTTTTACTTGATGATTTTTAATCTTTCTGTAGCTGCTGATGAACCCGAGAACTCTTGTCTTTGAAGTGCACACTGTCTACCATCCTTTCTTTTACTTTATTTCTCTTTGAAATCTTATTCTTTCTCTTCCATCCTTCCAAAACATAATGTCACACAAGTAGATTGGATTTGCCAGAATGCATTTCTATCTCCACCAGTGGGACCATATCTTCCCAAGTCATCCATCCATGAGGTGCTGCTTCAGATGGATTCCACCTCTTCCAGGGACAATGTCTGTCCCACCCCCATTATATGACCCCAAGTCCCTCATCAGAATGTAATGCTCCTACAGTCTCAGTACAAGTCATGTCCCCTCAGTGTAATGCAGGTGCCAAATCATTTTTTCTTTCCTCTGGCAAAAAAACTTAGCATTGGGCTGGTAGATTTCCCTGCTGATGCATATGCATGTTTGTACAATGCATCAAGTTGGCAAGACACCACATTCATAAAAGTTATTTTTTGCACAGGAGACTGTGTATGCATGTTGGAAGAAAAACTTAGAACACAGATTAAAAAAAAAACACACAATATGCAAAAACTAATTATACATTTGGAAAAACAAAGGGTTTTGTAACCTCTTCTCTAGATTATATAAATTGTTGACAATATTTGACTATTCTGGTCAGTCCTGTATGATGCACACACTTGGAGTTTTTCAATGAAGGAACTAAAAGCATCAGATTTGACGGAAGGATATGAATAAGTGGCTAAAAAAAACCTATTCAGTTCTGCTCTCATGCTGGCTCCACGCTTGTGTTGTTTGTTCAGAGTCTGACTCTGAAAAACCGAATATTTTTATGACCTCACTGGCTTTTGTTTAGCCTCTCCGCCTGTGAAGGTCTGGGCACTGGGGAGTAAAACTTGTGGGAGCCAGACGATCTGTTCTCCATCAGAGGAGCCGGTGTCACAGGAGTGTATGAAAACAAAGCATTGTGAGTTCAGGACATGCTTTTTGAGCTTGAACTGCAGCCTTCGCACATTTATCATCAGCCATGTGGGCACAAGCAGCACAGACATGCACATATGTATGAGCACACACATAGAAGATCTGAAACACATCAATAGCAACACACTGCCAAACACACACACAGGCAGAAGGTTAAACCCAGAGTCGAGGACTTACAATAGGAAGACATCTGCATGTACAAGATGGGGTGAGACAATATGATCAGTGCTGTTGCAAGAGAGGGCAGCTTAAAGCTAATGGCATGTGATGCCCAGCTGCTGGCTCAAATCTGTTGCAACCATCTGTTTCACCTCGCTAGTTTAAAACACTCTCACTTCAAACACCTTTTAAAAGAAGCTGTGAGCATCTTTTACATGCTTAGCTTATGAGCCTAGAGGTGAGTCTCCTGGGATCCGACAGTTCACCAGGCCAAACCGTCTTCGGTAGAACTCACGCAGTTAAAAAGTTGTGACACTCCATTCACAACCCGGATCAATGACTCAGTCAGGCCTAATGTAGATTTGATAAATGCTGGTTTGCATTTGGAAAAGGTCATGTGTTAATGCTGAAAAATCAATTAGTTACTTGCAGAAGGCCTCCGCTTCCAAATGACATTAACCCACTTAATAGGAATCTGACATGCCAGTCTTACTCGCCCCTTTTTTAGCGCATTACTTCAGATCTTAGAGGAGGTGTAATAATTGGGTTTGTTTTCAAAATGCTAACGTCTCGGAAAAATTGAATCTATTTGCTGTGTTAGAATCCCTGTGTAGATGTAGAAGAGCTTTCTTCTGTGTGACAAACATGTAAACGGTGTGCTAAAAATAATGAGAGTAAGATTATTATTATAATATTCAATCTCAAGATGAATATTTATATAGCTGTCTGCTATTACTAGGTACAGTGTGCAGCAGAAAATGTCCAAACATCCCCATAAAACACAGCTGCCTTCGCTGTCACCTCAAAGCCATTTTTCTAGCTATGTATGCTCTCTAGGGAGTATTTGAGCAGCGTGTAAAAGACCATTGTAATAATAAATAGCATTTTGTTATGACATGACTTTTTTTGCAGTTCACTCACATAAAAGGTGATCAGCCTCAACATTAAAATCACCTGCCTATTAATGTGTCGCTACAGCCAATGGGATCTGGGACCAGGAAGTTGACAGTGGATCCTTTCAGTCCTTTGGGTTTTGGGTTGGGGCCTTCATGGATCAAGCTTGTTTTCGCCCGTTGAGGATCAGGTTCGGATCAGGAGAGATGGGAGGCTGAGTCCATGCCTTGAGCCTTAGACTTTGTTGTGTTTCTTGAGCCATTTCTGAGCAGATTTTGTGGTGTGGTCGGGCGCATAAACCTGCCGTCTGGGGTTGCTGTTGCCATTGGGAGTTTTCTTGGACTGCAACAATGTTTAGGTGGAAGCACTGTGTCAAAGGAACATCCACCTGGTGCCATGACCCAAGGTTTCCTTACAGAACATCACGCTATAATGAGATGGCCAATGTTTTTAAATTTACCTGTCAGTGGTTTTAATGTTGTGGCTGATCATGTGTACATATAACATACAATCAAAAAGTTTCAGGACTGCGCCTATAAAAATCAAAAACATATTTGATTTAAATTTGGCTGCCATCCAAGTCAAAATAGTTTCCTAGAAATCCTGTCATGTCAAGCACCATCTTCGGTAGGTGCTGAATGTCCTCAACTGTGCCAAAACAGTGATCCTTCAACTTGAATATGATTTTTGGGGAAGAGGAAGAAATCGCAGGCAGCATAATCTAGCAAGTAGGATGGATGATGAGAGATTATATTGTTGTGGCCAAAGACATCTGTGCATAATTACAGAACTTTAACTGGGCACCCCCATGCCATTATGTCACCGTTGAGGCGGTTCGTGCCAAATGTTCTTCTTCAGATATTTTCGGGATATTAGAGTCTGCCTTGACACACCAACAGTGGGGGATTAACTCCCAGTGAATTAGTAACTGATCTGAAGCACTGTTTCCGGTTTTGCAAACTATTAGCTCTTACACTATGAAACTGTTGTTTCTTCTCTAGCTGGTAGTTGCAGACTCGCGTCTTATTACAAGTATTACCTTGATCTGAACCTTGGGTCAATTCAGTTTTCTTCTCTACTCCAGTTTAAAGGTTGATGAAGATTGCAAATATACAACTACCAATGGTTAAAAAAAATGTATGGAACACAGGTCCCACTTGAGTGTGTCTGTAACTTACATAATTGCTTACTTAATTGCTGGTTGTTGTCATTAGTACAGACTCCAACCTGTCATGCAGTCCCTTACAGCCATACACTACATTATTAAACCACACAATTACGTACATCATGATTACAAGGTCAAAGATCACTTTGCTCATGCTCTGCTGTCCTCACTATAAATTATGGCCTTGTATGATTAGAAATTACAGTCCCATGGGTCTTCTTTTGCTCATACTACTCACGCTTCATTTATCTTGGCAGCCTTGCTCCTTCTCTCTCTACATCTCTAACATCTACATTAAGATAAAAACCCCTCAAGCTTGCTGTATATGGTTAAAAAAAAATGAAACACAATATTTTACCCAAAGATTATTTTGGGTAAAAAACAAATGTTCGTGCCTCTTCCACTTTGAGCATCCTGAATTACCACTTGCAGACACATTGACATATACATAATCTCCACTCGTAACTTCAGAAGTGTTGACATTCGCTGCTTTCATCCAACTTTTCTTGTAAGTCGCTGCGTGATGTGTAAAAACTCCCTGAGGCAGGAAATATTTTAACAGGTACTCAGTTACAAGGCCCGGAGTTTTTAAAGATCCTTCTTGAACATCTGTGCAGTACACAGGCAATTTGAGATAAGCCTTGCGCAGGGGGAAGCTAATTAGCAATATGGATCAGGCCTAATGAATACATGAAGTGTATCTCAAGATGTAATAGCACTGAATGCATCTATTAAATACAACGTTTATTGAAGCCCCCTCCTAAAACTTACACGTATGCAGTTTTACTTCATAATTACACACATTTCCCGGATCCTCGTTTGTATAGTTCAAATCATCCCAGTCTGTGAGCATCCACATAGCATCCTCACAGACTGTAGTGCTATGGTTCACTGAAAATGCACACTGATTTCTTTTATTTATTATTTCTTTTTTTGTGTGTGTGATGGGAAGTAATTTGCTGTAATGCGTGATCAGGGTGTTTTGAAAAAGCCATTTCATCTCGCTGTGCTGGTCCCTTTCTCTGTGGGGGAGCCCGGCTGTTCCTGTTCCTCTATCAACGCCAACCACTGAAGCCGAAAGATTGTGCTGCTGCTGCTGAAGCTAAATGAGACTTCACACCCCTCGGCTCTCCCTTTCGCATCTTTCTTTCCTTTTCTTCATCTCACTCTAATTCCGCATTTCTCTCACGAGCTTCATTAGCATTGTTCACCTGGAAATGCATAAATAAAGACCTCATACATATAAACTAAAAAGGCACAGATGTCTCCAAATGAAATACATAATGATGGAAGAATAAAACTAATTAAAAGGAAAAGCTGGGTGCAAGAAAACTCAGATAAATATCAGTCACTTTGTTTCTGATTGCTCAAACCAAGTGTAATTCCTTCCAGCAGGTGTTTGTAGCCTCAAAGTTTAAAATGAGAACAATGGTCTCAGCTATTGTTATAATTACGGTTTCAGTGGGTGAATAAGCGATCAGTGAAACCTCCCACTCTCTGCCCACATTTGTTTTAATAAGAGGTTTGATGCTGCACCATTTCATGCGTTTAGCTCATTTTGCCTGGCAACAGCTGTGTCCTTAGCGCGGTGATTCTAGTTGCCATTGTCTAACTGTGAAGCAAGAATAATAAGTGTTCTTGTTTGCCAGATGGACCTAAAGTAGGAGTTAATGTGTTTATACATATATAACTAAAAGACCTACAACAGACCTGCAAAGCACTGCAGTGACAAAGTTGAGAAATATTATCTCAGATGGGTTGTATGCCTGATTTCTGCACAAAAGCAGATGTAAAGACATGAAAGACTGCGATATGTTCCTACAAGTGATGAGAAAATGAAGCATGAGATGGACAGATGGATTGGTGCCACATCAACAGTAATGCAGGCCTTGTACTGGACTGCCATGGTGAAGGGGATGTTGAGCCAGAAGGCGAATCTTTCAATTTAACAGTCAATATGCACTTCAACCTTAACCCAAGGTCAGGAGGTCTTGTTAGTACTTGAAAGAAAACGGCTGGAATTAGTTTCCTCTGTAAGGCAACTGTACTCAGCCTTACATATAGGGTGAGGGGCTTGGACATCCAGAGGGACCTCAGAGGAGAGTCGCTACTCCTTTGCATTGAAAGGAGCCAGTTGAGGTGGTTCAGGCCTCTGATTAGGACGCCTCCTGAGTTAGACTCCAAACTCGCTGGATGGATTGTATATCTCATATGAGCCTTTGCACTCAAAGAAAACTTGGGCACACTGCAATCCACTGCACCCACCATGCCGCCCTCCTCCAAGTGTTATTTTTACATAACATTATAGTGGTAATCTAGGGATGTTATCTGGTACAGACATGCACACTTGGAGACCAGCAGTAATAAGTTCTCCATCACTGTCCAATACTTGTTCAGCACTAGTATAAGTGTGATGGATGGTTGGTGTAGTATTTACCCTGCCACTCTTGTACATCTGGGTTAAAAAAATGACAGTGACGTGTGCATCATTTTACTCAAAGCTAAACATATTTCAGATCCTAGTGATCAAAAAAATAAATTAAAAAACCCCCAACAAGCCTGCACTATCCCACATGGGATAGACGCTTCAGGCCTCATTATGCTGCTGCTGCTTTTGCTACACTGTAAATACATGGAGCGCCCATTGCAAACAGCTGAAAAAAAATGTGCTTTGTTCAGAATAAAAAGCTTGTTGGCTGACATCGTTTCACTGTTATTTTGTCAAGGACATCACATAAAAAACTGCATTAAATGGTGATTTTGCCTGGCCAGAAAGATCAGAAACAGCACAGTGCAAACACATGCTCCACTTTGTATGTATAGAGAAGCACCTTCCAAGCAACATTTGGCATTCATTGGGAGGCTGTGTAAAGCGGACAGGATAAGTACCTTTTTCCCCAGCACTGTGACAGCAGCACTTTATATGACCTTAAAAGTTCTAGTGCAGCTGCACAGGAGTGCTACTGCAGCCAGAAAAGGACCACAATGATGGTTATGCATGACTTTACCAGTGAAGCGTTACCTAAAAGTTATAAATGCTCAAAATTTGGTTAATTCTAATGTGACTTTACACTGTTTCTAATCTAAATATTGTGTCAGGAATTTGATCATTTTACCATTATTTCAGCTCATAACTTTTACTGCATTTCTTCACAATACACAGGTATTCGGAAAAAATTAAAAAATAAAAAATCCACCCATGCGTCCAATACCAAATGGCTGGCAGATGAAGTCATCAAAACAGCTGAACATAGAGGCACATTTAGCAGCTGAATAGCAGGATTGAACACCAAAACAGAGTTAAAATAACTGTACATTATGGAACTTTTAGCCATGTCATATCATCCCATCAGTGGGGGGAGTTTTTTTATTTTTAATGGAGATGAATGTGTTCAAATGTAGGCTGAGTAGCTGGTGTGATTTGAGCATTTTTATGTACCTCATATCCATTTTTTTTTGGAACATAAAAGTTAATTTTTGATGAAATGGGCTCGAACTCGACCTTCTTCGAAATCAGTTTGGGACAGCAGTCAGCTATCTCATGACAGGTGAACTTTATGGCATCTTTGTTCTGCCTTTCAGTCTCGGCAAACCTGGTGTATACCTGAGACAGATGAATGATCTTGAGGACCACACCAACAGCAACCTGCTGGGGCCAGGAGACAGGATCGGTCTCTGGTCGAGATGGGCTGATGCTAGTGGATTAGCAACAACAGAACTATCAAATGAAAATACTTACATATAGCAAAAATAAATTTGGTTTCTGTACAAAGTAAGTCATATGCCAAATTAAAATCCTCCACAATCTAAGATCATCAGTTTACATCCCTCTTTGTCAAACTATTTTTTTCCAATGATGGATGGAAATCATAAAAAAAATGAAATGCTGAAATTATAACAGCAACTCAGCCAACATTTAACAAATTCATCTCCAGAAAAAATAAACAAATTTCTTCCACTGTTGTGGATGGCGAGATATGGCTGAAAGCTTCAGAAATTGCTAGGAAGCATGTATGAAAGCTCACTATCCCTTGGTATCCATCAATCTTGAGAAAATCTAGAGTAAACCAACAGAGTAAAGGAAGATTTGACCAAGGTGTGCCATGCATCTTAGCTAATGCCAGCTGAGAAAGGCTCCAGACCCACCAAGCTCTCCAGAGAATAAAGCAGGTTTAGCTAATGGATGGATGCTTGGAGGAACATTTCATTCATCATAGGTCTAACAGGTAAGGAGCAGTCAGCTGATTCAATGATTTGATCAGTACCTGCAACACATTACTTTTATGGATGTTAACGTGTTGTGGAGACCACAGAGTCTCAACTGAGAAAAACTCCTGCCTTCCTGCAAAGCTCTCACTAGGAGTCCCAACTGAACATATTCAGCAGGCAAAAAATAGTGGATGTCCAACCTTAGTGTCCACTGTATGGCTTATTCCAAATGACTTTTTCCCCCAATAAGGCTTTTATGATTTAAATCTTTCTAGATGTGGATTCTAAGGTTTAACTTTGTCAGTTTCCTTTATTGATACTTTGTTAATCCTTGTGCTACTTCTTAATGTTCTTGTCTTTTTCTGTGTCTCTCTTTGCGAACACTTTGGTTCAACTGTGTTCTATGTGAAGTGCCAAAGTTCAGTTGTTTCATAATGTGCGCCCAGTGAACCTTCAGCCTTAATTTGACGTGACACTGAGGCAAAAACTAATTTAAATAACTCTGAGGATGGCACTGATATGACACAATGGAAGAGAGAGCACAATGACACCACTGTCAGGGAAAACGGCATGAAACAAGGACAGACTTTGAACTGAATTCAGCTCCTCTTGGGCCTTATGGGAAGTGCTCTGTCATCTTTATGAAGACGTGGGGTTACATGTAGTCTGCCGGCAGTGTTTCAGTTCAATAATAAATCAAAATTGTAGAGTTAAAAAAAAAAATCTGTCCGAGGATTTCACCTTTCTGCTTGCGGTGAGACATTGTGCAGAGCAGGTGTGATAGAGATGTGCCGTGCCTCGCAGCTTTGCTCACTCAAAGCTAAAGACCTTCCTTTTCAAAGAGAAGAAGGAGGGAGAATGACATTCAGAACAGCTATAAAGTAGACATTTAATGCTCCGCTGATTGCCCCGATCAAGGCAAGGACATCAAATAATATGATGTGCCTTACTGTGGCTGGTTTCAATCATACCAAAGGTCATAGGTATGTCTGCTCTGACAAGTAGGCTTTACACCTCAAATTATGAATTGAAGCAGGAAAAAAGCTCAAAAAATACCCTTTTTCGCTCTGCTGTGAGGGATGTCTGCAAAGCCGGTTAGCTTAGCAAGACAAATTGTAGTTTTTACACAGCAAGTTTTGTACGGTTAAAGAAATGGCATGTGAATTAGTCATCTTTAGACCTATTTTACTGCCCACCTTTCCCAGTTTCAGTCTTTATGCTAAACTGCGCTAACTGACCACTCATAACTTCCTATTTAATAGCAATGACACTCATACCAATCTTCTCATTTAACTTAATTTATATCCTACATTATCACTGTTTTGATGTTAAATTATAGCTCTACCTCACTGTCATATTCTTATTTCTTCATTATTTTGAAGAGATCGGATTAGATAAAACATTACTACAGTCCTTCAATGCTGTGTCGCTTGTAGATAATACAGCAGATTAGTGAAAAACTGCAGTTTGAGTTTAGAATAAACGAGGGAATAAACACTAAGTTGTAGCATATAAGCTGTTCATAGGTGTAGGAACACGTTGAAATTACCTTTTCAGTGCCTGTTTGCATGATTCGGTTGAAATTATATGCATGAATGTTATGCAAGAGAGACAATAGTATCTACTACCATGGTCAAAGTAGTACTGAATTAAATCACTTAATATTCACAAATTAAGAAGAAAATGCAGCACTATATCTTTCACTCCTCCATATTTGTGAAGCATTTGCAAAGATACATTACACTCCAGCCTGTTAAACTTGAACAGCTTGTGCTGCATCCGCAAAGCCTGCAGGAAATAAAAGCTTGTTTAGCCATGTTTCCACAGCCTAGCCCATTAGTTGAGCTTGACCTCTGCCTGCACTGCAACTTCTCCTCACAATAGATGTTTTTTTCAGCGCAACTTCATTCGCTTCACACAAGTAAAAGGAATCATTCAAAACACAAACTACTTGTCTTTTTTTGCCTGTATCGACTGATGCCACATGAAGTCCACAGTAATGATGTAAACTTCTGAACTAGATGTTTGACACATGATGTTCTCAACATGATGAAACTATGGATAAAATCTAACATTCGACTGTGTGGTCTGTTCCAGCTGAGGAATAACTTACACAGTCATTAACATGAGTCACAACTTGACCTTGTTCACGCATACATACATTATTTCTGCACTCTCAAACCAACAGCGCTACATCTCTAAGACTGGTCAACTACATGCATGCTGTGGATATCTGAGTTTGCAGTAATTTTTCAGTACAGTCTTGTCCTGAATTCACTCACACGCAGTTTTACAAACATCCCCATCTGGGAGCTGCCCACAACAATCACCAATCTTCTCCCATTAGCTGCTGAGCACTTCCACTGGAGCAATTTGGGGTTTTTCTTCCGAGCTCAAGGACAACTCAGCAGCAGTTGCTGAGGGAGCAGAGAGCGCCTTTTTCATTTATTTTCTCAACCCAAACTGGCAACCTTTCAGTCACCAGCCTGTTCCCTTAACCTCTAGGCAGCCCAGGTCCGACTTAATCTTTTTCAGTAACACTTCACTTTACACTTACGGCTTTACAGCCGCAGTGCAGTCACAGCTCCACTGAAGCAGCAAGGGGTTAATTGCAATTTTCAAGGACATCTTGACAGAAGCTGCTCTTTTAGGCTACGGCTGTGTCAAACTGTGCTTTTGACATAATAACCCATAATAACTCAGATATTAGCAGAGCTACTGAGCAGAGCAGGATGAAAACATGATGTGAAAACAGAGTGAGTTTTAAAAAAATAAAACATTTTTAAAAGGTGGCTGAATGTTTTCAGCTATTTAACCAATTGTAAAATTAATTTCCTAAAAGAGAACTGACAGCTGCCACCTTTCTATTCTCTTGCTTCTGTTTTTTAAAGGTAATAAGAAAAAGAGGAAAAATAACAATCTAAATAAGCAGAGTGGGCAATGAGTACAATATTTCCTTACAAAAGCCTGCCCACACAGAGAAACTCCAGCAATCCAGAAGGCTTGTTTTTATCTCTGTCTGCTCACATAAATGCATACATGCGTGCACACAGATGCACGCGTGTATGCATTTAATAATGAGTAATGCGCCATTCAGCACATTGCTATGAAGCTGCAACGTGGCCACAGATGACAGCAACGACCATCGTAATGTTCCCATCATTCATTCGTGTGTCTAATTTAGGGCGGTGGAAACCCCATCATGTCCAGCCATTTCTTTCATTTACACAGGAAGATGTATGACGGCATCTGTAGATCATTATCCATGAGGCATGAGCAGGATGTATGTCAAGATACGGTGCTACTAACCACATACTGGCAATAGAATGACCTTAACTAATAAGCCGTACAGAGGAGCCGAATGAATGGAAACTTGATCAGATATTACAGCCACTGTGATGACACAAAATCACATTTTAATGATCATTTTAAAAAGAAAATCAGTTATATTAAGGTATTTTCCTTTAGAATACAGTGGAAAAGGTTTTATGTTTTTCATTAGACATTGCAAGTGAAAAATAAACATATTCTAGCTTAGCCTAGTACACATAAACAGAAATATTTCAGGCCATTTTTTGTTTCAACTTTGATGGTAACAGCAACAACATACTGAAAAGCTTGTTCATGTATGCTCTGTCAAAACTTGATCAGGGCTCCTTTTGCTCGAATTAGTGCAGCAATGCAGCGTGGCATGGCGGCAACCAGCCTGTGGCCCTGCTGAGGGGTAATGATGCTCAGCTTGCATTGAAAGCAGCCTTCAGCTCTTCTTTATTGTTGAGTCTGGTTCGTCCCATTCTCCTCTTGACAACACGTTACAGATTTTCTCCAGGGTTCAGATCTGATGAGTTGGTTGACCAATCTAGCACTGTAATGCCATGGTCTGGGAACCATTTCTGAGTGGTTTTGGCAGTGTGGGGAGATGCCAGGTCCTGTAGAAGACAAAATCTGCATCTCCAAAATGCTCTTCAGCAGACGGAAGCATGTAATGCTACAAACTGCTGCTGCTAGATGGCTGCATTGACTTTGGACCTGATTATGCATGGTGGACCAACAGCAGCAGCTTTTCCACCACATTCTATTAATATGGGATGCATTTTTACATCAACTGCCTTTTTATGTAGACAGTTTTCACTTTAACAGCATGTCAGCTGTCTGCAACACATTTTTTTTCAATATAACAGCATAAGTTGTGATGTTGTCACAAGAAGCTTACACATATGCTTGAGATGAAATATGACGAGATACTACTGTTTAACACTTTAAATGATGTTTAATTAATCAGTTGCAGAATCGGCTTGTAAGATGTGTAAAATATTGCACATAGGTGATTACTAATCTCAGAAAGTGCAGCTGCTTATTTTCTCTCTCAAAAAAAATGAAAACTTGTCATCATGTTGCATCCAAAAAGCCACTTTAAACCTTTCATTGTTCTATGATGCAAATTAAAACAGTACAAAGAACATCAATAATAAGAAATTAGCAAGCACCTGACAGCGCTACACAGACAGTGTCTCCGCTGACCATCAACTACATGGTCTTCACTTTATGCTCGGAGCTTTTTTTGTTTCTCATTAAATCAAGTTTCTTGCTATAATGAGATAAGTTGCCAAAACTAGAAAAGTTTCTTGTTTGAATAAGTTCATAATAATGAGAAAAATCTGTAGCCGTACCACAAAAGTTTCTCATTATAATGATAAACCAATCAGATTCTTGTGTTGTCAAAGCGGCAGCCATCTGCTGCTGCAGGAATCTGACTGAGCAACTCAGTTATTGCACATCTCACTCGTGGCTGGTTGGTGAGATCATTATGTAAGTAATAGCTACAGGTTTGTTCGCTTTTGTCTTGAACATTTCAAACAGCTATTTTTTATGTGCTCAAGTGTCCTTGAAAAACACATTTATGTATATAATGTACCATTTAACAATTTACTCTGATTCGAACTGACTGCCAGCTGCTTTAAAACACATGGAATGAAATATTGTCTTAGCTTTATTGAAACATTTGTAAAAGAAAATGTTTGATGCCCACAGATAAAGATGGTAGCACCACATAGAAAATTTGTTTTTTCAATCAAAATAGATGTAATTTTCCTCTGTGGAAAAAAAGATATTACACCTGTGGTCGCAGAACTTAGAATCACACCATATTCCAAATATAACATTTGCTCATGTTTTGCATTATTGTTCATTAGTCTCTAGCATCAGGGGTGGGCTGACATTTTTGACCTTTCTTCGATCCGACCCAAAAAATTTCAAATCTGGGCTTTGACTAGGCCATTCCATTTCTTCATTTTGAGCCATTCATTGGTGGATTTGCTTTGTGTTTGGTTTAATTATCCTGTTAAAAGGTCCACTTCTGCTTCAACTTTCGCACAGATGGCTTCACATTACGCTGAAAAAGTCATTGATTTGAAGCAGAATTTATAAATGAATCACCGGCAAGCTGTCCAGTCCCCGAGGCTGCAAAGCAACCCCAAGGTAGGGCATTTCAACCATCATGATTCACAGCTGGTATGAGGTTCTTCTTCTGTCTATTGTTACTGTGGCCAAACAGCTCGATGTTTGAGCTGTCTGTCCACAACACATTACTACAAAAGGCCTGGTGTTTTCTTTTGTGTTCACTGGCATACCGTAGCTTGGCTCTAATGCTCTTCTTGGACAGCAAAGGCATTTTCCTGACACAACTCCAGTGGATGCTCAGCTTGCGTAGAAAGCGGACTTCAGCTCTTCTTTATTGTTGGGTCTGGTACATCTCATTCTCCTCTTGACAACACATTACAGATTTTCTCCAGGGTTCAGAGCTGATGAGTTGGCTGACCAGTCTAGCACTGTAATGCCATGGTCCATGAAACATTTCTGAATGGTTCTGGCAGTGTGGGGAGATGCCAGGTCCTGCTAGAAGACAAAATCTGCAGTAGACGGAAGCATGTAGTGCTACAAAATCTGCTGCTAGATGGCTGCATTGATTTTGGACCTGGTTATGCATGGTGGACCAACAGCAGCAGAAGACATGGCAAAAAAAAATCAACACTGACTGTGGAAATTTCACAATGGACTTCATGCAGCTGATCCTGTCACTCTCCACTCTTCCTCCTGACTGTGGGACCTTTTTTTTTTTTTTTTAATTTTAAAAATGCAAAATTTACTTTCATCTGAAAAGAGGACTCTTGATCTTTAAGCTGTTATCATCAAAGGTAAAACAAATAAATTCTTAAAGTACTTGTGTTTATCCATAATGAGTCCAGAATATGTACAATTTTCACTTGTCTGCAATGAAAAATATTGAACCTTTGACACTCTGGACATGTGAAGTTTCCACAGTTCAAGCAGCTTTGATCTTGCAACTCTCCACTCTTCCTTCAGACTCTGGAACCTTACTTTCCAAAAGAAATGCAAAATTTACTTTTAGTTTATGGGTAATCAGTCTGGATTACATACAATTTTCACTTTGAGCAAGGTCTGATGAAAAATATCTAACCTTTTCCACCATATTCTAATCATATACCAACTGCTTCTTCTTGGATTGCAAAGGCATTTTCCTGACACATCTCCAATGCAGGTCAGATTTGTTCAACCTCTGTCTGATTGGAGATGCGTGTACTTTGATGCCAATGGCTACATGCAGATCATGTGATGACATTTTGGACATCTAAGAAACTTTGGAGATTTTCAAAGTCTTTTGAAATCTACACCAGTTGTAGATGATTTTTCTCACAGCTGAATGATTTATTTCCAATAGTGTGAAGATCTTTTTAAATCCCTCACCAGACTCAGCATTCACAGCCTTTTTTTGTGAGGGCCTCAGAGAGTTCTTAAGATCTTGACATGATGACACCTCACACTTAAATATCAAAGCAAAGCAGAGCCTGGATGTCAGAGGTTTAAATAAAATGGGTTCCACCTGACACTCCCCAAGGAAGTTCTGATCAACAGCATCTTATCTGGTCACCTGGTTCTGTTTTGATGGATTTAAGAGAGTAAAAAATGTGTTCCTACAACAAACTGTCACATTCACGTGTCACTTATTTGAGTATATCACCTTTATCTAGGCATCGTTTCAAAGAGAATGAAATGAGGCTACTGTAAACAAAGACTATTTTCCAGATTAATCAATTGTTCTAAACATTCATTTTCTCTCAAATTAAAACCCAAACACTCATTTTAATTAATTTTATTTTTAAAAAATTGTATGTTATAGTATAATGCAACACAGCATGACATAGAAACAAAAAATCACATATTAAAGTGCAAAACTGTTTAAACTAGAAGCTCTAACATGATAAAAAATAAACAAAAGGAGGGCTTTTCATTTAAGTCACTAGAGCAACACCAAAAGAAATCCAAGGTTCTTTCAAACCCCTTAACAAGGTGGAAAAGTTTGGTCTTTGTATTAAACAAAGTGAAGTATGGATACAGTGGATATGCAAGCACTGAGCTGCCATGGTATCTAATCAAAAGTCTGCACAGTGTACAGACCAGCTGTTTGTTCTGGGATCATGTGCAGTTTTGTCATTCTTTTGCTGCCTTTGAAAACGTATTCATTTAACAGAGTTCGACTCTGGTGCAGCCGACTGATGACAGCTAATGAATGATTGGAGGCAAAAACGACAACAATGATGTCAGAACACAAAATGACAAAGTGATACAAAAGGAAATAATTTTTTTATAATGAACTGAAGTTTTGTTTTTAAACAAAAACAAATTGCAATCAATTAAAGATATAGTTGTCAACGTATTTTTATGTATACGCATTTTACATATTTCACAGCCAAGAAGGAAATATTTCTTTGGTAAAAAATACTACTACTACTACTACTACTACTACTACTACTACTACTACTAATAATAATAATAATAATAATAATAATAATAATAATAATAATAATAATAATAATAATAATAATAATAATAATAATAATAATAATGATAATAATAATAATGATAATAAAAATAATAATAATAATAATAATAATAATAATAATAATAATAATAATAATAATAATAATAATTTAATTGGGATATACTTATTTTCTCACAGCTTATTTTTATAAAGACCATATATTCCAGTGATATGAAAAATAAACTATTGTTTTATTATAAAACAGGATTAAAAGACAGTGCTAGGTTCTCCTACAACTGAAATAACATAATATTAGCTACAGTACTTGTATGAGTAGCTGACTCATCTCATGTTAAGTTTGCAATTAGCATTACATTTAAATTAAATGTAGCTATTTCTACAAAACAAAACAAGATATTATGAAAATAGGTTACTAAATGAATAAAACTGACACATTCACTTGTTCATGATAGTTAATTGAGCCATGTCACAGATTTTTAGCTGCAGTGTTGGTCCCATGCCACTTAACAACACCATTTTTGTTACTGTTTTGATTGAGAGCGGCATAAATTGCATACTGTGCCTTTAAACAAGCAAAATGTGTGTTGATATGAGCTTTAAGGGTGTTGGTAAGAATACTTTCAAATTGCCAGGCCAGCTCTGCTTAAAGTCTTTATGCTAAGCTAGGCTAACTATGTCCTCCTGCTCTGTAATTAACCCACAACACGAAACCGAAACTTTTAATCCCGCTGCTGTGGAGGAAACAGATAAGTAGAAGAAATGAAAGCAAGAAAAATGAGGTGAACATGCCGTAGCATTGTGTACATCCACTAACACCAGCCACAAACACACACATCTGCACCCATTACTTGTATCTTGGCAACTGCAGCAAACAGAAGAGCTAACATTTTTGTTTCTTATGAATGACCTCTGGAGCACAACACAGTTTAAAACTTGTTTCCCTCAGAATTTTCTTTGCCCCCCCCCCCACCCCCCCCCCCCCCCCCCCCCCCCTCCTGAACTTTTATTCTGCTGTTGAAAAAAAAAGTAAACTCGGGCTGAACAGTGGTCTGAGAAGGAGGTGGAGGATTTGCTAAAAGATGCTATTGATCTCTTTATTCCTGAAATAATTTGTATGTCTTGGCAACCGCTGCATCATCCCTTATCAACGTCTGCCAAAAGCCAGGCAGTGGCCTCCTGGGTGTAAAAGCTCTGAGAAATAATGCCTCTCATCACCAGCAAGAATGGCAGAAGAGGAGAAATGAAAAGGAAAACCGAGGGGGGAGAAGAGGTGGGGCAGAGGGGATGGAGGTGGCATGAGAGTCGGATGATAGGAGCGAGGAGGAGGCTGAGAAAACACCGAGACCGACTCAAACTTTTGAGATCCGCAAAGGAGGAGGATCACATGGCAGCAGGGCGAAGGCAACAAAGAAGACGTGAGCAAAGGTGATGATGTGCACTGCTGAGGGAAGCTGCATCCAGGTCTGCAGAAAAGCTATATGTTCAAAGTGCAGGGCTTGTTTACAGTGCATGTACCTGAGGCTTTATATTACCAGCAAAGTTTGCTTTAACCTTCACGTTGAATAATATTATATAATTTGTACATTATCTAAGTTCTGATGCACTTTGTTATCCTGTGATGCATTTTTGATGTCCATTCTTGTGAAATGAAAGTGCATTTCATTATGGATAAAGTTTGTGATGTGGTTTTTTTCCAACAGAATTAGTCATTTTTCAATTTACTTTTTAATGAGATTGTCCAAATCCCATTAAGTTCCATTGTTGTGATGTGAGATGTTATTGTAATGCAGTTATTTTATAAGGCAAGTGATAAAACTGGTAGGTATCTGAGATGCAAATCCTCTAAATTCACATAATATATTTGTATTATTTCAAACAAAACAGAATTATTTTTGATCGACTAAGCCCAGGAAAAATGCCATAGTTCTCCCATCAATGGAGGAATTCAGTGTGGAAATGTAAAACACTGTAAATTAAAAACTGCTCTTCATGCTCAGCTGCTCTACGGGGAAAATATTTGTTTTTTCCCCCCTTTTGTTAAATGTATGCTAATGCAAATCATGTTTATCAGTAACTGTAAAAGGATCTGTGAATAGGACATAATACCCACCCCCTGAAAACAATATGAGAGAGCGGAGAAGATGGAGGCAGATGAAATAATACATAGCCCTCTGTGCAGCACATCACAGGCAGCCAGGCCGCCTTCAACATTCCTGTCTCACCAAACGCTAACAGTGAGATATCAGCATTCCTGAGGTGAAAAGTTGTGTATAAATCAGCTTACCTTTGAAGTCTATTCTCCTGATACACAGTGGTTTAACTGCCTTGAGTCCGCCTGTCTCTGCACAGGTAGGAGCCGCAGGATAAAAAAAATGTGTGTGTGTGTGTGTGTGTGTGTGTGTGTGTGTGTGTGTGTGTGTGTGTGTGTGTGTGTGTGTGTGTGTGTGTGTGTGTGTGTGTGTGTGTGTGTGTGTGTGTTTGGGGGGGGGGGGGGGGGGGCAGTGTTGGAAAAACACAACACTGCCTTTGTAGTAAGTGTATAATGTGCTGGAGTTTGGGCCAGTCTGCATGTGCACATACATCCCAGCGATCAAAGTCAAAAATGCAAGATAATGATCCATACCTGTGGGAGCCAAACAGCTAGAAACTCCAAATCATGTCGAGGTGTGATAGAGGGGTCAATATATAACTGTGGGACTTTTTCTAACATAGTTGACAGGTATCATAGTTGACATTTTGGCTGTTTACAGGCCTAAAATCAACATGGCCGCCTATAACCAAACACCACATGGTATTTTTACACAAAGATTCTTCTAAATATTATATATGCAATTGAATAAAATTGAAATTAAAAGTTATTTCTAAAGATATTGTAGTAAACCTGTTGACATGCCATAAATCCACAGTACTTTATATTAAATAACTCAGAAAGCCTTGGAGTCTGGCCAGTCTTTTCTTCAGGAGGAAATGACATCATGTGGAGCAGGTCATGTGATCTGGAATTAACACACTTCCTTGAGAGGTGTTTTTGTAATGGCTAACTCATTTGAAAGTGATTTCTCTACCACAGATGCAATTTATTTTCCATATAAAATTGGATATACTGCCGAAACAGAAATATCTGTCATGATTATCTCAAAATAATTTCTGAATAAGCTCATTTTATTATTGTTTAGCTAATAAGAAGGTGGTTGGTATTAAATTCGGACAGTTATTTAGTTGACATTTTAGTGATATCCAGTTATTTTTTATTAATAAGTGATTGTTTCCATAGTAAATAGTTATGGAATTTTTAAAGGCATGATCATAACGAGCATAAAAAACTTTTTTTTTAAACTTTTAATAAAAATGTATGTAGGATATATCCCATGGGCTTCAAAAGTCCCTCAATTATACATTGACCCAGATGATGCTTCACAGTAGACTTAGCCAGTAGCCAGTCCATGTAGAAATCACCCATCTTCTGAACCAGATACACTCAGTCAGTCCATCAATCCATCAATCAGTTAATTAATCTACAATTACTGAACACACTCCTGCATCATGCATCAAGTGTATTTTTTCTTCATTTGGAACAATTAGTGGGACAGAATCTCTACAAACATTCGTTTAAATCACAGAACTATCTAGCTGTTTGCTATCCAGCTGTTAAACTAACAGTATCTGTAATGACTGATTAAGTCTCCCAGTGTAGCCGTGAGCTCTCCAGTGTCCCTGAAGACAGGTTTTTATCACCACAGTGGATAGGGGAAATGAAATCAATGAATCACTAAACAAAAATAATTAGAGCTGTCGTGACCAGGTCGATTTGTTGGTCGATATGCTCACATCTGAGCAAATTCTCACTGGTAGGACAATCACAGCTGTTATTTTTACAAGGAGAAAACTGTTACATCAGCTCCCAACTCGCCCAACCTATTGGAGACTGCTAGGTTGAACGTATTCATCATTTCCTGAACATTTACACAGAGTCAACTTCAAACTTACTGACATCAAGTTGAGTGTAACCTCACAGCTCCACCACCAACAGGGCAGATCATCTAATAACAGCAGCTAACTTGTCTGCATCACATTCCTTAACAGTTCTAGTGCTGGAATCACCAGTTGAAATAGTTAAATTTTCAGAAATCACATGAATATGGGCAGCTGCATGCTAGTCTGCTTTATTCTGTGCATTTTAGTCTAAAACAAACAGGTTCAAATGCTTTAATATGCAGCAAACACTAGTCTTTTATGTTTCTAATTCATTTGGGCTAATAAAGCTCGCTGGTATAGTGCAATCAGCGCACCGTGGTCCATTTATTTCACCTAGAGACAACATGCCGATGTTTCTTTTCCCCCTGCGATTTCAGTCGATCAAGATTTTCTTTGATTAGCTAGTTTTAAAAGCAGTACTGAGTTCCTTGAAAACTAATTTTGTCCAGTAAGTCCAGGAAGGTCTGTGTAGATTAAAATGAGCTTCAACAGTTCATGCCTTCATTATAATGTGGATTCCCAGTTAGATGCACTGTGTCCATGACACATCAAATGTCACAAACCACAAGAGCCAAGATTATAATTGGAGCACACGTTCTAAAGACATCTAAAGTTCAAACTTTTTTTTTTTGATGGAATCCTGCTTCTGAATTCTGTATTTTGGATTTTATTCATTTTAAACAGGATTTTTTGCAAAAGCATTATGCAGGGAAGTACTGAATAGAATCTCTAACAAAGAATGAAAAGAAAATGGAATTTTCAAAATCTGGGCCGGTTATGTTAAAAAACTTGAAACTATTTTTGAATTTATTAATTATAAAGCGACATGGAAAATCTGCCTGCATGGTTAAAAATGTCTTTTTCCCTTCTATCTTTCAACAGAGGGTATTTGCAGAGGTGGTAACAGATGAATAAATCACCTGCATGTCATTGTGTCATCCATGTGCTGCAGCTTCCAGCTCATCATGAGGTTCAGCCTAAACACGCTGACCTTTGTGTGTTCCTCTTAAATTGACTTTGGTTAAAGGGCAGCGCTGCACAGCTAAATGTCACCGCTGGATTGTCCCTCTTGTCCATCCCTTGTTGAGCATGAGAAGTCCTTCCATGTGCTAACTCTTCCATGTGGTTTGACAAGACGTCCCTGTAGACGAGCGCCGGTGTTTGACAGTCTCCCTGAGTTTTGCATAATGAAGCTGCAAGCTGCACATAACTCATAATGTCATGAATAAAGAGCGCTGTCTGCATTTTGGTGCACGAATATCTGCATGGTAAGATCGTTTCCTCGCCGATTTACCTGCAACAACACGCACCGACATCGTTATCGGAGCGACAATTTTAACTTTAAGAAGACTGTCAGGCTCCTCTGCAGTGATTTAATTCATAATAAATGTTTAATACCCTTCACCAGGATGTAGTTTGTGAGATACACTGATGCAAATACACTGGGACAACGACTGAAAGGAAGGAGTCTGGAAAAGGAGCAAAAGGCATCAGATCGGAAGGAGAAAAAAGCTACACTTAACAGGACACTCAGCACTTGCATAGCCATCTGCAATAATAATCTGATTAATATTTCAAATTATTTAGGCAGCAAATCACAATGGCTGACTTATAATGCATCTACATGTAGTACATGTTTTTCACCATCACCCCTATAATCCCACTTATTGGTTAAAATCATCAACAATCTCTACAGCCAACAGTGGAGGTAATCAACAGAAACCACAGATTGAAATGTATAAGAGAAGCTGACTTTCTGTCGAGTAGGACATACTATTGTGCTTTAAATTCAGTTAAAAAGAGACGATCCAAATGTAGCAAACTCAAATCAGGGAGACTGACAGGTAGAATGAAAAATGTAACTTTAATAAAAACTTACAGGAAGAAAACAACAAAAGGTGCTGCTGAGGCAGACATAAATCCAAAAAGCCTACCAAAGGAATCCAATAAGAGAACAGAAGATGAATTTAAAGAGGTAGCAAAGAAAAAAATAAACACTGGGAACTACATGAAGACACAAAGAGGCAGGCAGGAAGAAAAAATGGAAAATGCAGGACTAAATCAGACGTACACAGCTGGCAAACAGGTAAGTAAACACACACAAACTAAAACATGACAGCAGAAAATGCAGGATTATATATACAGAGAGAGCTAATTAGCCAAGTAGACACAGGTACATCTAGTAAGGGAAGAGCAGACAGTCAAAAAAAAGACACAAAAAACACACTAAAGGTAGAAACAAAAACACTCAGACAAAACGTAAGTTGCTTCAAAATAAGATAAAAAATGAATAACTGAAAATAGAGACGTGGAATGCACATACAGGGAAACATGGTAGAAACACAGGAGAAAAGTAAAACATCAGAGAGAAAAAAAGACAAACCAAGGAGCACAAGGATCATGACATATTAATCAAGTGACAACTAAATGTGCTTAAAGTGGTAATAATTGATATCTGGCTCTTTTGCTGCTTTTTGCTCCACAGTTTTTACCAACTAGGCATTAACGTCGTCCATTTTAGGGTTGTTAAAGATTAACTGTCAATAAGCTAACTGCCATTCATAATTTAATTGTTTAAAAATTTATTAGCAAATATGGCAGAAGAAATGGGACACAAATGTTAGAAAATGTACTATAGATTTGTTGAAGTTCCTGGGCTTGCTGTTTCATGGAACGGAGTTACAGGTGTGTTTGCTGATCGTCCACAAGGGTCCACAAAACAAACGGACCTAACTGCTGTCTGGTTTAGCTAGCTACCTGAGGCTCATGCTACCACTAATGTTTACATACAGTAACTCCATCACATAGATCAGGTGGGAAGATTAGTTTGACATTAACCCTTTGTGAATTCAGTGATAAATTGTTTACTGTAGGAAACTGCAGCTCGTTTGCTGCGTTCAATATTTAGAATTTTGTTGGGCTGGAATTGTTGAAGGATTTCAAATCAAGTCATTATTTTTTGCTGCAAAATTTAATTGAGGTAATCTGGTGTTCATGTTATTTGTAGATGTCCAATATTGGCTTTTCTGCTAATAACCGATATGCCGATATTGTCCGATATCTACCGATATCAATACATATGGACTTGGAAGTAATTCCAAACCATAGACATATTGTTAGTCAGGCACAGTAAGCTTGTTACTGCAGCCAAACAGACTTGTTAACACGCTTCATGACGCAGTTTGATGATGTGATCATTTGCATGCCGGTAAATGCCGGCAAAATCCAGGCATTATTTTATTGGTTTTCATGATAGGCAAAAAAAAACAAAAAGCAATAACGATATTGAACAATATTACATTTTTATGCCAATATCGGGCCAATAATATCGGTAGGATGATATTATCAGACTCTCTAGTTATTTGTAATCAAAATGCCTAACGCAACCGATTTTGTGGCGAGCATCAAGCGTCACTCGTTAAAAATGGTTTCATCAGCATGTGGGAAAACATCCACCAGTCATTTCAATGATTAAATATTACTGATTGGTAACATGGACAACTATGACGTAAGTCAATTATTTAAAATATGCAACTTAAATCCAGTTGATGTTGGCAGACAGCATGCAACTGATTTATTTGAGCTTTTAAAGAGTTTGTGAGAGCAGCAAAAGTTAACCAAAACAGTAAATGTATGTGCTTTTAAAACAAAACAACGGGCTGAAAAATGCTAAAATGATCCACAAAGTTGACAACGTCTTTTCCCATTAACCCTTACTGCACATTTAAAAATTGTCGACCTGTCTCTAAAGCATAAAATTGGAGAATACTTGAAAACAGTGTTAGCTCTTTCTGTCAGCCACGGATTTTGTGCTGAATTTGAACAATTGGGAATACTGGCAATGCAGTCCAAGGTGAAATTCATATTCTATCATACCTCCTCCAAAGACCTCTGGGAATTCATTCAGTAACCCCCCTAGTGATGCCTCGGTGCAGGCGATGAATCTTAAGAAAGACCTGAGCAGAAAGACAGATGGCTGAGGCGCTGAGACAGCCTACACGGGGGAAGCCACCCTCAATGAAATACCAAGAGCAGTCGTTTCCCTCCGTCAGGAAAGCCGAGAAGCAGATCCTGCCATAAAGTGCCTCGTCTCACGACTAACACACACTCGAGTGCACGGTGCCATTAGCAGTAGCCGGTCTATCAGACAGAGCAGACACTCCCACTTTTAATATTTAATAATGGCAAACAGTCTCTCTGCCAATGCCTGTAAACACATACACACAAAGGGTGTGGGAAAACATGCACAAAGACAACAACTGAGGCATATGTTGCAACCTGAACATGTAAAATTTAAAGATTTGGCTTGATTTTTGTGGTGTAACTACACTCTGAGTAAACAGACTTAAAATTAACAAGTTTTGTGCCGTCGGTATTGATCCTTCTGATGCTGTTCAGGTTCCTCTGTACCTTCATGCTCTGCTATATGTGGGTGACACTAGAACACTGAGCAGCATCACTTGAATGAAGGTTAGGGCTGTTCTATTAGTGTCCAGGTCAGAGGGTATATTATTCTATTGTACCTCATCCATCTATGCCCATACAGTGGAGGTATCAAGGGGCTAACCACAGAGTGCTCATCCACACACATCAGATACACACACACACACACATATATATCTACAGTATGTGTGTGTATGTGTGTGTCTACAGCAGTGCAGACCTGAGCTATCTGCCGTGACGGTCAAACTGCAGAGGTACCGTCTCCATTCCTCTTACACCTCTGTTCGGATGCCGCAGCGCCTCGGCTCCCCTGTCCGATCGATAATATGACAAATTGACAAAAACGGCTGTGATAAGGATGAATAGCCGTGGATCGTCTTTTCTGACCTCCTCACAAGTGATCAGAAAGAGGATATTAAGGCCATATAGAGTGCTGCAACACTCTATAACCCCGGTGCTTCACTGAATAGAGAGGAAAACATCTAAAAAACAAGTTAAGTACAGGAGGCGTCAACGCAAAGCCAGAGCTATAGGAGCATCAACACAAAGATGTGCTCCTTCTTTCTCTGTGTGTCTGTATATTGGATGTCAAAAATTAAGAAGACAAACAGCCTCAGGTTTACCGCTTCTGTATCGGCCGGCCACAAATGCTCAGGTTCTCACAAACATTTCCAGTAATGAATCAGAATCCGGTTAGAGAGCCTCGCTGTGGTTCTTCCCACACACATCTATCCGTCTGTCTTCCCCGTAATGATTGCAGGCATCTCCGCTGCTGCAAGCCAATTTGTCCCATTCTCTGCTCTTCCTCACTCTCCTGCACTCTTGTTCCGCTTTATTCATTCCCTTCCATCATCCTGTCTCTTATTGCACGATATTTTCCTGTCTCACCTGCTCACATATGAGCCATCAAAGAAGCAGTGTTTGCAGCTGCAGCATCGCTAATGTCGTTTCAGTCTCAGGGGAGAACATTTAGGAAAATGTCCTTAAGTAGTAGTGTTTGTTGGGAGTAAGAGGCAGCATGGAAGTGTGTCATCGACATAAAGGTGCTCAGTTTAGCCTGATTTTATGTTACTGAAAGATGTCTCCCATGGGAACATATAGTACAGAGGTTATAAATGAAATAGAAATATTGCTACCAAACAGTTAATGAAAGAAAATGTGTGACTTTTCACACTGATTTAAAACAGTGAAAGCTGATTTTGAAGTGAGAAGTGATACAGTCCAGAATGAAAGTCTGTGGTTTTCCCTAAAAGCATGGTCTCTGGTTAACTAGCACTGAGCTCATGGTGAGACTTGCATCAGATGTGATAACAAACTACTCCTGAATAACAATCCTCATAGTTTTCATCATTCAGTCCCAGTTCGGAAACGAGCACTTATTCCACTCTTGGTATTAAATATACTTAGTTATTTGAAGCATAGTCTCAGAAAAAGATGTGTAATAGTTACATTGGGAAAAAGGTATTATTTTCATGAAAAGGCTGCAAAATTGTGAAGTGCTTACATTTTTAGGGTTCTTCTATTCCATTTTATTCCTGGGATAGGATTTATCAGCCTTGCAAAGTAGGAAACGATCTGAGCTTCGTGTTTAGCATTTGTACAGGTGTATTTTTACCCAAACAATGATCATTTGCAACTTAACCAATAATTTTGGAGTCTAAACTTGACAAAAATGCTCTGTAGCAAATACAAAAGTCTATGAAAATGACTGAAAATGAAAGTAAACAGCAAGTGCAAAATGTTTACCCAGGTATATTTTAACCCAAACCACAATCTTTAAGTAAACTCAACTAACGTGTTGTGATGCTTCGACTTGATAAAGTATTTTTAGAACATAAAAAAAAGCAAACAGTGACTGAAAACAACAGAAAATAGCAACTAAAAATGAAAGAAAGCAGCAATTATAAAGTGTTTTGCGCAGGTGTATTTCAACCCAAATCATGACTTTTCCTAAACCTAATCAAGTTGTCATGGAGGGAAACAAAAACAAAAAATAACTGAAAATGACAGAAAACTAGAACTGAAAGTGAAAGTAAACTGTGAGTAAACATTTGAAAAGCATTTGCCTGAGTGTATTTTAAACCAAATAGTGATCTTTGCTTCAACATGTCTAAGTAGTTTTGTAGCATAAACAAAAGCCAGAAGCAACTAGAAACAACGAGCAAAAATCCCAGTAAAGAATGATCCTGCTCAGGGTTCAAACCACAGAATCCAGGCTGAAAGTTGTGTTTTAATGTCACCACTGTTCATACTCTCATGTGGACATTGTTGTTTTTTTTAAGTGCACAGTGAAAGAAACCAGCAAGGCAAGTGATGTGGCTGCAGACCAAGAAGAGACTTGACCAAAAGAACAAAGACTTTTCGCTTTTTCACGATTTCTTAAAGGTCGTCCACACCAAGAACGTTACGTTTATATCCATAATGATGAACAATAACCTTCCATAACTGTGGTGGCCAGCTTTGTCTGAGTCCCAAACTGGATAATGAGGACTTGTTACTGCTTTCAGTTGCTTATAAAGAGAAAACTACAACCAGAATGGGTTCATGGGTTCATGAAATTCTTCAATGACAAGAGGGGTTAGGATAAATAAGTGCAAATTTTATCCATATTATCATACGACATTTGAGGGCGTCATGTTGCTCATCCAAGGGCACATCGGTAACTTCAGACTCCATGAGCACCAAACACCATTTAAAAGTAAAATTACAGATTTGAATATGTAATTTTAGTCCAACATTACATAATATAAGCATTTAATAAGTGCTATACTACAACAACTGACACTGAGTGATTAAAGCAGACCATCTTAAAGTGTCCTATACCATCATTTAACTTCCATAGAAGAGGTAGTCAGAAACAGCAGATACAGCATTAACAAAGCCCTTGATTTAGCTTCTGTCTCCCATCATTCTTATTAATAAGAACATGAATAATACCAAATAGGAAGCAGCTGCACAGCTGTGCAGCACAGCAGCGATTCTGTGCATGTTTCAGCAGCACACAGCTGATCAGAGCAGCGAGGAGGAAGAGAGATGCTGCTGATTTCATTAAATAGGCCCGCACTTAATTGCTAATAGAAAATACGGTTAACCCTCTGAAGACTGAGCAGTTTCAGGGCATATTTTTTTTTGTTTGTGTCAAAATTTACAACACTGTGGGCTTATTTTTATTGCAATATAAAGTCCTGTACCTCTATGGAAAGAACACAATCATGATCTTAAAGTAGTAGTTATGTCAACAAAGTTATGACATAAATTTAGAAAAAGAAGAAATGAAAGGTATTTCTTACTTATTTTTCTTATTTTTCCATTAAATTTTTTGAACCTTTTTTTAAAATTAAATTACAAAAAAACAAAAACAAAAAACTAGAATTAAAATGTTCAACATTTTTTCCACAGGTGTTATCAATACTGAGAAAAGCTACAAACTAGGTGTTTTTCAATCTACGTTTCACCATGCTGAATGTATCTTCCAACAACTTGTTCCTTTGCATACAGTTTCAGAGCCATGTTACATTTATTTCATTGCTCTCACGTTTTATTCTCCTTTCATTCTCTGTAATTTGTTGCATCATCTCTGCTCCATGTGAACACTGCCTGCAGTTCAGCCAAATAATCCCTGCAGTTTTGTCACCTCATCTCACCTTTGGCCGCTGCTGAGTTACTCACATCTTATTGGTTGCAACGAGGGGTGCAGAACTTATTTATTAATTTTACAGATACTTGGGGGGCAAATTTCTGACCAGAATGTGTTTTAATTCACTGGTAGTGTGAGTTCTATCATTCATTCAATGCTTCTAAAAATGATCCAATAGATATCATTTGTTACTCTCATTGTTATATAGTGGTGTTATGGACATCCACTTGAGTTGGAGCAATTTTAAAAATGATAAAAACATAGTTATTCTCATACTCTTTACCTTTACTGCCCTTTTCTCTTTAAATGACGCTTCCACTGCTCTAACTACTTACTCTACTAATGTTCTATTATTAACTGCCTACAGGCCTCAAACTTTAGATTTAAAGTGCTTTCAATTATTACACCTCAACTGCTTTCAGCATATAGATAAATATTTGTGACGGCATATTTGCCTACATCCTATTTGTCAACAATTGCATAGAAATCTATGTTCGCTGCAACACAGCATCCCTACAGAGACCTATATCTGATATCCTGATATCACATGCACCACATCTTAGTTGTTCTGTTGGTCAGAGTTCGTGGTAAACCCATTAAACCTGCTGTTCTCAAGTCAGAACAACCAAAACAGTGACCCGAGGCCACCGATGACTCAGCAAAAAACCTGCACGTGCACGGCAGCTACCCCTGCAGATTATCCAGCGGAGCATGAGCTTCCCCCTGAAAGTCAATTATTGCACTCCCATTTCCATCTTCTACGCCCACATGGAAAGGAGGAGATTTGCATTGGAGTGTGGGGAAAAAAAGAAACAAGAAAAAAAAGTTAGGCGGCGGTTTGATAACAAATGAGTGCGCCGGATGGATAGATGAAGATGTAAGAGGAAGGAGGAGAAAGTTTGAGGACAGAGCAGCCCTCAGAGAAGGTGAGACCAGGATCAGACGGAGGCAGAGCTGCTGTGGACAGAGACAGCAGCTGCTATGGGGTGACAGTGGCCACTTAAGGCAGCGTGACACGAGGAATCATCCACACTGTCAGTCTGTAGGAGTCAGTGCAGGAGAGAGGCATGAAGGAAATGGAAGAGAAAAGGTGTGTGTGTGTGTGTGTGTGTGTGTGTGTGTGTGTGTGTGTGTGTGTGTGTGTGACGACTGTATGAAGGAGAGCTTGTCTATGTTTTCATTTAATACGTTTCTTGATGGGTTTTTTTCTCCAAGCATTGGTCATCTACATCAGACAATTTTTCATGAATGACTTATTTGGGCCATGATGCAGCAGTTTTTGTCTGCAACAATGTCAGATGTTTTTGGGTTTTTTTTAACATCCAACACAGCTTTGGTTAATGCTTCCACTGCTGTGATTTTGACACAGTATGATCGAGAAATAATTCTGGCAATAACAATGTTTGTCTCTGCTGTACTTTCTTTTTTGTCTTTTTAGACATACATACGTTTTATACTACGCTTTGGTAGTATTGCATTTGATTCAGGTTAGTTAATCAAAATTACATTCAATTGTATGATTAAAGAGTTTTTGTTGTGGGTTTATGATGTGTTTATGATGTCTTCTCTCTCCCATCTTAACTCCTTTACTGATGGTTTTACATGCTTTATTTCAGTGTAATTCACAGTTTTCTTAATTTGAAAGATTTATTGGAGATAGAGCTTTTTCACCGTCTGTTTCATTTTAATTTTGTTCCATTTATTTTATGTGTCAATATATAATTGAGGGACTTTTGAAGTCCATGGGATAGATCTTGCATACATTTTTATTAAAAGTTTTTAAAAATCGAATGTTTTTTATGTTCATAATAATCATGTCTTTACAAATTCCAGAATTATTTATTATGGAAACTCTTATTAATTAAATCTCTTATTAATAATAAATTACTGGATATCACTAAAATGTCAACTAAACAAATATTCACATTTAATGACCACCTTCTAATGAGCTAAACAATAATAAAATGAGCTGATTCAGAAATAGTTTTGTGTTCTTTTTATGAAGTTGAGATAATCATGACAGATATTTCTTTTTTCGCAATATATCAAATTTTATATGGAAAATGACAAATTGTATCTGTGTCCAAGAAATCACTTTCAACTAAGTTCCCCATTACAAAAACACCTCTCCAGGAAGTGTGTTAATTCCAGATCACATGACCTGCTCAACATGATGTCATTTCCTCCTGAAGAAAAGACTGGCCAGACTCCAAGACTTTCTGACTTATTTAATATAAAGTAGTCAACAGGTTTACTACAATATCTTTAGAAATAACTTTCAATTTCAATTTTACTCAGTTGTACATATAATATTCAGAAGAATCTTTCTGTAAAAATGCCATGTGGTGTTTGGTTATAGGCGGCCATGTTGATTTTAGGCCTGAAAACAGCAAAAATGTCAACTGTGATAGAAAAAGTCCTGCAATTATTTATCGACCTTTATCTTACTGACACAACATTTTGATTAAAAAAGATAACTGTATGGAAAATAGGAAAACATATAGTCAGAATAAAGTAAATAAGAGGGTAGACTTATTATCACCCTAACATCCTCCAACATTCTGCATTTTTCCATGATTTCTTGCTTTGTTTTTATGAATAAAATAGGAAAGGCACCACTTTGACACTAGCACAGCTCCTTCTCCTTATCTGCAGTCAACACTGTGGGGTTCCAACTAATATCCTGCCCATAGAATTATCTGGTTAGTTACACGTGAGGTCATAGTCCGCTATCAGTACTGAAGAAAAAAATGAAGAAAAATTCTCTTTTAATTAAACTTATGTAAAAAAAATAATAATAATCAAAAGCATTACAACAAAACTTTGTCCTTGACGTCTGAGTGAAGATTTTCAATCTTACTGCAAATATTTATTGGCTTCTAATGTGTGTTGCTGGTATCTTTAATTAATAATAAACAGTATGAGCTATTTTGTGACTCATGAAATGACACAAAATCAGCCAAAGAGGACAAACATTGGAGGCCAGCTTGTCTACTACGTTAAATTTCAGCTCCTGTGTCTTTAAGGCCCCCCTTTTAAAGCCAAGTCTGCTCTGATTGGTCAACTGGGCAACAAAAGTGAAGCAATGTGTACAGATATTGGATGTTAGATAATAAAGACACTCTCCTGAAGGCCTCTACACACACTGTGTGATTTTAACAATCTTATCAGTTCACAGCTTGCTACTCTCTACAACATGACTAATAAGCTTTGGGCACGACGTGAAGTTTTTTCTGTGCAGATTGACGATGAAAACGCAGCTGAATCTCAGCCTATGATGTACGTGAGTCGACATGAATGCACAAGAATAAAACGTCATAAACATGCGCCGTCCATTCATGAAAAATAAACAACAGGGGTGTCAAACATGCGGCCCGCAGGCCAAAACCGGCCCTCCAGAGGGTCCAATTCAGCCCGCAGGAAGACTTTGTAAAGTGTAAAAATTACAGAGAAGACAGTAACTGCAAATTGTTTATCTATAAATTTTGAATAAATTCTAGACCATGACAAGTTGTTTTGATCATAAAGTGAAATACTAGATTGCTCGTTGTTCTTTTGTTGTTTTGTGTCTCGTTTTTGTAATATTTTGTCTTGTTTTTGTTGTTTTTTGTCTTTTTTTGTCTGACTTGTCGTTTTGTTTCTTGTTTTTGTCATTTAGTGGGTTTTTTGTCTCGCTTGTTTTTTTGTCTTATTTTTGTCATTTTGTGTTTTGCTTTATTCGTCTAGTGTATCGTTTTTGTCGTTTTGGTTTTTTGTCTGGCTCGTGCTATTAGTCTAATTTTTGTCGTTTTGTTTTTCACTTTTGTCGTTGTCATTTATGTAAGTTTTATCTTGTTTTTGTCATTTGTCCATTTTTTGTCACTTTGTAACTTTTTTGTATGTTTTTTTCTCTTATTTTGTTTTGCTTCATGTTGTTTGTTGCATTTTTTTGTCATTTTGTGCCTCATTTTTAAACATTTTGTCTTGTTTTTGCTGGAGTTTTTTGTCTTTTTTTGGCTGACTTGTCGTTTTGATCATAAAGTAAAGTCTGAGACAGATATCTGTGGTTAAATGTTTTGTTCCTTTGTAGACACTCTGTGATCTGTAAATTGTCAGGTGTAAATGATAAACTGAGGCATAATGTTGCTTAAATTGATCTTATTTTTCTTAAGAAACTTCAGTTTGTTCAAAATGTTTAGTAAAAAGATATTCCTTGAATGTGAACATTTTCAGAATGTGCATTTTTGCACTAAAACAAATTAAAAATTGGGAGTTGTCGTTATTTATAGGTTAGTATGCTGTCATTTTACTGGTCCGTCCCACTGGAGATCAAATTGGGCTGAATGTGGAACCTGAACCAGAATGAGTTTGACACCCTAGATGTAAATATGTAACAGAAGAAAACCCGTTGCATCAAACGAGGCATTTCAGGTAGGTAAGAAGCAGACAGAGAACTATTTACTTCTGTGTGGACTTTGTAAGATCTTTTACATGCACAAAGAAGCTACTCACTCTGAATAAAAACAAAGACCCCAAGAGGCATAACATGGCCTCTTTAACATGGATAGCTACAGACCTCTATTACTCACTGTACTACAGTGTATAAAAAGAAAAGAGGAAAAAAAAAAGCCCCAATCTCACGTCTGACTCCCCTCCTCAGTCTCCTTGTCCTTCATATTTGGGCCCAGTAGAAGCCGAGGGGAAGGCTGCTCCAGATGAATGACACGAGACATTATACAAACTAACTGTGAACATGGAGAGGCGTTCTAAAAAGACAGCTCTAATTCAATATTAAACTAATCCATCTGCCCCACGTCACAGAATGCAGATGGCGATCAGGACCAGGAACAACCTTGAGCCCAAAGACAGACAAACACTGACTCATTACTCAGTCTCCCTCTCCATGCGTCTCTTTGGTTTTACTCTGACATGTTCAATGTTTTCTCCTTGACACAGTTTGTTTCATCACAATATTTGCAATCTTGTGTCCCAATCAGTGGCTGCAATTATCAGTACAGTCAGAAAAATAAATTCCAGAGCCTTGCATCAAGGAGTATTGATTGCTAATACAGAAAGAAGTGCTAATTTCCAGCTTTTTTTTCTTTTTTTGTTCATGCCACATAATTAGGCACCACTGCTCAAACAAAAACTATATCAAACGTTTCAAAAACCCTCATATTGCAAAGGCTTCATAGATCAATAGCACAGAAGGGGAGCACACAGCCCAGGGTTGACGCAATGCAAATGGAACTGAATTCAGTGTAGCTGCAGTATTGACTCTCCAAGTTAAATCCATGTCTTGACTTTGTGATTGAGTTATACACTGCAGCACGGGGCTTGTCGACTGGATGATTTCCTATAGAAGCAAGAACTTCAACCTGTGGGAACAACAAAAATAGCTCTTAGCAAAGACTTCTTGATATCTCAGGCTGCTGTTTCCCTACTACCTCTTTCTCCTTACTCTGTTCTTTCATCAGCCATCTCTAGTTTATGTTTCATCCACTTAGCATCTCTACCTCCCTTCCTCTTCTTCTTCTTTTTTTTTCCACGTCCTTTTCTGTGCCTTGGGTTTCATCCCTCCTGCTGTCACACCCTCTCCCTCCCCTTGTTTCCATCCTTCCTCCCCTCTCTGCCTCTGTAATGAGAGCTGTGACTGAGCAGTGTTTACAGGCTCCTTCTTCCCAGGGGCTCCGACGCTGTGGCACATTCACTTTACAACCACTCACCCTCTTCTTGCTTTGGACAGATTACAGAGAATGAGACAGAAAGCATCCTCCCAAACACACACACACAAACTCCCCATCTTTTATCTATCCTACACCTCGACCTCCACCACCCCTGCTGCTCCCCCAGCGATGGCAGACCAGTAGGAGGCCGTCTTATCTTTCTGCTCAAGCGGAGGCTCGGCACTCTGGGTTCGCACGGCGGAGCTTGGTTGGGCCATCGGACCGGAACACGATCATTTAACACTGACTAGGAGCTCCGACCATCTGCGCACAGCGAGACAAACTGTTAAAGTTATTCAGCAAGTCATATGGATGTAAATCGGAGGAGTTAATAACACTACTGATGAGTATGTGCGCCACTGTTTGAGAATCAAATATGTATTTTAATGAGACGAGATGCACAGATGTTTTGCTGAAGGACTTAATGTCTCTGGAGTGTAAGGCTTCCTCTATTTTTCCCCCTCAAAGCTCCCAAAAACTTGAGGAAGAGTAAGGGGAGGTTTTTTGGACATGTCTATTTGTGTGAGCGTCAGATGAGCTGATTGGCACTGGAACTGAGTGATTGCTCTTGAGGGAAGGTGGTAATTTCTCTGTCATATTGTGACTGATTATAGCTCTGAAATATGTCACTGTTCCAACTCCATCACAACTTTTTTGACAGGAGGCTTTGATGTTTGTTCGCAGCAGACTGGAAGACAGACAGCTATCAGGCACCCACTCCACAGGATGTAACACAACTGCTTTTGACTCTCGGCAAACACCTGTATGTTGTAAATTGTCACGATGTTCTGTGCAATAGCAGGTGGGTAAAGAGTTGGGAAAATGACAGCACTTCTCCCATTTTCACAACTTGCCTGATTATAAAAAACGCCGCAGTTTTTATACAACATGTGTTGGGGGTGATAATTGAATTCCGGACAGACTATAAAAAGGAGATTTAACACAGAAACCATCAAACCCAAGACAAAAACAGCAGATTACAAAGATAATTCCTGCTCAAAAACCCTCATTTAAGAGGATATTTACAAGTTTCTCTGTCTTACACGGGGAAAAATTAAATGTCTGAGGAGATCAAACTACCTCTACAGTTTTTGCCTGAAGGCTGCCAGAGCGGCATAACAGCAGACATTTTATGGAGGAGCACTTTATAAGCCAATGTTCCACTGGGGATGTGTAACGTGAAAACTGAGTCACATCCTTTGCTTGTGGGCACAATATTTAGCAAGTCATTTTTTTTTTTCTCTGATGCCACACTAATAAATTCAGTTTAGGGGGAAGCGAAGCCCACATTGCAGGTGTATTAAATATAGATTTGGATTCAGGAAAATGCATTTTCATTTTAAGAATTCTGCAGCATGTCAGCAATACTGGCTTATGGATAAATTATTTTGATCTTATAGCATAATAATTTGCTACTGCAGTTCTTTTAGAGCTATTCCTTTTGACTCAAATAGGTCATTTTTCTCATGAGTCTCCGCAGGATAAGGCTGTGTTAATGACCATGGGTGTTCACTCGACTTCGGGGGCCAAGCTGGAAGAAATTCAATCCCATCATCGCGCTGAATTTGAATAAGGAGCTAAAGGGTCAGAGTGTAGCATGGCCATTATCATACTCCTCATTATCACTAACTTGCTTCATTCAGATCAGGTTTCGTGGCCTTGTCCCTTAACAGTAAGATAATAAAGAAGTGGGGCGCCAAAAAAAATGCATGACATTACAGAGGTGTGGACTGCAGACGAGGTGGAGGTGATGGGGAATATAGGGAAGATGTTGTGATGTTTTGTGTGCAAATGAGCTTACATTAAATGCTCAACTCCTGTAATTTCTTCCCTTGTTAACCCCAGACTTCAAGGAAGATGTGAAGTTTGACACAAGAGAAATCAACTCTTTCCAATGGAGAGAAAAAATCCGACTGTCGGGGCCGCCGAGGTCAGATTCCTCGGCGGTGTGTGTGATTCCTCTCCATCTATGTGTCTAGCAGCAGCCCTTGTGGGGTATGGCATCAATACTCTCTTTTATGTCGGGAGACAGCGATCAATGGATTTCTCTTTCCCCGAACGGAAGCACTCCATATTCAGCGGTTGATTTCACGGCTGGATATCCGACACACCACTTAATGGATGTATGTGTGTGTGTGTGTGTGTGTGTGTGTGTGTGTGTGTGTGTGTGTGTGTGTGTGTGTGTGTGTGTGTGTGTGTGTGTGTGTGGTTCGGTGTACAGTTGTAGCATTGTAATTCAAGGTGATAAATTAACTGTAAGGTTTATTGAACTCAACAAGGGCAGCCGGATTTTTTCACACTCAAATTAGTGTTGTCACATATGCAGAGGTAATGAGAACACAACAACACTGAGCTCGGACTAAGTGCTACTCATCCGGCTCAGACTAGTGCTGGATGATATGGCGGAGAACTTTATCACGATATAAAGTTTCATTTTAGTTCATAATTGACAATCATTGATCATTTTGAATGAACTATTTTCTATTTTGACCAAGACAAGAAAAAAATATTTAATTTTAATTTAACTGCTTTAGCTTATCAATCAAGATGCTAATGTTAGCAAAACAATGAAAAACACATGTATTTATTTATTTGATAGGGACAAATGAACGTCTCTTTAGACAGCAATAGACGTAAATATGTCAGATTATAGCAACAATGCTAATTTACATCCCTCCCACAGAATTGAATTAATTAAGCATGCTAGCTACCTAACTGTAGCTAACTTTCTTCATAAAACTATACCCGTCAGTGTACATAATAATAATGATCCATATCTATCATGACACATCTCTGTAGCATCACTATATAAACTCTAGTAACAGGTGCTAAAGCATTTTAGTCAGAAAGTTAAAGCTTTCAAAGCTATTTTTGTGTCAATTTTTTATTCATTTCTGATTATTTAAAAATGCTTCACAGGAACACTGTACATTGTATTGGTGTAAAGGCTTAACCAATAGGCTGTTTTTCAGTTCTTGTCCCTGGACATAATGTTACAGAATCAACCTAAAATTAGAATTTGAGACTAAAATAACAAAATATTGATTATTAGTGCTTTATGAGGATACTGAACAATAATGAGGAAAAATAAAATATAAATCATAGAAACAACATTCTGTACACCCTTTTAATACATTGCCACCTAATTATTTCACTGCATGTATCAAGGATTCAGGTTTTTACTTTTATTTTTCACCCATCGGCATACATAGGCTGCATATGGTTGACTATCAGAGCACATGATGCAATCTTCTTCCTGCTTTACTAGAGAAAAATAATTCCCACTGGGCCATGACGGCAGATTTCCATATATTTCACCATTTCCTGAGCCAGCAAGTTTCCATAATGTGCTGCATGGACATTGAGGGAAAATAAGCTGCATGTTCATTGGCTAAATCCCATGTAATAGCACTGTGATGCTAGCTGGTATATGTATTCCAGCCAGTCTCCCAACAGGACAAGAGAAGCGGTAGGTGAAACAGCAGAGAAACAGAATTTTTTATTATTTACCCCCGCAGGCATCATTTCACACAAATCATGCATTCACTTTTATTATGCTTCAAAAGACTGCTGGATTCACTTGTTTTTATTTTAATCCCTATGAAAGATGATAGTGTAGCTAAATAAAATCAAGCCAAAGACACTGACGTGATGAAAAAAAGCAAAAAAAAAAACTGAATGACAAAATGAGTGCAGATGTTTCCACACAACTACACAGCAAGGCACAGTTATTAGGCAATTCAAATCCAAGCTTTGTTACATCTCAGTCAGAGGAAATGGAAAACGTTGAGGCAAGCTGGTTAAAGAAACAAAATGCAAATAGAAACCAAAAATGCATTCTCTGCAGGTTAGAAAATTACGTTGTAACTTGTCAAAATGAAACAGGAGGCATTAAAAGACACTAGGAAAACATAATCAAAGGAAAACACAAAAAAATGTAACGGTGTACCAGAAAAAAGAAAACTAAAGACACTGGCAGATCCAGTTGGTTCTGATTTGGTATCAGTATGTAAAAGGTAAAGATGTAAGTGGCTATGAATGAGGGTTCATTGTTGGGGCACAGATGGCAGGAGCTTCAGGCAAAAAGACTGCTCAACTTGCTGGTGTTTCAGTAGCAACAGTGATTAAAGAAACATCTGCATGGCATTGGAACTTTACTCTGATGACTTTGTAATGCTGTCGATTTTATCGACATGTTTTGGGTCCACTTGTCTCCTTAGAGGAGAATGGTCACTGCGCATCAATACAAAGTCGTTAGGATTTATCACCTTAATCCTATAACGACACATTTCTGTCCTGATGGGAGTGATCTCCTCTAGGATGACAACACCTCAGTAAAACACCAAATGAGGCAGTATTTTTTTGAAAAATGGTGTTTATCCCACTAGTAGTATTTAGAAGACCAGAGCAGCTGCTGCAACAACATGCATCCACTATAATCAATGCAACTGGCTAAACCAGGCATCAGAGCAGTGTATAAGTGGTGTGTAAAAATAGACCAGTCTACTACTTACATACTTTATACAAGGGTTTACACAGAAATTAATCATAAAAATAACAAATGTGTATCATCTTGATGACCCTGACATTTATTTTTCCAGTTTCATGGCTGCTTAGTAACTTCCTTCCTTACAGATACTACTATGTTCTATGTAGCCACAGTTTAGAAAGACAATTCTAATGGAGGCATGACCATAATTTTCCTCAAAGATAATTGTTCATTTGGTGTTTTAATGATAGTTGGAGGCTTATTTTTATTTATTTTTTTCTCCGATGCAGAGACAAGGACATAACACCGAAAAGCCTCAACATCAGGAACCCCAACCCAACAAAAAAATGCAGAAAACATAATAAACAAAGCAAAGAAGGCTCTCATCAGAGAGAGGATAAGGATTACGGTAAATAAACTGGAAAAAATCAACACACTTATTCAGGATTATTCAAATGAACTCAAAGAACGCCTCACTTCGGAGCCAGACATACACAAAGAAATAAGTTCACATTTAAAATGCACACACAAAGAAGAAGTCATTACAACGAAAAATCGCCACATCCAAAAACTGAGCAAACTAAGAGAAAGAAAAAACAGAAACAAACACACACACACAATTCAATAACAAATGGGTACGAAACTTATCACAACGCACCCTCACGGAACATGAACAAACAGTTTTGACAAGAGGCCTCAACTTCGCCATCACACCCACCACAATACCACACGAAGAATTCATACTAGCAACAGAATTAGCATGCCAGACATTGCAGGATCAGGGACACAAATCGGAACTCCGAAACGCAATAGCAGGCATTTTAAAATTGGCAAAACTTCCGCACAGCAACATCACCAAGCAAGAAACAAAAGCAATAAAATCACTCAAACAGGACAACAGCATCACCATCCTACCGGCCGACAAAGGACGAACCACAGTCATCATGGACACGGACACATACGAACAACAGCTAACTGCTAATGCTACAGGACAGGAACACATACGAAATACTCAAAAAAGACCCCACAGAACAAAAGAAAAGGACATTAAAAACTCTGCTCAAGCCACTATTAGAAACCAATAAAATAACACAGGAAGCTGACAACCACCTCATTCCCACAGCTAACGTTACCCCCTGGATATATGGGACAACAAAAATACATAAAAAAGACACACCACTGCGCCCTATTGTAGACAGCATCGGATCAGTCACCTACAACCTCTCAAAAGCTTTAGTAGAAATCATCAAACCCCTCCTCGGTACATCACAACATCACTGCAAGAACTCAAAACAACTGGCACAAGAACTCAACAATATCACAGTACAAAAAGACGACATATTCTTTTCACATGATGTAATTTCATTATTCACAAAAACCCCCGTTGACGTCACATTACACATCGTACAAGAGCGACTTAAGAAGGACAGGACACTGAAAAAATGCACAAACCTCACAGTAAATGACATCATCACATTACTCCGGTTCGTTGCCACATCCACCTGTTTTCAGTTCAAAGGAATTATTTACAGCCAAAAACAAGGTTTTGCAATGGGAGATCCACTATCTGCAATAATGAGTAATTTTTTCATGGAGGACCTAGAAACCAAAGCCATCCACACACTGCAGACCCACACTCTGGAAACACTTTATGAATGGACCAGAACCTCCTCTGGATATCAGAACATCCCACAGAACACAAACTATCAGTAGTTAGAACACTTTACGAAAGGACCAGCATCATAACAAACGATAAAAACAAACAGGAGGAGGAAAAACACATCAAGAACGCACTCATACTCTGCCAATACTCAACATGGGCCATCAACAAAGGAAAACAACAAGCTAAAAACAAAGTAAAGAAACAAAAGGAAACACAAACAAAATGCACACAACAACCGGACAATAAAAACAAAGACATAATCACCATCCCATACATCGGTGGGATACTAGAATCCACAGAGCGCATAATGAAAAAACACAACATCAACACAGCAGTAAAACCACATACAAAATTCCGGCAGCTATTAGTCCATCCCAAAGACAAAATAGAACCGGACAATAAATGCAACATCATTTATGAAATTCCGTGCAAATCTTGCGAGAAAACATACATTGGAGAAACAGGCAGATCATTCAACACAAGACGAAAAGAACACCAGACAGAATGCGAAAAGGAAACAACTGGACGACTCACAAGAACACAAAAAGAAAAAGCCGAACAAGAAGACAAAAAAATCAGCCATCAGGGATCACTGCAAAAGAAATAATCATATCAAGGACTGGGACGGGGAGGATTTTAACATCGGAGACCAACAAGCATAAACGATGGATCAAGGAGGCCATCAAGATCAGGGACCACAGGACGGCAGGGGGCGTGGCCTATCTGACAGATTCTGACAGATCTGTCAGACCGGTCACATGATAAAAAAGGACACGTCAGCACACGTCGGATGACGCTCTGAAGAAGACTGCAGTTGCAGTTGAAACATGTCAGCAAGGTAAAACCATCTTATCTTTGATTTGTCAGTGTAAAACAAATAACGTTATCCTATGATAGTTGGAGGCATTGCCATCCTAGAAAAGACCACTCCCATTAAGACAGAAATGTGTCATCATTGGATCAAGGTGATAAGTCAGAACAACTTTGCATTGATGTGCAGTGACTATTCCCTCTCAGGTGACAAGTGGACTCAAAACAAAAAAATTACAATGCTTTACAGGTGTCTTTTTTAGTCACTGTTCCTATTGCAACACCAGCAAGTTGAGCCATCTTTATGTCTGATGCTCCTGCCAGCTGTGCCCCAACAATGATCCCTCACTCACAGTCACATCTTTTCCTTCATTTATATTGATACAAAATCAAAATCATCTGGACCTGCTCAGCATCTTCATAGTGATTTGTAGATGAATTTCATTTATTTTTCATTTTACAGAAATATTAAAACCTGGAATCAACATGTACAAACTTTTTCCAAATGCCCACAGGTGTTACCAAAACTGGTGAAAAATGGTAACATGCAAACTATAGATATTTTACTGCTAATATTTTTAACTGTTACTAAACTTCCTCCTTGTAAACACTGCCTACAGTTGAGTTGGAAAATCTCAAAATTTTTGTCACATGACTGTTGGTTGCAGATAATCACTTGTGGCTTTTAGGAGTTTTTTGTTTTGTTTTTGACAAAATTTGGTGCTAATTCTTTTAAAATGAGACAAGAGTAGAATAAAGTGGTTATGATGCAATATCAAAATTTTAAGTGTAGATTTCGTTAAACTTTCTGATCAAGTGGCACGTCACATGATTACTTCAAGAACCCTTGGAAACTTAAAATCCTACAATTCTTTCTGTTTATACAGGTTCTGATTTGGACAAATGGAGATTTTTCCTGAAAAGAAAACATGTCTTTTAAACCTGTCAGAGAGTTTTGAGATTCAGAGGGTCAACGTACCCATAGAACACAAACTCAGCAAAAAAGTTAAAGCTTCACAGTCCAAAAACTGAAATCACAAAAGGAAAGCTTACAGTCTTGTTTTACCACAACCACACATGCACCGCAAGTGTAGTCACTAAAATACATTCTGCAGCACATCTGCTGTGTGAACTAATCCTGCCAAAGTGCTAGAATCAATGCGCTGAAGGTGTTTTGAAGCTGTTCTGGCAGCACGTGGCGGCCCAGCACCTTACTAAGACGCTTTGTGTTGGCTTTTCCTTTAAATCGTCATCTGCCTGTACACTTCAAGATATCAAACTCTGACAGTGCTGCAGGATAAGACAGGATTGATTTCCCCCCCCAAAAAAGTGCATCTTTCAGGGCCAACATTTCAAAATAAAATTTCATGCAGAGCATATCTTATTGATTTATTTTGTAGGAAACTGTACAGTTACTCTACTGAGCTGCCTCTGACTGCCAGCACAAGGTCTTAAGCATCAGAACATACTGTAGGTAATATCCCTTCAACAACTTTTTTTTTTTTTTTTTTTTTATTCCCACGAGCCTTTTGGTCCTAAGATATGTTTTTAAAATCCTGATGCACTATACTGTAAAGTGAATACAGTAAGCTTCCCTTTTTACCTCCTACAATAAAAGTGATGAATCAGCAAAGGAGCTGGAAAGCAGCAGTTCACAGGGAGGAAAGTGTTATGAGGAGAACAGACATACCCCTGTGCTAAAAGCCATCTCCTCATTGTACATCTACTGAGCTACTAGGTCATGCACGCAGCATCTCTCTCATGGACATGCATACTTGTATACACAGGATATTCGAGCATACAAAGGTTTGTGCAAATGAAGGCCTTAACGGCTCGCCGAGCAGCCAGAGACGAGGAGGCTCAGTCTCAACTCTATGAATAGCAAAGTAGATCCAGCTGGGACTGCCAGCCATCAACATAAATAACAAATTAACATCTTTTCTTTTACAGATTTTACATTATCTCCCTCCCTCCGCACGCTAAATGAGTCACTGCAATTCAGACGGCGTTCATTTAGCCCCGCGTAGAGGCTGCGTTGGTTTGGTTATGTGTGGCGCTGAGAGCTCATAAAGGTGGAATTGCTAAGCTAATAAACATTCGTGGATTAGCTCTCCTCTCCATATGCCTCGCAGTTATACTTCTGATCCCCGCCGCTGTTTGAAACAAATCGAATCACTAAGTAAGAGGCTTGCAGGTGTCGGCGCCCAAAATGAAGCTAAATGAGATGCTGTTTACATCAATATGCGGTAATATCGACTTGGCTTGATTTGTCTACAGATAGCCGAGAGGCTTGAGGAAGCAGTTTCTCCATTTCTTTTTTTTAGATTTAAACCCAGAAAAAGAAATCTCTAATTTTGTGCCATGTACCGTCGGGTCAGCAGGCTTTAGCGATGTGCTGCCGTTGTACAAATGGTAGGAAATAAATAGTTTCTCAACCTCTGAAGTGAAACCAGGCTTCTGCGAGGCGTGTGTGTAAAGTGAAGCCAACAGTGGCTGATGGCACACAGATCAGTATTACACACTAGAGAAGACCTCCACAGCTGAGGGAGCGATGGGGCCCCAGCGCTGTCTGTCAGCCCTGTGATATACGCTCGCAGAGAGAAGGTGGCAGGGATGGGAGGGGAGGCAGGATTTGATGGGTACATGCTGCTCAAACAACGAATGGCCGCTGGGCTTGTGTGTGTGAGGAGAAACTGTTCACAGAAAGCAAGAGCATGACAAAAAAGCATGTAGCCTTTAAGGGATTGACTTTTATTTGTGGCACGATGTCACATTTCGAAGCGTCACACCGGCAGTTCTTTGTGTGCGCCCGAGGTTTTTCTAGCCCACAATTCTCTAAAATGCAAATGGACCTTTCTGCTTTTTTTTTTTTTTTTTGGTCCAATAAAGAGAGGAATCAAGATAGGGTGGAGGCATTGTTTGTTTGTCATCACACAATGACATTTCTGCTCATCTTTGGGCCTGCAGCGAGGTAGCAATTTAAATGTTAACATGGAACGGGTAGCACTGGCAGGATACAAAAGTAGACATGGCATCTCTTAGAGTGAAAGACCCATTCCTCCCCGTGGGCTTCAGGCTGTCTGTCACAGAGTTACCGCCTGCATTTGCTAATAGAAATTTGAAAGCCCGTCTAGGAAAATTGTTTGCGTAATCATAACCATCTACTTCACAGAAGAAGAAAAAAAACATGACAGTATGTGTTTTTTTAATTAAATCTGCTGATTTTCTTTTATGTCAACAGAAATCATAAAATATTTTTTTTCTTTTTTAACTACCATATATTATCACCACAATCATGTCCCAATATCACATGGCAAACTCAGCAGATTTTTTTTAAAAGCATTAGCAGTACTTTGTATCTCTGTATGCATGATTAATATTCTCTCTTTTTGTTGTTTATGTGTCCTGAAGGAAATATAGTGATCAATAGACCACTGAAGGAACTAGTGTGTGACCAAAAATCTAAATATTTTCACTGGTTGCACTGATTTGCCTGACATTTCGCAAATTTGTTAGCGTACGCACATAAAATCTCATGGTTTCAACTTGAATAAATAATGTAAGTCTGACATTAAAATGCCTTATTTCACTGTTGTCAAAATATTTTCTGGTCACACTTCAGTCTGAGTCACTGCACTAAATTAAATAAGTGGGGACTAGAGGCTTCTCTGTGTACAGCTACCTAGTAGCCACAACTAACGCATGTGATGCATTTAGGGAACATCATTAAATTTTAGCTTATAATGATACATCTGAGGTGTTAGGAAACATATAGTGATCATCAGACCAATGAACAAACCTATTACAAGGTTCCAGTGTGTGACCAAAATTCTGATCATTTTCATTGGTTGCACCAATTTGCCTGACATTTAGCAGTTCTGTGAGTGTGTGTCTCTGGGAGGTCGGCCCAGATAGGGAAAATCAGGTTGTCACATATGTAAATCTGACATGTAAATGCCTTAAGTCACAGTTTTCAAAGTACTTTCTGGCTGCACATCAGTCTGAGTTGTTGCAAAGCAGGAACTGAGTGGGGACTAGAGGCTTCTCTGTGCACAGCCGCCTAGTACCTACTATCGATGCATATGATGCGTTAGAGAACATCAATAAACTGTAGCTTCTAATGATGCCTTTGAGATGTTTGGAGAACATCAGTGAATTGGAACATCTCCCAGTAACAGGCATGTGAGGTGTTTAGGGGACATCTGCAAAATGTAGCTTCAGAAAACCACCCAGGTAGCACTCTTCCCCTCTAAACTGCTGAATCCTCTGCATGCACATCGATCATGCAATGTCACCAACCACTAAGGGAAACACTAAGCTATGATAGAACAGCAACAACATTATGCGTTGCATTTATTACAAAGAGTGAGGCCACAGAATATCAGGACATCAACACTCTGCACTGAAATGCAAAAAATGCAGTTTCTCCCCGTCCCTGCATTGATTTAGCACCAACCAGCAGCAAACTGAAGGAGCACGGAGTCATAAATGACTATAAAAGTTAACACTGCTTAAAATACTGCTAAAGAGGAGCTACCAGCATAAAGTCCCAGATCATACTAATGAAAAAGAATGGGTTAAACGTACAAAACATTATTCTGTACCTAAATCCCTGTTAACAATTCTTTGCATAATGTGTGAACCCTTTGATGGACAACAGGGGTCAAAAATGACCCATATTCAATGGAAAATGGGTATCTCTTGACCCATGTTGTGCATCAAAGGGTTAAGGAGTTACCACTATGAATGGAAATTGACACAAAAAAGCTTAAAATGGTAAAAATAAATACATTTTAAAAACTCTAATTATGTGATGATGCACCACTGTCACCATTGTAAAAAGTCAGTTTGGAGTCCTGCAAAATGATGCATATTGGAAATAACTAAACAAACTTCAAAGATTTGTCTGATGCAAACCACTAAACTTATCATTTAACTTACGGAAAGTTAACATATCAAATCCTAACTGCATCAAATTTATGAATAACAGCATATTCTGTCACAGTAAATCAACGCAAAGAACAAAATGCCACATCCATCATTTTCCTTCTTTTGTGCGTTGGTGTTGATGAAACTTGCCAACATTCAGTGCTCGCCTTTGAGTTTCTCTCGAGCAAATGATCATGAACAACAAACATTTGCTCAAACAGAATGAACAGAATGAAACTTCAGTGTGCAGCTGTTTCTTTCTCTTCTAAATTAACTCAGAGGAAATGTTGAATGCCTTCAAAAAGAGGAGCCTGCAAATTTAATTTCACACAGGACATTAAAGCATGAAAAAAAATCTCACCTTGGAATTATTTTTGCTCGTGATTTTACGTACACATAAGAAAATACAGTACCGCGTCTCACCTCCAGATTTATCCTGCAAGTGTTAGACCGACGCACATCTCGACAGATTGTGTGGCACTGTGGTGAAACCTGTCACTGCAAATGGTTCTCAGTGATGTCATTTTCATAAAAGGTGTTCTTTCTGCATTAATTAAGCTTATTTATGAAATCCCTGTCACACTGACAAACTGGTAAACAGGTAAATCTTAAAAATAGACTTTAACAACACAGAGTAAACCTTCTATCGAGTGAATAAATCATCGTTTCTGTGAGCAGACCTAAAGGCTCTTTGACTGGGTTGTTCTAACGGTGAGAAATGGTTCCTGCAACATGAAAGACGGCGACTCCTCATCTTTACATCAGGAGATTTTTCGGCTACTGTCCTGAGCATTTTCTATTTCCCAATATTACCTAATAAAACTGGCACACAAGGGCATAAACAGCACCCTGACAACTTAAAGGGTATTTTTGTCCCTTAATCCTCTTCTTCTCTACTTAGACTTATCTTTAATGTGAATAGAATAAAAACACAGAGGACATCTGAGAAGTTAAGGAGAAGGTGGGAGAGAATATGAAGAGTATGTGCACCCAGCTTAATGCATTAACTCCCTTAAACACTCAAAATCATCTAACTTGCTTAATCCCTGAGCTAATTGTTACTTTAACGGGAGCTTCGGTGTGCTGAATGACCTATGAGCAGAGTGTGAGACAAGAAGTTTGTTTTTCCATCCATCTGTGCAACACTGGAAAGTAAAGCTCCTTTCAGACATGCACCCCGTTCCATTAATCTGATGGCAGCTGAACATGTCAGCATCACGTATGAATGAGTAACCTGCTCACTTTTCTGGAAAAGATGCAACAGCAATTTACAAGGTCAGACCGTGGGACTTTTACACTCCACAGGTCTGAAGTGCATATTAACAGACAGCTAAGTATAAGACACTCTACTGTGGATCATGTGAAACAAACGGAAGAAAGAAGCATGTAAAGGTATGTTTATGTAGTATCTCTGTTTTCCATTGTTTTTAAGGTGAGGCAATACATTAGGTACTGTATTGGTGTCTTTGCAGTGAAGAGAAACTAAATCTTTGAAAAGGCCGATGCCTGGACAGTGTGAACAACAGTACAGAATGGAACAGATGCGCAGGACATTTTGTTTATATGGAAAGCATCAACTCGTGTTAGTCTCAGGGAATCACTCATATCACAGTGATATCTGAAACTGAAGATGAATTTCACCCTGCTTTCTCTCCTCTTTCACACCCTTTCATACTTAAAAAAAAACAAAATTTTTTGCCAAAAGAAGGTTTCTCCACATTGTAGCACCACCTTTGTTCCAAAAACATGAAAATAAGTACAAAAAAACAAACACAGCACACCTTTCTCATTCACTTTTTTCTATAATTTTATGCCTATTACAAATTAAAATGTCCATAAAAATAAAACTTTTCTTTGATTAAGAAACTGAGAATAACTGCACCAATTATTATTGTACAATGTAATCTATTTTTGTTTTTTGTCTTTTCTAACAGCAAGAGTTGAAGTTTAATTTGCTGCTTCCGAGTTTTTCCTCTGACTTTGATAAATATGTGCAGCATCAGATAGCAGCAGGATCCATATGAGCGTCTCCAAAAGTTTTATGCATTTACACACATAGAACGACAGAACAACAACTTTGGAACAGTTAATAATTAGTTGAAGTTTTTATTGTTGTTGTAGTGTTGTTATCTGACTGTTGGTAAAGCAGAGATTAGATTAAATCATACTTGGAGAATTTTCTATTTTTAGGAAACTATGACTAAAGTAGGCTATTTAAAGGATTATTTAGATAGTTTAATAAGCTTGATCTTAGTTTAAATTTAGTCATTTGTTTATTAGTGCAATATTATGTGTTATACTTCACTGAGTATAATGTCCAATGTTGCGTGAAAGATCAATATCGTGTGTATTGTGACGTGAGGAACATTAATATGTAGCGACCTTTGTCTGACACTGTTTACATACATGCAACATCTTCTGCATTTAACACCATTCATAAAGAAAAGCAGACATCATCCGGTAGACAGCCTGTGTTTTAAAACCATTTACTAACAATGATCAGCTTGCTTGATATAACTGTGACTTCACACACCACTGCATAAGTCACGTCCTCTTAGAGAAGCTGCTGCAATCAGTAATTTCAGATTGGAATCACTCATGCTTGTCATTATCAAGTAAAGCTTTACTGCCCAGCACTTTTTTTATTAATAAAAATATCTGCTGTCAGTCTGTTATTATGTTTCACTCGCTAGTGGAGGCTTTCAATCTGCCAATCTCCGTATAAATTATAGTGTTTTATTGAAACTGTCTCAGATATCTACATCTGTATTAAATGACAATCCACTTTTTTACCTTCTCATCTAAAAAAATAGCCTCAAATCTACAACTGGAGCTATTGATGAGCAGTGCTATAACCCAGGGATGTAGTTTTAGCATACGATATTATACTACTGTATATTGATTCTAAGGTAGTGCACATATATGGAACTGAATCCTCCCAACGGGCTCCAAGTGGATGATAAAAGAACATTAAATATATATTAAAAGGCCAGCATTACATTTTCTGTGTCCGCAAGTACACTTGGTCCACTTGGGTCTGCATGGTGTAAATATCATCATATCTCCAAGTCTGCAAGTATTTGTATGGACTCGTCCATGGACACCAACATGCAGCCCAAAATTTGTGTCAGTGTGGGAACTAGACTACAAGGGGCAATAGAGAGCATGCTCAGCAGTAGTGTGCATGTTTAGAGTGAGTAGATAGAACCTGTATGAAACAAAGTCCTCTAAGTGAGCTCCAACAGACTAGAAAAGAAGTAGAGAATCAACAACTATGTGTCTGTGATGTCTGCAGCTGTCTGTGTGCAACACAAGGGAGTATCACCAAGGTTTTATACTTTACACATCCGTGAGTATGTGGGAGTACAGCTGGGTCTGCGTGGCATACATTTAGTCAACTGCTAAAGTCAGCGACAGTCATGGTGACCCCTCCACAGGCATCTTAGTGCAGCAAAAAATTATGTTCAGAGTAAAAAAATGTACAAAAACAACTACACAGTCCACAGTTGTCCATATGCATGTCTACAAAGGAGTATATTTAAGGCTTAAGACATGAGGAAAGCAGGCAAGAAAAGTTGTACAAGGTGAGAAATAACAAATGTTAACATGCAGCAAAATGTAACTGGATGCAAAGGGATATCCTGGTATTTCTGACATGCTGCATTTGACACACAGGGGGCCTTCGACTTACGTCAGAGTTCTGTTCCTACGGTGTGACGTAAGTCGATTTTCACCCTAAATCAGAACTCCGGTGAAAATGCAAACAAAACCGTTACGTGCATCACAATATCGATCAGTTTCCTTGTACAAATACAGTGACGAAAACAGTCATTATCTCACAGTGAAGCACAACTCAGTAGGAAAATACCAGTAAGAATGTAAACTGTAAGTCTGACTTAGTCTTGGGAGCCATAGTGAAGTTATCGAATGTAGCATAATCCAGTGACAGCAAATTTAAATGAAGCCATCTTATAGTGCCGCATTACTACTGTAAAAACAGTGTTCATCTGCTCTACTCACCACCTGATGACACATTCATCTGCTCAGCTCACCAACTAGCTCCACAGAACCAGTTCTGACGTAACAACGGAAAAACGTACATTAAACCGAGGACCGGCCCATAATCAGTTCTGATATAACGGCAAAACGATGTAAGTCGAGGCCGTCATAAACCGAGGACCTGTACTTAGCATTGAGATACACCAAATCTGTTTCTGTGTAGTACAGCACTATCATGACTGGAACATGCACATAATTCAAAAATGCCAAGCAACACTAGCGATCAAATAAACAGTAGCCTACCTGGTGCAGAAGTCCAGTCTGTTCTCAGGTGAAAGCTTTGCTGTTGTGACGTTCTCAAACTGAAGCGATGAAACTTCCCATCACTGACTGCAGCGGGTTTTAAATTCCCTCAGAGGTCATAGATCCATCAAGGAAAGTCCGTGCTGAGTGTAGCATCTCACACAGATTCGCTATAAAAGTCCTTTATTAACAGTCTTCTGAAGATGCTCAGGTGAAACAGCAGAGGATTTAACAAGCTCCAGGTCTTCTCCAGCAGAAAGGGTGAATCAGTTTCAGTGCCCACAGATGTTTAACAAACGTGTTGGAAGACTTGGTCTGATCTGCAAATACAGAGGAAAAAAAGACAGTATCTCAGCATTTCAGTGCAGTTTCTGCATAAAAATATGTGTCAGTTAATTTGCTGTGGGAATAGCACTGAAATATGTACAATTTTATATATTTTTTATTTCTATTTTTAAAATACTTGCAGAAAAAGCCACAAACTGTGATTCTGACTATTGTCCCTCCCCGTGTCCACAAAAAGACAGCAGCCTTGTGAGATCAACAACTTTGCAGAAATAAGATCTGTTCTCCACAACATCAGCTTCATGGACTCCAAAAACTTCAGCTGCCGTAGATCCTGACGATGCGTTAAGTTATCCCACTCAGCTCAGATGGGCCGGGGAGATTTTGTGTCTGTTCCACTATAAATCTTGACCTTTTCGAGTCACTCGTGCCCTTTTGGATAATTTGCTTGTTTAGTTTTTCCAATACTTTTTGTGTTTGAATTCAGATACAGCAGGTCACTTGGGACTGTAGTGTGTAATGTAAAGATCAGCATGACAACCGTGGTGGTGGATCTACTCTGAGGTGTGACAAAGTGGCTGAGAACTCTGCTGTCCTCAACACTTGACCCCTACATTTAGTTTCAGGTATGCTTTTGCAGGTTGAATGGCATGTAATTGTTTTGTTTACTTGTGCAAACTCACCTGTCTGTGTTTCTTTGTTCAGACCCTCCATGCAGGATTTGTGTTTGGGAGGAGGCTGCTCAGCATTTCCTAGTTAAATGCTATTGGTGATGCCATGGTGACGTCACTGGATCAAACCAAGTGGAGGGTTTTTTCTGTCTTCAGGAATGTTTCGTTTGTTATTGAATGCATCCTTAAGTTAAGGCCAAAAATGCTGAGCTTCTACAGCAGCTTCTAGAAAATGTAAATGTGCTTGTAGATGAATACAATGTTGTTTGGTTTTTTTTTCCATCAATGTTATGGAGGAGGTCACCATGTCTTATGATGGAAGAGCTGAAGCTAACAAGGTACATACTGATCACCTTAGTGTTTATTATGGGCAAATTCTCCCCTCAGCAGTGGTTGAAAGCAACAAAGTACAGTTATTCCAGTACTGTACTTAATTGTAGTTTTATTTTATTTATTTACTTGGGTATATCCATTTTATGCTACTTTATCCTTCAATTCCCCTACATTTATGTGACAGCTTTAGTGATTTTTAAGATGAAGGTTTCACAGAATGAATAATAAAACAAGCTGTTAAAATACAACATGTTGTACAACACGTCCCAAGATTAAAACAGTGGTTTCCTTTTTGGCTTCTTACAAAAACTGCTGTGTCACTGGGTCACATCTCGGATGTCTGAGTTGTTTACCAACTCCACCAAACAGTTATTTTTTTCTCTCTCTAAACTTCTCACATGGTTTCATTTCAGTAACTGTTCAAATGATCTATTATCTCACCAAAAATCAAAGATTAGAGAAAAAGTTTCAAAACTGAGAAGAGATTTCTGTATCAGAACTTTGTTTTTCTTCTTTCCTCTTCCATTAATCATCTGATAAGCACTAAGATTTATCTGCTGTCTCTCTATATATAACACGAATGGGGCTCACTGGCAAATTCAACGAACTTCAATCTTTCTTTGAGTCCCACTAATCTTGCTTGGTTATATTTGCAAACACAAAGCATATAAAAATACTGATTCATGCAAACAGATCCTAAATAAAGGCTACTGAGGGGATTATTCTAGGGATTATGGGCTGTTTGCCTTTTTTATGAGCATGGTTGTCGATAATCAAGCCAGAAAAGGTCAAAAGGGTCAAAACAAGCCAACACAATACATTGCTGTAACAAATGTTTTTTAGCCAACCCATGCGTTTGTCAGTTTTTAAGGCAGGGAAATTCAGGTCAATATATAATTGCAGGACTTTTTGTATCATAGTTGACATTTTTGCCGTTTTTGAGCCTAAAATCAACATGTCGCCTACAACCAAAAACCACATGGCATTTTTACAGAAAGATTCTTATAAATATTATATATACAATTGGGGAAAATTGAAATGTAAAGTTATTTCTAAAGATATTGTAGTAAACCTGTTGACTACTTTATATTAAATAAGTCAGAAAGCCTTGGAGTCTGGCCAGTCTTTTCTTCAGGAGGAAATGACATCATGTGGAGCAGGTCATGTGATCTGGAATTAACACACTTCCTGGAGAGGTGTTTTTGTAATGGGGAACTTAGTGGAAAGTGATTTCTGGGACACAGATACAATTTGTTATTTTCCATATAAAATTTGATATATTGCCAAAAAAGAAATATCTGTCATGATTATCTCAACTTAATGAAAAGAACACAATCAAAACTATTTCTGAATCAGCTCATTTTATTATTGTTTAGCTAATTAGAAGGTGGTTGTTGTTAAATTGAGACGGTTATTTAGTTGACATTTTAGTGATATCCAGTCATTTTTTATTAATAAGTGATTGTTTCCATAATAAATAATTATGGAATTTCTAAAGACATGATCATAATGAACATGAAAACATTATTATTTTTTAAACTTTTAATAAAAATGTATGCAGATATATCCCACGGACTTCAAAAGTCCCTCAATTATATATTGACCCATTCAAATGTTGAATTTTTCAGTGGGTGAAACCTGATTCCGTGTCTACATTCTTGCTCTAACAACAGCGATTCCTTCCACCGTGCAGTCCAGATGGCAAATCAGGGACTCCATAATAAAACATTAACTTTAACAACAGCACCGTGAGCAGCTAAGAGCTACTGCATTACACCAGTTGGTACATGAAGAGTCGTGAATCAAGCGGAGCAGCGCCGGGTCTCTGAGTGGTCTTCAAACAGAGCGTCGCTTTAATGGGATCCTGGGGACCCTCGATATCAAGGCTGGGGGTCGTGCAGGGGAACGCCTGTTTCTGTAGGAAATAATGAGGTCACTCGGTGTATAATGAGGCAACTGATGTGGGAGTGGGGAGGGGAGGAGGAGGGCAGCGAGTCACGAGGGATTTCAGGCTCTACTCAACATCAGTTTGTCAAAGCCGGTTTTGGATTGCAGTTTCTCTCCCTGCGTTTTCTCCCGTCCTCCTCCTCCTCCTCCTCCTCGTCTCACTGTCTTTAACACACTGTAATTTTGTCGTGTCATCAGTCGTAGCAGGGTGTGACAACCCGCTGCTTTTAATCATTCTCAATCAGGAGGGACTGTCTCTCTCTCCGGTCGTCTCTCTCTCTGCAGGAGATGGACAAAATGGAGAAGAATGAAACATGTGCGTAACCTTTTCAAGGGCAGCAGCGAGGGCCGGGCTGTCCGGCTAGAAAGCACTTTAGGAAAAGAAAACCACTGGTGCGGTTAATACAGAAAAGAAGAAGAGAGGGAAAATAGATGAGGGGGCCTGAAAGCCGACTATGATGACTTCTATATATAGCTGCCACAGCGCGTGGTGAAGGCCTCCGCCACTAAGACAGCATGCTCTTCCAGCTAAAGGGATTTCACAGGGAATATGTGTGTGTCGTGTGCATGTATCTGCATGTGTGCATGTGTTTATTAAGGCCAGAGATTACACTGCTGCCGACAAGAGGAGAGGAAGAGATGAAGAGGAGGAGGAGGAGGAGGAGAGAGCTGTTTAGCTGCAGGAGCTGTGCCGTCCTTAATTACAAAGCAAACAACCAAAGGCCTTCTCCCTTACAGGATAAATGCTTATGTGTTTCTCTGAAGGGCTATTATTACAAAACTTTTCTACTCAGCAATTTCTAATAATTAAATGTTACAACGACCCATTTTTCTTTGCAGGATCATATGGATTTCCATTTTTTTCTTTGGGATGTGTATTATTAACCAAAGAAGACATGTTTTATTCTCCTGGTTTGTAGGAAGAAGCCAGCCTGCAAAATAGCTGCATAATTAATGTGAAGTGTACCACAGATTACATGTAAGTGTGTTAATATTCAATGAATGTAAGTATTGCAGCATGTTTTGTTTGTATGTAGTGTTTAGAAATTGATGCAGTCGTCTATCTTTAGCAGGAGCTGGTTACAGATCCAAAGTCACAATGACATTTCTTTTTTTTCCCCTTTCGTTATGGTTGCTTTAAAATTCATATATCGCAATGCCATGGCTCCACTTTAAAACACAAATAATGCAAATAAACAAGTTGAAATCAGATCCTGTCTTTTGTTGAGATCAATTCAACCATGTGAGGATATACTTTGAGTCCGTAATGAGACCAAAGGGGCAACAGTTCTGCTTTCTGCATCACTAATTTCTGTTTTTTAAAAATAAAACTTTCAGCCAGGCTTTTTGAGGCTGCACTGCCTCGACCTGCTGTCAGTCTCACCCAGTGGTGTGAAGAACACAGGAATGAAAGCAGCGCAGACTTCACCAGTTTACCTCCAGTTATGGCAGATGTTTCTGCCAGATATGGTCTGTTAAATTTTTTTTTTTTTTTAACAATAACAGCTTAAAACCTTTCAAAATTAGCTTTTCTAATAGTGTTATGAGGAAAAAGCATGAGGAAAAGTGCTGCAGTGACGTTAGATAGTCAGCAGATCAATGAGAAATTAGCTGCCCTTTCATAACCATATACCCCCCATAGCTGTCCGTAACCCACTTTTAGACGCTTCCTGCTCAATATGCAACTATAATTTGTCCAAGTGCATGTGTGTGTCTGCTTCTGTGATCCTCATGTGGACGTTAAGGCAACACTTGTTGTGAAATCAGTGCTAAAGCTTTGACTTTCTCTGAATCTGCTGATGCAGCTCAGAAACATCAAACATGACACAGTTTTTGTGGCTTCCTACAGTGAGGTAACTACGGCCGAGTCAGAAGGGGATCGCTTCCTCTTAATAAGACATGAGCTCCCTTGAAGATACGATTTGTAAAAATTGTTGTGGGGTCTTTAAAATATTGATAGTGTGCCATTTTTGCAGTGCATTTCTAGTTTCATGGATATTTATCATCATGGATTCATGCATGCTGGTTATCAGTCGCTGATCTAACACAGGCTCCGCCCCTCTACGGAGGCGCAAACATTGGCTGCACCTGATTGGACAAACATTCTTTCATAGGCATGGCATTTTTTTTGTTGGAAACTTCCGCTTTTATTACAAAAACAGTTCACTAAAATGTGTTTTTTAGAGCATCTGAGGTGAGAAACAAGCCATGCAGTTGCTGAATCTGTCTAGATCCATAACATTTTGAAGTTTTTCAGGGGTTTTTAGAGGCAGTGGTTCATGCTCTATGCTCTTCGTTTGCATAAAGTAGGCTTTAGCTTTGTGCAAATGAACAGGCAACATGAAGCCACATCTTTTAAAATGCATCACAAAGCTGCCAGAACTCATTACACGACTGCTTTTGTATGCAATGAATGTGAAGCCTTGAACTGACGGACACCTGTATCCATGCTGTTCTTTGGCATCATCATCATCAAAGCATGGCGGCACATACTTCACTCGCTTTAAAGATGAAGTGTGTGATTCTGCAGAAAGGTTGTTGATATTTAGCCAGTTAATATAATTAGCTAATAAGCATGTGTCAGATTGAGTGTGCCTTATACTCTCATTGGTCCACCTGTTGTACCAAAAAGTGTTCATCTGCCAAAAACTGCTTGTTAAAGCCCAATTTACATGTGTCTACAGCTGCTTTTATCAAGGTGAAATAGTCATAAAGATTTTTTTTTTTCTGTGCAGGTATTCTTATGTTTCTGCATTTTCTTACCTAGTCTGTGCCTTACACATACACATACAGCCTAAATACTGGAAACAATACTATAATATTACCTAAAATTGGAAATGCAGTGTTTGATTACGCTATAAACTGCCAACATTTCTTTGGTCACATTTACTAAGGCACATTAAAGTTATACCACAGACATAAACTTATGTATATTTGCATGCTATGACTTATATGTTGAAGTATTGCTGACTCTATCTTTAACTCAAACAGGAGGGGAAAAACACGCTTTCTTAACACCAACCACAAACAAAAAGGAGGAGCATAATCTAACCCTCTGTGGTGGTGAAAGCAGGCAGTAGCATCAACTTTTTATTAATTTTCTTATTTTATCCATCCATTATCTATACGCAGCTTAATCCTCATTAGGGTCGTGGGGTCACAGGGCTACACATAGAGACAAACAATCACTCTCACATTCACACCTACGGACAAATTAGAATCACCAATTAACCTCAGCATGTTTTTGGACTGTGGGAGGAAGCTGGAGAACCTGGAGAAAACCCACACATGTACAGGAGAACATGGAGACTCCATGTAGAAAGATCCCACGCCCAGGCTGGGATGCGAACTGAGGATCTTCGAGCTGTAAGGTGACGGTGCCCAATGAGCCACCGTGCAGCTCTTTATTTTTATCATTCCCATTTATTCTTAATAATAGGAATAGCTATAAAGAAAGGCATTAAACATGTTGTGCCTCTTATTTTCAACCAAGAAACAGTAAAAAGTGAGCTCTCAACAAGCCAAACTACAGTTTGCACATTGGCTTCCTTTCAGTTATTAGGTAAAAACTTTACAGAGTGTTTAAGCACAAATTTAATGACTTTGCATCATGTTGAAACAAGATCTGTTATTATTGAGAGTGCAGGACAGCAGTGATATACACATCTACAAGCAAATTGCCAGAGATTTTGGACAGCTGAGGTGCTTCACTGCTGGGCAATTCATCCTTTCCCCATCTCATTTTAATCAGAAAAACATTTCCATTAGCTCCCATAGAGACCCTGAGTGACGATGGAGGTAAATAAAAGACTCCTGATTGTGAAATAATGAGTACGCCAGTTGCTGCCTGCCAGCCAGCTGCTGCTGTCAGCAGGTTTTGATTCACTGTGAAAAGCAGTGGAACAGGGGAATAATGGGTGCTATTAAAATTGGTGTAAAGATTACCAATATGCCCACCTACCAAACACTTAGCTTGACGAAAGGAGACTGGCAGATGGGAGAGACATCCACTTGACACATTAGTTCATTACGCTCAAATATGATGTCATTAGAGCATTAACAAGGTTATAGTCTCTGAATTCACACCCACAGAGGTGAATGACAAGGGAGATGTCATAGTCCGAAAATGAAGAACTGGATTTGCTATATAATGAAAGGACTTTGTGTCATTTCAATTCCAAAACTACTGATGTGAAGGAATTTCTGCACTTTAAAAACACACATGGACACAAGAACACACTCATAAATCAACAACATTAAGACGGTCATTTTTTACTTGACTGCCATCCATTTAATTTATTTATATTTTTATAGTTCAGGCAGCTTTTCCACCACAACCTCCTGTATAATTCATCACATGTCAAAACTTTGACAAGCTTCAACAAAACATCCAACTCTGTGAGATTGCCTAAAACTCATTTGGACATTCTTGTGCATCCTCCACTGTGAAATCCTTCAAATGATTATCACAAATGTATGATAAATCAATATGTATCTATACCTTCAAGAATAACAGTGCTGGCTACAGAAGTGGCTGCAAGCAGCTGCAAGGAGTCTTGCCCAAGGACACTTCCACCTGCTTCCCAACACTCCATCCCTGAACATCCATTTAAAGGTTAGTCTTCTGGCTCATTATGCCATCTAGAGGCCCTGTGTACAAATATATGTGCATTTGTATGAATGAGTGTGTGCAGTTTGAACAAGATATTTCTCACTGAGGTACCAAAGCAGCAGCCTTTAGCTGACTTTGATTCACAGCTTAATATGATTGCTAACAGTTTTCTTGCATTTTGCATACTTGGTATTGCCCTTGCATTGGTGATGAGAGGTTTGAGAATGACAGCAATCCCCAAAGGTCTGTTTCCACATTTAGTGTCAGATGTGGAAAAGGTGGTGCTATTTGTTCCTTTAATTAAAGGGTATATTGGGAAAAGACAGAATGTTACAGGCCCTTAGAGACAGGAGTCATGTGGTCCTATCAGGCCACATTTTTCTGCCAAAGTTAGAATGGTTTTGGCTGTTTCACAAAGAGACCGTTGTCTTTCTGTTGTTGTTCTTGGTTTTTTTTCCACTGGTTTAGAGGGTTTTGGATTCAGTTAGGAAAAGGTGATGTCATATATTTCCATTCTCCAATTTTAGCTGAACAACAGTTGCATCATAGTGAGATGACAGATCAGGCAATACTTGCACCACTGTCTGCAACTCTGACCAAACCTCACCAACACTGTCCTGATGAGGTTAGTGGAGCTTGTAGCTATATGCTAGCATCTAATAATGACCATGGATGAGATATCTTTGTTTCTGATTGTCAGAAAGGCACACAGTGTGGTTTGGACATCCATGCTCATCAGATAATATCCTAAAACGCCTTTGTTGATCCTTTGATTATGACTCCATCAAGGTCAAAATTCCTCTTTGTTCAGTAATTTGGTTGGACTAAACACACGCAAGACTAAAATTTAACAATCCTCACTGAGCAGTACTCATTAGCAAATGTTATTATGCTACCAGGCTAATCTAAGTTGATGTGAAATGAAGTAGACACCTCCAAGACAGACAAATTAAACCAATGCTATAGTATCAGAAACGTGCAGTTCCTTGAATGGTCACTTGAGGCTGGCTCCAAAGGCGAGTCAATCCCATAGACCCCCGTGTTAAAACGCTCAACTTTACAGCACAAATAAACGTGTTTACAGACTGGAACCATAAACAGTTTTGGTCTTTATCGCTAATTTCCGTGTTCATGACAACAAATATTGATGTAACATACCCATTTAAATTGTATTAAGGCTAGACGTTATGCATAATGAAGAGCGTGGCTGATTTGAGTGGCTGGGGGGTGGTGCTATAGCCCAGAAAAAAACATTACAACTTTTAATCATTGTGCATGAATTTTGTGTTTTCTCTCACCAGAATGCTGGACATTAAGTGTTTGATGCTCAAAATTTCCTGGGGAAGGATGTCCAGACCTCCTGCTTAATATATGCCACCCAATGTTGTCACCTAATCTACCCTCATGCCGATGTGTGACGTCAGGGAGGGTTCATCCATTTTAATCTACAGACAATGTGTTAGATGCACGTACCAAGGATTACAAAGAATGTTTTTGCTCCTAACACTGGTTGTAGCTTGTTTTTATCATGTTTGAATTGCTTAAAAATTTTAAAGCCAGACAAGTTTGTAGTGCCTGTAAAAAGAATTCTGAGAAGCATCCCTGCATCATGATGCTGCCACCACCATGCTTCACAGTAGGTTTGTGGTGATGTGCAGTGTTTGGTGTCCGCCAAACATGTGGTCACTCAGTTTTTGAGGCTGGCCTGCTCTTGTCAGATTTATGCACCTCTACTCTAAGGAATATCCAGTGACTTGTACATTTTCTCATATCCAGCCTTTGACTTATGCTTTTCAATAACTGTTTCATAGAGTGGCTTAGAGTGTTCATGTCTGTCTTCTTGGTGTAATTATATCCTGGAGTACTGACTCAACAGTGACTTGACCTTCTACATACAAGTGTCTTTATGCTACAATCATTTAAGACACATTCGCTGCACTCAGATAATATCCATCTCACTGTGTGATTTCAAGCACTAATCGGTTGCTATTGTGTTGAATGAGGTGAGTCACTTTAAAGGGGGTGGAAACTCACACAATTACTTATTGCACATGTTGTATTCTTAAGTCACTGACGCTGCTTTGTAAAAACATGTTTTCATTTTCACATTAAAGAGTTTTTTTCCCCTGTTCTTCCATGCAAGGTGAATATTCTTTATTAGCACTGTATGTTTTGTTTGAATAGAACAACATTAGCATAATATTTACCTTAGATACAATCTGGTTAAAGTTTAAAAAAAGGCTTGGGTATGTATCTTATCCTCACTGGTGCAAAAAAACCTGTGCATGTCTGTGCTTGTGTGACTGCATTTTAAAGTACAAGTCACTGCTTTCATCTAGGACATGGCCATGTGTGCGTGAGTGCTAGAGGGAGCATGTCAGGTCTGAGCTGTGAGTTCATGGGCACCAGACCAGAGTCACTGAGAGCAGTTAATGAGAGAGTTGGCAGAGTTATTAGCTGATCGCTGTAAGTCAGTGATCTGTGTGAGAGAGGATTAGGTTCCGCACGTCTTGCACAACCTCAGTGGAGCCAGGAGCTCAGTCTCAGAGAAGCTCATTAGATTTAAATATGGCTGTCTTGAGCAAATAGTTGGCAAGATGGATGTAAACTGCTAACACGGTGATGGTGCAATTCAAACAGCCAAGCATAAATGTATGTGTCTGTGTCTGAGTGTGTCTTTGTGGGTGCTGGTGTGCATTAAAATGAAAAATGTACATGTACTTTGCCTAATCACCGCTTCACATTCAGATTTGATTATGTGCTGTAACAAGATGTTACTCACTGAAAATGATAACCGTAAGGTGTCAGGAGACTAATTTTGGCGAAGCTCGCTGACAGTTTGTTCTTATTCATTTCCTCTCACATGACAGCACATACTATGTGCCAACCAGTCGCCTCTGCACACCTTGTTTAATGTTGTGTTGACAGATTCCTGACTGGAAAAATAATTATTTGCATCATGTCTGTGCTGTGGTTAAAATAAGTCGTGTTAAAATGTAAGCCAGAACTGTAGATTTAGCTGAGAATGTGAAAATAAACCACAAAGGACACATTTTACCTTTGAAAAAAGAGCAATTAAAGAGGAAATTATATTCAGCAGTGATGGCGGTGGAACAGCAGAAGCAGCGGGATTTATCATTAGCAGCATCTTATTGTGATACACTTCATGAATTTCAGCACTGATAGTAATAGTGATGACAAAAGAGAATTAATTAAGCGCTTTATTTTGAAGCTCTGTGAGAAGAAGGTATAATTATAAATTCTAGGACCAAAAGAATGATAAACCAAAATATTCTGAAAGCCTGATTTGTAGTCATTGTTACTACAGACAAGTTAAAGGAAACATGAAGTGTCATCAGAAGGTGCCAGAATGTGCAGCTTCAGTGCCCATTAGGATGGAGGCATCATCATCCAGAATGGGAATATTTAATCACAGTACAAAGGTTATTACCCAAAACAGCTTTGTAATTACAGGGGGTCCTCGACTTACATCAGATTTCTGTTCCTAAGGTGTGATGTAAATCAATTTAAGGCGCCAGACGTCGGAACCCCCTACGAAAATGTAAACAAAGCCGTTATGTGCATCATATTATGATCAGTTCTATTGAAAAGTCATGAATACCAGCAACTTTCATGCATGTATGAATCATTTTACTAGAAGATAACAGAATATTGTAACGGACTGATATTGTTGATGTTGAGGTTTCGATTTTTATTGTTCAGTTCCAGATTTACCTAAAGTCAGTGATGCAATGAATGCTTAGAATATCACCTGATGGTTAATTAATGTTCCATGTTTCACTCTCACACTGAGGTCTGCTCCCCCATAAGTCTGAATGTGAATCTAAATTACACACTGAGATGGACATTTCCTGCAGTGAGGGGTTATTATATAAAAGTAAGGCCCTCTGCCTGACATTATGTAACACAGTGGTGAATCAGGGAGATTATGACAAACACACAATGTTGAGGACATCGGTCCTGCTATAAGATGCCTCTTCCTCACTGACTCCCTCCGTTTTTCCCTCTCACAATTTCTCCCCTTCTGATCCTTTGTACTTTCGCTGCCACGGTTCTCTCTTTTCTTTGTCACTTTCGCTGCCCTTCTCCCACTTCGTGCCCCATTTCTTGTCGATAGCACCTATTTAAATGCATCGGGCGGTGTTGCTGGTGTATAAGTGCGACCTTGCAAATTTTGGCTAATTTGAACAGGTGCACTTTCATTATGTGTGGCATCACATCAGCAGCAGGGAGGATGCTACACTGCTATTCCTAACAATGCAGAGCTGCATTTGAAAATTATGCCACTGACTCTTTTATTACAACAAAATCTAAAATATCCAGAAGATAATCAAGCCTCTAAATGAAATGATTGCCATTATTTTCTCTCCTGCATGTGGAAAGTCAAAGCAGCATGTCCAAAGCGGTACCATGGGTGCTTTTGAAGTGTCCTAGAAAAATGAGGAACACATGTAATTTGATTCCATTTGTGTTCGCTGCAAGCACGATGAATAGCTTCATTGAACAATCTGTCACTGGCCAGCAGTGGAGGCTTTGTGAACTCATGCATTATGATGTCTGAGTACAAGGACGCCAGGCTTTTTACACTGGTTACACTGATACAGCTAACTTTTCAATGAGATTCATCAGCACAAAATTTTAAAGTTTCATTGCATTCCAAAGAATACATTTTAAGTGTTACTATTTTTGTCACTGCCCATATACACCACTAATTTCATGACACATTATGAAAATGATTGTAAACAAGGATTGTGTGAACAACTGTAAAAGGATTTCATTTTTTAAATCACAGCACAAACAACAAATCACAATAATGACTGTTGTTTAAGAATAGCAATCAAGTCATATTAGTTCATATAATATCCTAATTTTGACTCGCACATAAGCTTTAAGGTTACTTTAGGTCAGTGTTTCTCAAAGTGTGGGTTGCGCCCCCCTCAGGAGGCGCAGAGGCATGATGGGGGAGGGGGGGGTGAATGCCTGTTCATTCAGGCATTTTGAGCAAACAATTTCTGAACGGAGTAACCTTCAGAGAGAAGTGGTGGCCATTAAAAAGCAAAGAGGAGAAGAGGCGGCTGGCCTGAGCACAGTTTGTTAAGCTAACCTCCGCCAATCCTTCTCTCTTTTTATATATGTGTATATTGAAAGCAATGACCCATGTAAGAACCCTGTTCCATCCACCACACTCCCTGGCCGTCCTTTTACTCTTTGTACCATGTGTAAAGTGTCTTTTATCCTCCCTTCCTGCCCTCAGCACCGCCACGCCTCTCTGCTCTCTCCCCCTATTTCATCCAAGTGAGCCAATCAAGACAGGGGGAGGATAATGAATTACATAACCACAACTTCTGTGTAATCGTCTCGCTGCTTGACTCTGTGCCCTCGGCTATGGGGACAATTAGAAAAAAGACAGAAAGAAAGACAGGATGGGAATGGAAGAGACGCATGCATGAGTGAAGCGTGGAGAAGGGAAGCTTTGAGAGTTAAAAGAAGGAGAAAAGCAAGAAAGAGTGAGAGAAAATGAGACATTTGACATTTACCATGTATTTACTGAGTCATTTAAAGTTCACGTGGCACAGCAGGACATCTCTATAAAAATGTGTATCACAGAGCGTGGAGTAAAGCACGGTATCGCTGCGTTTTTGCTCATCCATACCACCGGCAGAAGTTACAGTTGCTGTCAAGGTTAAGGAAAAAGTCAAGAGGTCAGTAAGGACCCCTCCTGGTGCAGCCTTGCATGTGGTGCAGACGGACCATTTTGCTCGGGCGAGGAGGTAATTGTTCCCTTGAGGCTGAGGAAAAGAAAAGACAAAGCTCTAGCATTTAAGGAAAAACCACAACCTGCCTTGTAAACTGCACAGCGAGGTGGTGAGAGTAATGGAAGCAATGAAATAACAGCATCCCACCTCAGGATGGGCAGGCGATCATTGCTTATTGATTTAAGACAGGGGTGTCAAACATGCGGGCCGCGGGCCAAAACCGGCCCTCCAGAGGGTCCGATCCGGCCCATGGGACAACTTTGCAAAGTGTAAAAATTACACAGAAGACATTAACTGTAAATTGTAAATTTGTAAAATGATAAATTTAAAGTAAATTCTAGACCATGACATGTTGTTTTCATCATAATGTAAATTACTAGATTGCTCATTGCTCTTTTGTCATTTTGTGTCTCATTTTTGTGATATTTTGTGTTGTTTTTTGTCTGACTTGTCATTTTGTTTCTCGTTTTTGTCGTTTTGTGATTCCTTTTTGTCTGGCTTGTGTTTTTTGTCTTCTTTTTGTCATTTTGTGTTTTTCTTTGTTAATGTTTTGTGTTTTTTTGTCTCGCTTGTGTTTTTAGTCTACTTTTTTGTTTCTCGCTTTTGTCATTTTTGGTCTTGTTTGTGTCATTTGTGTCATTTTTTGTGTCATTTTTGTCGTTTGTCCATTTTTTGTCACTTTATAACTTTTTTGTCAAATTTTTTCTTTTTTTGTTTTGTTTCGTGTCATTTGTCTTGTTTTTTGTCGTTTTGTGTCTCGTTTTTGGTTTTTTTGTCTGACTTTTGTCATTTTGATCATAAAGTAAAATACTACATCATTCAGTTCCAGATAGCTGTAACTAAATGTTGTGTTCCTTTGTAGACATTCTGTGATCTATAAGTTGTAATGTGTAAATGATAAACTGAGGCATAATGTTGCTGAAATTGAACTTATTTTTCTTAAGAAATTTCAGGTCGTTCATTATGTTTTGTAAAAAGATAATTCCTTAAATGTGAACATTTTCAGAATGTATTTTTTTGCACTAAAACAAAGGAAAAATTTGGAGTTGTTATTATTTATAGGTTCTTATGCTCTGATTTTACTGATCCAGGAGATCAAATTGGGCTGAATGTGGAACCTGAACTAAAATGAGTTTGACATGCCTGATTTAAGATGTGGATGCCAGACTCCACAACAAAATCCCAATTTTTGTTGTGGGCTTCACAAACTTTATATCAGACACAGATCACTCCCTAGGAGGCTGTAGGATTCTCTGCCATTTCATCTCTGTGTTCACACTGACTGACTTGACATAAAGGTTGTTCAGAGACTTCCTCCCAATTTTGGATCTATTGTATTGCTCAATTCCTCGGAAAGAAAAAAAAAGGAATGCTGTCTTTTGCTCACCAACCTTAAGGGCAGGTAAGGTCACCTCCAACTTCTTTTCAGCGTTATACAGCTGCGTGGAGAATTTTAATGGTGAGGACACAATTTCCAGCCTCTGCCACTTATTTCTCTGGGTGTGTCAAGGTTCACAAGCATCGAATCTGAGTTAGTGTTCACATACAAGACAATGGACATGATGTTTTGATGCACAATGTAACATGCACATGTAAAAAATCTTTAAAGAAAGACAAAAAGATTTTCTTTTAAACTGGTACGAGTCACGAGACGGTTTACTCACTTGCAATACTTTTTTTTTTTAATCTACATCTAATCTAATTAGTGAAGTGGTTGGTAGAGTCTTCAATTATTATAATAAAGTCGAACAAGGACACAAACAAACAGAAGATCTAAGCGTACAAATAGCAGAAATAAAATTAGGGATAATTAAGGATATTTCAAAGGCAAATTAGTATTATAATGAAACTGTTAAGACAGTTTGTGTACAAGCAACCCTCTGCATTTGTGTGACTTTGGACCGAGCAGCACTTTCATAAAAACCCTCAAATCTACAGTATTCTTCCCCTTTGTGTGACATTTATCCACAAATTCAGTAAGTTTCCACCAGGTTCAACAGAGTCTGGACCTGAAAATGACATAATGTAGAGTTGACTTGTCCCAAAGCATCACTTTGACTCTTCCAACAGGTGCAATTTGCATCCATATTCAGTTACCTTCTTCTTGGTTGAATCGCTCTATACAATTCATGACCTGACCTTTCCAGAAATGCTAGTTGCTTGTCTGCGCACTAAAGTAAGGCCAGATTTAATCACAGTTACAACCTGCATGAAGCTGCACACTACTGTATGTGAACACTCCAGTCCATGAAATAATGACATTAGGAGCTAAACACATACTTTCCCCTTTTTCTGAGTCATGCAGTATTCCACTATGATGGTACTGACTATTACAAAAGTTCCAGACAATTCCCCCTATGCAGTCATGAAAAGATATCATTACACCAGCATTTATGCTGAGACCTGCAAAAACTTAGAAAAATGTCATAATATGATGCATGTTTTCCTAAATAGAAAGGCTAATATAAAACAAGTGCAAATATTTTCATATCAAATGATGGACAATCCTGGTAGCCTAGATAGTTCTGAAAAAACAAGACAGAAAGTATGGCTAATTCAATTAAATTTTATTTATGTAGCACCAATTACAATTCAAATTGTCTGCAAATTGACGCTTTACAGAACCCATATGCCTGAACCCCCAGAGCAAGCCCTAAGGTGACAGTGGCAAGAAAAACTCCCAACCTTGAGTAGCCAGCTCTTTATATGGGGGGACCCATCTGCCGCTGGCCAGTGGGTTGAGAGGGACAGAAGAGGTAGAGGGGGTATGGGGGAAGGAAATGTATAACACACATTGGGATGCATGCATGATCAGAGTAACATAAATGATTTATACAAGTACAAGCCAACATTGAAACTGATTCATAAGTTTACTGTTATGGTGTAAGGCTCTGGCATTAAAGACAAAGAGACTTTATTGTCATTGTGCAGAAGTACAACGAAATTTGTTTGGAAGAACATGACAGTTAGCAGCAGTGCAAATAAGAATAAAAATAGATAAAAATACTCTTAAAAAAATAAAATAAAAAGAATCAAACAAAGTACTATATACAAAGTAGAGCGGTCAAGTGTTGCAAGGCTGAGAATATAAAACAGTGCAAATAGTGGAAGTACTAAGGTAAGGTTGTTATTGCACAGATGAGCCGGGAGGGGGGAATGTCTGGATGGTGGGGCTATGGGTGGGGGGTGTAATGGCGGCAACAGCTCTGGGGAAGAAGCTGTTCTGCAGTCTGCTTGTTCTTGTTTTTAACGTCCGGAACCTTTTCCCTGATGGAAGGGGGACAAACAGTCTGTGTCCAGGATGGGTGGGATCTGTGGCGATGCTGTTGGCCTTTTTTCCTCAGCCGCTAGCATAGACAGACAGTAGCTGGTAGTAAGATGCAAACAGCATGTAGATGAGCATATCAAGTATAGTGAGGGCGATGCAGAGTAGACTGGTGGAAATGGGCAGCTGGAAGCAGTGGGCTGGAGGAAGGTCAGCAGCAGCATCCCACAGTGGACATGATGGAAAATAAGCCAGCTGGTGGAACAGCAATCGCAGATCTGAAGCATCCAGCTCCAATCCCTAATCCCTAATAATGACCAAGATAAGAGCTTAAAAGTAAAGGTAGTTAAATTACCTTGAAACAGCCTTGGGCTCATAGGGTTAATCCTCTTTAAGTGACCAAATCCTGAAAAGATAGAGATTCCTTCAGGCCAGCATGCTTGTCATGCTCAGATCTTGACTAAAGGAAATAATGTCATGACTTTACTTTGCAGCGATAACAGGTCTTTTCAATGTAAGGTCAGTAATCTGTCAGGCTACAGCAGCACCTTCGTTGCACTTCCTTGTATTCCTGTCTTTTTTAACCCCTCTCCCTCTTGTCTCTTTGTTTGTTCCATGTTCTCCAAATGTTTTTGTCTGGTGATCTGTGCCAACCATCCACCAGCTCATCTCCTGCAGTACTCCAACTCTCCACTCTGCCCGTTGCCAGTTCATTCAGTCAGCTCTTGTAGTAGCTCCATGGCCAGCTCTTAATTCTGCCAGTTCTTTCCTCTGTGTTGTTTGGGACCAACTCTCTGCCTCAGGTCGGCTGTCTCCTCTGGTCTCCAGCTTGCCAGCTTCGTCTGTTCACCACCAGACTTCCCTCTACTCTCTGCCAGCCGGTCGTCTCCAGTCACACCACCCTGGTCGCTCCGCTCAGCCTCCCTCAACCCATCCAGCCACCTCACCCGCCACATCTGCCATGCTGTTCAGCTCCCTGTACTCACTTCCTGCCAATAGGCCACTCAGTTTGCCACGATTCTCCTCGGTCCACCACCGAGTAGCTCCAGCCTCACTCCTCCTCACCATCAGTTACTAATAAACTACTTTGTGAACCGTGTGTTCTGCTTCTGGGCCCAAAATAAATTATGCTCCTGTATGTTCTGGAGACAATTACCAGGAGAATATGACTGTTTCTGCCTGCCAGAATGCATGCTGGTCCAATCTGTCCAATATCTGTCCAATGTCCACAGCTGTGGCAGCAGACAGGCCCAGTGCTGAAGGCGTTGGTCTGGATTCAGCAAATGTTGAAATAAAGGCTTGTGTGAAGATACTGTATACTTTATGTTCCTGATTCCTTTGGGTTTGGATGTACTCCATGATGTGTACAATGCATTATTGATTTCAAAGAAAGAGTAGTTCATCACTTTGTGGACTTTTCACACACAAACACCAGAGACAGTTATTTCCAAGGGCTACAGCAGCATTTACCAACAATTTGGACAACAAAACTTTAACTAATTTAACCATCGAGTTCAACTATGTTGACCTCCAAAGTCTGTATTCACTAAACGGTGAAAAACTAAACTTCACATAGCTGTACAATCAATCTCCCAAGGATAAAAATCAAAAGTATCTCTGAAACTATCAGAAGAAAAATGTGCACACGCAGTTAGAAAACAAACACGGTTATATCAGTGGTAGTTTCAGGGGAAAACAGACCAAAGGCTGTAAGTATGATAGATTTTGGTAAAACCCATTTTCATTTCACCATCAATGGAGACGCTAAGTTGGGTAACTTCGATTCGCAGCACAAGTTTAAAACACAATATTTTGATATGTTTACCGTAAGTAGTTACATACAGTTTCAATAATATTATAAGGGTATCTTTTAAATGTAGTCAGTGATTTGAGGGGGGATGGCGTCTCCTTTGCGATGAAAATGACTAAAACACATCCTCCTTGTTAACCAGTCATCCCCTACATTCATGGGTGGGTATGCACCTGCTTTCAAGTTCTGTTTACCAAAAGTGGACACAGTGTGCAATTAGTAGCTATAATTAGCTACTAAAGCCCTATTCGCACGGGATTAGTATTACCTCGGGACCAATGGTGACTTGTAATAATTATGGAGGATGTCTGTGATCTTAATCCCGTGTGAATGCGACATATCGGTAATTTGTAAAGTAAAAATTCCACTGCAAATTACCTTATATATTTCGCCAAACACCGACGTCCTGTGATAGTACTAGTCCTGTACGAATCTGCATCTCAGTGACTGGGGGTATTTTAGTTGCTGTTGTTTTTTATTGTGCGCCTTTTTCTACCTCTTTCCTGGTTGAATTCTGGAGGCTGCAGTGGAAATTATTGACAGCATTTTAGGTGCAAATGCAGGAGTAGGCCGATACACAACAGGCCTATGGACTATTCACAGAAACGGCAAAATCAGATCAACAAGAAGAAGGAAATTTGAGAGGATATTGAGATGAATGATGTGTAGCAGCATGCGGTAAGAACCATTTTTCTAGGTCTATCTTTCAACAGGCTTGATACAAACGCCCTGACGGCCCGTTATCCCGACAACACTGCTCGCTGTTCTCAAGTCAACAGTGTCATTTTAACCCACAAGCTTTCCATAAACCTAACCAAGTGGTTTTTGTGCCCAAACCTAATGAGACCGTAACAATACCATTGTTAAAACATAGGCTTTAAATGTTTATGTTTATTCGTCTGACCAGTGTCTGTTTTCTTTTGCGTGTAGTGGCCAGCCACTTTGCACATGGACGTGACAACAACAGATGTTGCGACATGCACAGATTCAACATCATATCTGGGCTATAATGTCAGTAAATTCGAGTAAAATACAGACTGCAAGAAACACAGACATAGGGGGGTAATTCACAAATTACTAGATATCCTCAGGTAATACTAACCTGTGTGAATAGTACATAAGATTACTTTACCACTTAGCTATACAGTATACTCACAGATTACACTGAACCATGGATGCTAGTCAGATCCACCAGTTCCACCTTCTCGTTCAAATATGGTCACTTCTACTGCCAAAAAAAATCCAAGACACACGGCCAAATTACAAAGTACAGGCTTCAAAATGGTAGTGCATAAAGCAATGGGTCCATCCATCCTTTTCAAAGAGTTTATGGGTGGGACAGCATCCATGATTTAATACAGTGCACATTTTCCATACCTGCCATGTAGTCGTCCACATTAATCCTGCTGATTTCACGTTCGATAATCCATTTAGAAAGATGCCTGAGATCCCAAAAAATGTTGACCAGACCTCTTTCTTCTGCAAAGCACACAAAAAAGCCACCAACCAGTTATCCATTATTTCCTCAAGAAAAAGTTCATCTGTGTTTGATTTGTAACATCACAGAACAGATAATCATTGAGGTGTTTAATTTCAGATTTTTCTTCAGTAGTCAAACTTTCAAATGTGAAAATGTATGCATTATGAAAATATTTGCACTCTTCTTTAAAAGAAATGCTAACTTCTGCCAGCTGATCAAATGACAGCAACAGTACTTAGTAAAAACCAATTCAGATTGCAGCAGGGAATTATGCAGTCGGCTTCACCACACATTGAATTTCTGTCATCGGATTTCATTGGCAAAGCCTGGCTGCTGTGCCCCATGTGGGAGGGCCGAGACACAACATGAATGTGAGCCATCTTCCCCAAGTCCCCAAAAGTAGAAGGCTGAGATTGGATAATAGATGAATTTAGTTTCAATATATTTACAGGTCTAAGGAGAAGAACTGATCTTCAGGGTGGACGAAGGCCAAAAGAACAAGCAGATCTGTCAAAAGAAAACAAACAAGATAACCAAGAAACTCAACAAACCAAAATACAAAACCTTACCTGGTCGTCTGATAGAAACAGGAGAAAGCAGTTTACTCCTTCAAACTCCAACAGATTAACAACATCAACTGTGTGACAAAGGCTGCAGGTGAACAGACTGGATAGTACTGCAGAGGATCCATCTTGGGTCTTTTTGTTGTAGGGTGTCACCAGCCAGCAGCCAATCATCTGCAGGTGTGCAGGTGATCCACCAATCATCAGCTTGTACCTGCTCACTTCTATCTGCATACACAGCAACACTCACATCTGGCTCACATCATTTCAGATATTCAGATTACATGACGAAATGTTCTTATTGTTGCACACTTGGATGATATTCCAGTGACCTCTCAAACCAAGAACAACTGACCCCATTCTAAAGTTCTATCCTGACAGTGAATTGAAATAGTAAAATAATCATAACAGCAGCAGCCAAGCATTTGTTTGTGTTTTGCATCCATTCAGAATTAGTAAAGTAGGGATTATTTTAGTTATTTTTAACATCTTAGTCATTCGGTGCCAATATTATTACGTTTGTGCTGCCAGCAGGTGGCTGTGCCCTACTTACCTTAAATAACCAACCCCTCCTAACTGATACAAAGGTGCATTCCAGGGCTTCTTAAAGCTGAAGCAGATACTCTTTTATGGCTGCAGTGAGAAAAAAATCCACAGTAACATTTTAGCATATCGTAATTTAAGTGGTTTAACAGGAAAGCAGACATTTGCACGTCCTCTTGACCTTGTTTCCAGGTTTTAGAAAATCTGGTTGGAGATTTGAGCCAATTATGGGTCTTTCACAGAAAGCTGGTGAGCTAATATAAAGAATAGTCAGAGTAAGAGGAGCTAGCACAATGGGTTAAATGGGGTGTGAGAACACGGTTAGAGTCTCCAGTGAGAGTTTTGAGAGTTTGCAAGTTAAAGTTTCATGCATTCATGCAAGTTTATGATAATCATCATGTTGTGTTGTGCTGTCCTGCACTGTGATCATGCTTTACCAAGACAAGCTGCAAGAAAGTTGGTAGCACCAGTGGAAAAACTGGTCTGGAGCCCTGGTCACACTGATGCAAATGTGTTTTCACCGTCTTTATTGTCTTGAATTTGAATGTGGAATGCCTTAAAGTAAGAAAAAATGTTGATTAAATGTTACTTTGTTAGCACTAATTGTTCTGGACCTCTGACCTTGAATAAAAGTCAGATCAGAAACAGTCTAAAACCCTGATATATCTGATTGCATCTATAGAAAGTTAGCTGTTAGCAAACTGTTTGATTTTCATGCATCTGCTCTGAAACCCAGTTCAAGTGACCAAAACAAAACCAGTATTGAACACACGGAGAGGCTTTGCTTGGAGTATGTTGTTTCAGGTGAGATAATAAAATCCGAATAGGCCAATTTGTGTAACAGACATGTGTATTCGAAGCTTTTTGAGGCCAAAATCCTGCACTAGATTTCCTTCTCCTGTGAAACATGAACCCTGGAATGGTACCACAACAGTATTTTTTTCTAATCTTTTGTTTTGACTGCCAGGTAAACAGTAGAAATACAGTTTTTCTCCCACCTCCACTGTGCCAAAGCAGCAGTTCCATTTAAATAAATGAGGTGGCTGCATGTTTTGTTTTTTTTTCCTACAGTGCTGTTAGCTTGTCAGCCCCTGCATGAACCAGGTTTAATTTGATGGAGTGTGGAACAAACACACTGCTCTCTGCTCAGGTGCATGATTGACCATGGTGGCTTCCAAAACCACAGAGCACAATGGATGTCAGTCCACTGCTCAGCAGAAGCACCTACAGGAAACCAGTGGAGTTAAGCCCTTAATATCACTTTCAGTATGACTGTTTGATATGCTGTTTTCTGTCTGAATAGATTTACTATATTAACCATGACATAAAAAGACATTTGCACATCTCAATGGACTGCCCAACTGAAGCTATATGCTCCATGATGATGATATTAAAATAAAAAAAAAAAAAAACGATGTGAGGTGAAAGAGAGGGAAATGAAATGAAAATTACAGGATGGCATGAAAGGAAAAAAGATGAAGACTGAACCTGGGGAGTGAAAGCATCATCGGGGCGGAAAAGGGGAGCGAGATAAAGGAGAAGGAAGGAAATGAAAAGAGAGAAAGTGAGATGGGGTGTGAATGTAAAAGAGGAGGGAGCATCATTGAGGGAAAGACAGATTGAAAGCGAGACAAGATGGCGTTGGATGAAAGCGACATACTGTACATCCCAACATCCAGAACGCTGACTGGGTGACATCAGACTTTAAAACTCGCTGTTTGTGCTGCTCCATGAGAATACGTTCAGAATAGCAATTAGCTGCTTGACGTACAGTTTTATGTGGTGTGAAATTGGGTTTTTCAGGTGTTATTTTCCACCATAATTTACTCAAGGACTGTCACACGGTGCAAACCAGCTGCCACTCTCATATTCCTTTTTTTTTCCCTGCTTACAGTGACTTCACCAGGTAGGCAGGAGGAATGTATGACACCTAAAAAACGCCATCCAATTTCTTTCTTTACAATGGGAAAAGGCACCTTACTATCAAACATCTCTCTGAGGCTGTCAAAACAGATTGCTCTGACACAAGCAAGGGCATCCTCCACTCCTCAGAGAGAGGTTTTGGTGGAGATGTAGAGACAGACAGCGCTCATAAAACCTCCATTCACTGACAAACCCGATACCCCATAGGGGAGGATGCTGACAAATTGACATATAACTTTACCGTGTCTGTCAGTGTTTCTCATTTTCTGATGCAATAACCCTCGTAGAGAACGCCGTGGCAGACAGCAGCGATAAGGCAGTGTTTCTGACACCCATGGCCTTTTGTGGTGGCTCTGAGTCGGCGAGATGAATTAGGAACACATCCTCTCTCTCCTCATTCTGCTTATGTCATCAAATGTAGTGTTAAATTTGCGCCCGGAGCAAGAATACGCTCTACCTGTCGCCATGGCAGCTGCGTGGGGTGATTGCAATCATACAATCAGCGGAGGCTCGTGGGAAATAAGCTTGAGAAGAATGAGTTCTCCTGAGAAACAGAGAGAAAAGAGGGATGAAGGCAGATGGAAGTGAGGGAGGGAGAAACGAGCAGAACAGAGACAATGGAGGAGGGAGAATCAGAGTAACCTTTTGTCTGCGCTGATGTGAATCAACTGTTTGACTTTGCATGTCTTGAGCTCGGCAGGATTTGGACGCCACTCCTCCTTGGCAGGGAGAAATGTACGAATAGTATGAATTATCGAACAACAAGCAGGCTGAATTAATAATGACGCACTTCATAATGCACTTGCATAACACAATCCCCAACAAACAAGCTGTAGTGCAATGGAACTTCAGTTCTGCTACTTTATACGTCTGCTCCAGTAGTTTATTTTTCATGAACATTTTACAAAATGAAAGTACATTATGAAATGATCTACATCATGATTTTTTTAAAGTGGTTCTCAACTTTTTTAGTTTGGTTTATCTGGTTGTGGCTTCTTGTCACATTGTTTCCATATGTAGGTGCTGTTAGCATTTATACAAGGACAGATTCCTCTTCTTAACTTCTCAGATGGAACAGTTCAATAGCATTTGTAATGCTTCTTCCTATTTTTAGTATTTTCAGCGAATTTTACCACCAGAAATATCATAAGCAGCTAACCGTACAGTGCTGTAATGACTTTACACAGTTTTTATTTATTTCTTTATTTTTTCTTTATTACAGACGTAACGATACACAAACTTCATGATTCTGTATGCGCTTTTTTTTGCTGTACAATAGATTAAACGAGAGAAATGCATAACAATTTTGTGATTTAAGAGTTAAAGCATTCACGTGCTGACATATAGTATAGGCAGTAAGACCAGCCTCTAACCTGTTTACTCTTAAGCTACATGTCCACTAGATCCGGCAGTTTCCAGCATCCCGTTCATTGTCTATGTGAAACGCACTGCGTTGCATGCTGGTCCGGTTGTGGTGCGTTTCGAGCTGTGATCTGGTGCGTCTCACCAGTATGGGCCCCAGATCATTTGCATAAAGTAGACTTGACTTTTACTTTGGGCAAATTCAATGCGGCATGCTGAGGTCCAACAACATTTTCCGCAAATGTTTCGTTAAACTAGCCGTCGGTGAACTAAAACGAGGACAGATTCAGCTACTGCACAGGTTATTTCTCACCTCAAATGCTTTTAGAAATACTTTTTGCTGAACTGTTTTCATAATTTAAAAAAAAGGTTTGCAACTGAGCCGTCATGTTGGTCCGGCTTGAAATCCAGGAGCAGACAGCCTCCGAGTTGATGTGTTTGTCCAATCAGGGGCAGGATAGTTGGAGAAGAAGGTCGGCAGCAGTTGAACACCAGCTACTGACCTGAAGTACACGTCCAAATTCAAACAAATTCACTTAAATTTCTATTAAAACCAGAACTGCAATTTCAGCATTAGAACTTTACAAGATAACGCTGCCTTTCTCTTCTTGCGTAAACATCGAGTACACTCATCATGTTTGAATAAATTTTATCAGAATTGTCAGTGGATAAATAAAGCGCTGGCATTTGAATTCAGTGTGAGCAGAGAGGTGGTAGGATCTGACTGCAAGAAGGATGATTAAAATAACTACTATGACTTCACATGCAGTACACGTTTACTAAAATTTGCAGAGTTTGCGCTGTTTTCAAAGCTAAGCCTGCTAGCATGCTAACCCTCCCAACTCGTCACCCATTTTTTGGCTTTTGGCAGAAAATAGTTAACTTTTGGAAATGTTTCCCCATTTTGCAGCAAGGGTTATATATTCACATGCAAATTAGATTTGCATAAACTTGTGATGTGCTTTTGGCTAAGTTTGTTAATAACCAGGTAATTTATTTAACCTTGACCTTAGGATTCAAACCTGTTAAAGTATCCAACAAAGCAGGATATTTTAACCTAAATACATAGTTTTGGTGCCTAAACCTACCAAGAAAGTTAAACTGACAACTTAATTCTGAGACTTACGGTCTCTTGTCCATCACAGGAAATCAGGTCTTGTGGGTGACTGGTCTATGCCATTATCTACCCCTCCTACTTCCTAACTTGGACTTTGTTGCCCTTTTAAGTTGTGTACCTTTCCCATCATGTCACATATCACAAATTACATTTATTAATACCCAAAAACGTAACTGAGAATGCAGTTTAGTTGTACCAGAACATCATTTTGTGGAGAGTAATTTTGCTGTAGGTTTACAAGAATGCTTATGGTTTGTGAAGAGCTTGCCACATATTCATATTTTATGTGTTTTTGGCAAATATTTCAGAGGCTAAGCTTCTTACAATAGGTCACTAGTCCACCACAGACAAGCAAACGGCTATTTCACCTTCTTTTCCAGCTCTTCTTATCATGAACGCTCACACTATCCCAGCTCTCGCCTCACAGCCGCTTGCTTTAAAGAATGACTTGGCTCGTGAACAGACAGTTACATGTAACACCAGCCAAGAAGGCTTGTAGGCTACTATTTACACGGTATGTTCAGAAAGTGCACCGTACACAGCATATTAAAGGTGAACAATCTGTAATCTATCGCTCCAACCACATTCCTATTGAGCAAATTATGTACATTTTGTGCAATTCAGGCAAATAGGCAGGTTTAGCTAAGATAACTGGGCTTTACTGCTAATTAAAGTCTTATTAAATTACCCCAGAGGTCACATGTTGGGGTAAATATGTTGTTTATTGGTAGTGCAATGCCACGCAATCAAATAATATCACGTATAACATTCTATCAGTCACATGCATGGGTTTATGTTTAACTTCATGGAGCAGTAATTAAAATGTTCATAATTCTGAGGCCTAAAATTAACATTTTAATGGGTTGCTGGTAGTGATGAACCCTCAGTGCCATCAGTGTGACTTCACAGTGAGTTTCTGCTCATTGTTTAGCTGTTCGGCCTATGATTTTTACTGCTTTGTTTCGCTCTGATGGCTCTTCTAGTGTTGTGTTTTTTGCTAGTAGCAGGCAGCAGAAAGAAAAATGCTTTAAAAACCCAACTGTACATTACCTTCCAAGCTTAAAACAACAGAGGGACGAGGCGAGTGAGCAGCTGGCAAACACGATGGAGCATTTAGCAGTTAAAGAGGCAGATATTTTGGAAAACTGAGTCGAAATAAATGATAATGTCGCTGTGGATGTGATTTAAAAGTGTGCAGGAAAACAACAGGGACGAAGATTAAAAGTGGCAGGATATTTGAAACGTTATGATTAAAATAAAGCTCTGGAGGTGTGCATTTTAAAAGCAGCCATCGTCTGCGGTGCTTCTGAGCATTTTGCTGCAGCAGTCGTGAGCCTCCCGCGGTGCTCCACTCCGTCCTGGGGGCTCCGAGGTGCCGGCTGTTGCTTGACCTGGACTGTGGGATAATAGGCTCTCTGAGTTATAGGGCGGGATGTTTTTGTAGCCTGAAAAGGCAGCAGAATGATTTGAAATTCAGTCCTGGAGGAGACAAAGTCCCACCAGACCCAATCTTTTACAATTCCATGATGTAACACTCCTACTTATGCCCCTGAGCTCGTATTTCTCTTCTCCTGACCTTCCCTCTTCATTTTTTTATACATCCCTCTCTATTCCACCCACTCTGTCTGCCTCTTTACTACATTAGCTCTTTGTGGGAATAAACGAAATGAGCGAATCTACTGTTTCCACATTAGTCTCACTGCATTTCCTGTCCTTCTCTCCCCCCCTCTGGGCGTCAAATTAGGCTTTTACCCCGGAGCTGCTGTGCAACACGACAACACGATTTGAGTCCTTTCACCTGCCCGCTCCTCATTTTACCAAATCAACCCTCGCGGATCCTGAGGTCCTCCGGCAGCGGCCTTTAATCCGTACCAGAAGCCAGAACCAAAACCCACGGTGAGGCGGCATTTAGCCACTATGGCCCCCACCTGTGGAACAGCCTGCCACAGCTGGGGGCATGAACAGGACTGCAGAGGCTTTTAGATATTTTTGAAAGAAGATTAAAGACATACCTTTTTAATCAGGCTTTAAACTGACCTTTTAAATTCTTCTAACATTTTTATCAGTGCCTTTTATCTTGCTGTTTTTAAGATTATGTAAATTTTAGATTATCTAATCCAGTGGTTCCCAACCTGTTTGGCTTGAAGCCCCCCTATAAGATGCCCCCAGCCCCAGCACCCCCTGCCCCCCTTCCCCTCTCCAACCCCCCCCCCATAAGTACACTCCAGTACATAAGAGGGAAGTTGTTGAATTGTATTACTAAAAAAATTCACTGAAATTATGAAAAAAATATTTTTATATCAAACCAAGAGTTGTACTATGACGAGCAGGAGCCAGTTTATGGCTGCAGTAAATTTGGTGACAATACAGTGGGTAAGAGTTAAGTTATTGATTTTTTTTTACTATAAAAATTCCTTAAAATTATGAAAAAATATTTAATATCAAATTATGTTGTAGTATGACAGTAGTAGCTGCAGTAAATCTGGTGACACTACAGTATATAAGAGTGAAGTTATTGAATATTTGTGTCTTTCTTTGCTGTTTGCAGTGATTTTGCATTTTGCAGACAGTCCCTGTTCACTCGTCACTTAGCCGGCTGCTCATAGACACCAATGTTACTTCTGCAGCTTGAAAGAGCTACTTTTGATTAAACTGGGCTTGTAGCACGTTGTCTACCTTACAATGTTGAGGCGGAGGCGTCGTTTATGTTTAGACAACGTATATTTCATGAGTTATTGATGCTGGAAGTGTGTGCGTGTAGTTGTGTGTACATATGTACAGTGGTTCCTCACCATATTGTGGTTGACAGTATAGCAGATTTTTAAATTGCATTTGGTATTGCGGATTTTTCGCTATATTGCATGATTTTGTGGCATATAGGTATTTTTATATATTTATTATAGTAGCGAGCTGTATTGAAAAATGGCTTTTATGCACTCTGCAACTGGCAGATGCTTTTATTTTGACACATGCAGAGAACTACACTACGTATAATGTGGCAGGAAGTCATCAAACACACTAAACACTCACGGTCCTGACAACTAAACACTTACTCAAACTAACGAGGCTGACTAAACCACAAAAACACAATAAAACACAAACATTAATAACACTGTAACTCTAACAGAAACCACAATAATGACATTTAAACCCCCAACACCCCGAACTCCCATGGTGCATTGCAGCACAACAGTTCAGTCATAGCGGCCAGCTCTGCGATTGCTACAATATTTTAATTATTTTTGCGGTAAAATAAGCATTGTCTAGCCTAAAAAAATGAAAACAATATCAAAAAATATAAAAATGTAATATTAAAACATTAAAATAACATTTAATAGAAATAAAATGCGTAGCGTCCAGCGCTGGGCTCTGATTGGTTCAGCGACCATCAGTCTCCTCTGTGTAGCAGCGTTCAGTATCTGGCCTTGTCTATTTCACATAGACACTGATCCCTGCATAGTGTTGCTCTGCGGTGTGTGGGGAGGGTTTTTACAGCCTTAAAATATATGTAAATAATAAAATTTGGTCACTACTTCACGAATTTACGTCTATAGATGAGGGACCACTATATATGGAGAGTGGGAGGGACGGGTTTTCTCTTTTTTTCTTAGTATGTTTTTAACTGTTTTAAAGCACTTTGCGTCGCATGAGAAGTGCTATATAAATAAAGTTTGACTGATTGATTCACTTTCTGCAAACCCTGATCTCCACCTCGCCTGTCGCTAAGTCTCCAGCAGCACGATTAAATGCCCTGTCCATCGCTGTGTATTAGCAGGGGAAGTTTTCACACTGGGGCCTGAAGTGAATGTTCATCTCAAACCGACCAGATGCTCCATGGGGGGGTAGGAAAGGCGAAAGAGCAAACGCAGCACTTTCACAGAGCTTCTATTACTTCACGCTTTGAAAGAGGAGGAGGATGAAGAAGAAGGAGCGCGCAGTGGCTTCAAAGAAATGGAAACTACAACAGCAAGAAGACAAACCTCCGAGCATCTTTCCATCTTTCACCTTACTAGCCTCGTCGGAGCATCCTACACGTCTTTATGGTAATTTATCCGCCACAATTTGAGGATTAGCTCGACAGATTTTCACCCGGACAGCGGCGGCGGAGGATCGTGCCTCTGTGTGAGCGGCTGTCTGACGGGTTCTGTCAATAAAAGTGCAAGCAGAGTGGAAATACTGCTGCCCTCAGGCGTGCTTTTTCCTCACCCTGCAGTGCCTCAGATTATCAGTGTGCCCAACAACAACGGAAAAAGAAGCGATAATCTCCAGCAGTGTGAATAGTCAGGAGGAGCATTGAGGACAGAAAAAACAAAAACAAAAACAAAAAACAAAAACAAACTAGAAACACTGACTTTAACAGTTAAATGCAAGTCAACTCAAATCAACTCAACTTTATTTCTAAAGCGCTTTAAAACAGCAGCCGCTGAAACAGAGTGCTGTACAATAAACAACGAAATAAAACATTAAAACAATAAATAAAACATACACATATTAAGACAGCAGCACAATAAAACAGAAGCAGAGTCTCATGCTGTGTTAAAAGCCAGTGAATAAAAATAGGTTTTAAGTTTGGTTTTCAAAACCGCCAGTGAGGGAGCCTCTCTGATGTGCATAGGGAGATTATTCCACAATCTGGGAGCAGCAACAGAGAAGGCTCTATCTCCTCTGAGCTTCCTCCTAGACCTCGGAACCTCCAGAAGCAGCTGAACAGCTGATCTGAGGGTTGGTGAGGAGGGATGAGGATGGATGAGGATGGAGCAGCTCAGAGAGGTAGGGAGGGGCCAGACCATTTAAGGCTTTAAGAACAAATAAAAGAACCTTCAAAGCAACCCTAAAGCGCACGGGGAGCCAATGGAGGGAGGCTAAAACAGGCGTAATGTGCTCATATTTTGGAGGGCAGCAGCAGCATTCTGAGCCAACTGGAGACGCGCTAGAGCAGACTGGCTAAGAACAAGAACCGCATCATCCCCAGAGTCGTTTGCCAGGAGAACATCATTAAAAACCCGTAGCAGTGCTGACTCCGTGCTATGCAGAGTCTGAAAACCAGACTGAAAAACCTCCAGTACGTTGTGCTCATCTAAAGAGGACTTCAGCTGGGCATGAACAACTGTCTCTAAAATTCTGGAAAGAAAGGGCAGCTTGGAGATTGTTCTGAAGTTAGATAAAACTGTGGTGTCGAGGCCAGGTTTCTTCAGCAGTGTTTGGACTGCAGCGTGTTTAAAACTAGTGGGGGACCACGCCAGTGGACAGACAGCTGTTAATGACGGTTAAAACTGACTGCCCAATACATGGAAAAACCTCTTTTAAAAAGTGAGGTGGGATGGAGTCGTGAGGGACCCTTTATGTGGCCGACAGTGTCTATGAAAAACGACAGAGTAACGGGCTGAAATTTATGGAGCCCAGCCGGGCAGCAGACAGAGGCAGAGGGGTCGACGGCAGGAGCTGAGATCAGAGCCCTTGTACTAACAACTTTATCAATAAAAAACTCCTGAAAGTTGACGCACAGTTTGATGGATGCTTCCTGGCAAACCGGCTTGGGAGCATTTAAAACTGAGTCAGTGGTATTAAATAAAACTCGAGGGTTGTGGCGGTTTGACTCAATGACTCCAGCTAAGTGAGCCCTTTTGGCTTCCTTAACCACAGTCTGATAGTCTCTCCAGCGGTCTTTTAAAATTAAAAACGACACTTGCAGCTTGTCCTTCTTCCAGCTGCGCTCAGCTCTACCACACTCCCTCCTCACTGCTCCAGTTGCGTCGTTGAACCAGGGCTCCAGTTTTGCTCTACGATGTGCAGTCTTTAAAGGAGCCACGGAGTTCAGAACACCTTGACAGAATAGAATGGAACCATGAGCTGAGTTCCTCTGTATCCATAGAGGATAAACTAGAGGGGACGCAGAGCTGATTAAAAGCAGCGGAGAAGCGACCGGCAGAGAGAGAGTTCAAAAACCCGACAGTACCGAGCAGGAGCGCTGGATTTAAGACCAGCACACGGAAAGCTGACATTAAAAATCACAGGCTTATGATCAGAGAATACGTTATCACCGATCTCAATATTCAACACAGACAATCCATAAGACAGAACCAGGTCTAACGTGTGTCTGTGTTCATGTGTGGGACCCGACACACACTGAACCACATTAAAAGAGGCAATAAGACTTAGAAAGTCCTTCACCAGCCGCTTATCGGGACAGCACACACGAATATTAAAATGCACAATATTTCTCCTGTCTGGATTAAATTTCAGAAATACAGTTTAGATTTACTAAATATTCCAGGAATTCTTGCTCTCAGTTTGACCATAGAAATGAACTTGTTGAGGCAGTTTGTGTTTGAGTTTTTCTGCCTCGAGCTTCATCACCAGTGATGTTCAGGACTCATTCTTGTATTTTACACTCTCTGATGTTTTCTTTTCTTCATGTCTAGTGTGTGAATCATTTCTGGTTTGTCTCTTCAGTGTCTCATGTGGCCCTGCAGCTTCTCCTCCTCCACCTCCTCCTGAAGCCTTCATCTTCTTCATCATCAGCTGCTCAGTGACTCTGTTGGACGTCTCACCGTGTGGCAGCAGCTCAGGTCAGTGGTGAAGATCCTCTTTATCAGCTCCACACCCACAGACGTAGTGAACGCAGCGTCTGTTGTTGTGCTAATAAGAAGCTGCATCTGAGCAGCAGCAGCTCTGTTCACTCCAGCCTCAGTCACACATGGAGTCAGAGCAACACTCTGTCAGAGCTGATTCCTCAATGTTAGATCTGATTAATCTCTCTCTAGTAACAGGTTATGTACCACAGGCTTTTAAGGTTGCTGTAATCAAACCTTTACTTAAAAAGCCCACTCTAGATCCAGATGTTTTAGCCAACTATAGACCAGTTTCCAACCTCCCATTTCTCTCCAAAATTCTGGAAAGAACAGTTGCAAATCAATTATGTGAACATTTACAAAGGAATAGCTTGTTTGAAGAGTTTCAGTCAGGCTTCAGAGTGCATCATGGCACAGAAACAGCTCTGGTGAAAGTTACTAATGACCTTCTCATAGCGTCAGATAATGGACTGGTCTCTATACTTATTTTATTGGACCTTAGTGCAGCATTCGATACAATCGACCACAAACTTTTATTACAGCGACTAGAACATTCTATTGGCATTAAAGGGACAGCACTGGACTGGTTTAAATCCTACTTATCAGACAGGTTCCAGTTTGTGCATGTCAATAATGACTCTTCTGAGCATACTAGGGTTAATCATGGAGTTCCTCAGGGTTCTGTCTTAGGACCAATACTGTTCACATTATACATGCTTCCCTTAGGCAACATTATTAGGAAGCACTGTATTAATTTCCATTGTTATGCTGACGACACTCAATTGTATTTATCTATGAAGCCAAATGAAACTAATCAGCTAGCTAGACTGCAAGATTGTCTTAAGGACATAAAGACCTGGATGACCTATAATTTCTTACTACTAAATTCAGACAAGACTGAAGTCATTGTATTTGGCCCCAAACATCTTAGAGAATTGCTTTCAAAGCATATAGCTACTCTGGATGGCATTACATTGGCCTCCAGTACTACTGTGAGGAACCTCGGTGTTATCTTTGACCAGGACATGTCCTTTAACTCGCACATAAAACAAATCTATAGGACTTCCTTTTTCCACCTGAGAAATATTGTGAAAATCAGGAACATCCTGTCTCAGAGTGATGCAGAAAAACTAGTCCATGCATTTGTTACTTCTAGGCTTGACTACTGTAATTCCTTATTATCAGGTTGTCCCAATAGCTCTCTGAAACATCTACAGCTGATCCAAAACGATGCAGCCAGAGTACTGACGGGAGTTAGCAAGAGAGATCATATTTCTCCTATATTGGATTCTCTTCATTGGCTTCCTGTTAAATCTAGAATAGAATTCAAAATCCTTCTTCTGACATATAAAGCTCTTAACAACCAATCTCCATCATATCTTAAAGACCTGATAGTACCATATTATCCTAGCAGAACTCTTCGCTCTCAGACTGCAGGCTTACTTGTTGTTCCTAGAATCTCTAAAAGTAGAATGGGAGGCAGAGCCTTCAGTTATCAGGCACCTCTCCTGTGGAACCAGCTCCCAGTTTGGGTTCGGGGGGCAGACACCCTCTCTATTTTTAAGACCAGGCTTAAAACCTTCCTTTTCGACAAAGCTTATAGTTAGGGCTGACTGGGTGACCCTGACGGGGTGAGCTGGTGTTTTCATTTGCACAACTGACTTCCCCTCTTGACGTCCCTTTAGTTTGCCCCTAGTTATGCTGCTATAGGCCTAGGCTGCTGGGGAACCTCTCTGGATGCACTGAGCCCTTCTCTAACTACCTATGTATTTACTATATATACCATTATTGCATTACATTCACTCTGTTTCTTTCTGTGTCCTTTCTCCGAGTGTCCCTGGTCCCAGAGCTGGATGCTGGATGCTTCAGATGTGTGGCTGTGTTTTATGGTCCTTGTGTCCCACCCCCCCACCTCTCTATCTCTACCCCTCTATCTCTACCTCTACCCCTCTATCTCTACCTTTCTACCTCTTCTGTCCCTCTCAACCCGCCCGGCCAGCAGGCAGATGGGTCCCCCCACATTAGAGCCGGGTTCTGCTCGAGGTTTTTTTCCCTGTTAAAAGGGTGTTTTCCTTGCCACTGTCGCCTTTTGGCTTGCTCTGGGGGTCAGGCATATGGGTTCTGTAAAGCGTCTCGAGACAATTTGACTGTAATTGGCGCTATATAAATAAAATTGAATTGAAAATTGAATTGAACTGAGAGCTCTCAGCAGTTTTCTACCCATTTAAGAACAGGACAAACCGAACAAGCTGTTGTATCGATTTGTCCACGATTTCCTCTCATGTGTCCATTTTAAGGAGTTTGCAGTCAACCAAGGCCGACTCAGAATCACTCCCACCGGGAAGATCTGTGAAGGAAGGTCCACCCGGCTGGTCCAGAAGCTCCGGTCCAGCAGAGCAGCGTCAGGATGGAGACGTAACCGGGTGAGTTAACTAGAGAGGCGACACATTCACATAGAAAATCCAACAATTCCTTCTGTTTTTACAGTTTGTGACTCTGGTAAATGGTGTCATTTTTCAAAGCTGGTGGGTTTTGGGCTTCACAGATTGAACCTAAATGCTTTTCTTAAACAAACTGCTGAGCTGCTGCACAGTGAAATGTTTGAGTGGAGCTCAGGATGAAAGCATCAGAGCTGTTTTACATGTTTTTATGTTCAGCTAATATCATTTCCTCTGGACAATGTTTGTGGTGTTAGAAGTGGACGTTTGTAGGGAGTTTTCAGTTGTAATACTTAAATGCATAAATATTTGCAGTGGTGGTTTCACTGCAAGCATCTACTGATGTCACCAGTGAAGTAAATAAAAACAGCATTTGTTGAACTTTACGCCTCTCAGTGTCTGCAGTTAGTTTAGCTGAATCAATGCAAAGATATTTCTATTTTTCTACATGACAGGAATGTCAGTGAAATCCAAATGCTAAGAATAAACAAGTGATCTGCCTGGTGACAGATCCCACTTTAATCCAAAATAAAGACTTTGCAAGGAAATGAACTTGAAATATGAGCCACCAGTAAAAGTTGTGATCAGACAGAAGGGCCTGTATTTTATCTTTGGAGAAGTTTAACATGTAAGTTAGTGCAGCTGATCAGTGGTGAGGCCTGTGGATGACTGGAGATGTGTGTGGACACTTAGACGAAGCAGCAAATGTGTTGAAAATGAGTTGTCTTCTCAGAGTCTTGAAGATGTTTTGTCAGAGCTAAGAAAGAAGTAAGAGATCCTGCAGGTGATTGTTGAGTGGTGTTGAGGAATTTGAATGTAGAGGAATAGCAAAGAGATTTTGAAGATATTTAAGCCATAAGTTGTATTTTATTTGTTTGCTGTTCTCTCCCATTTGTAGTGAAGAGAAGTGATTTGACATGAAGAATGTGATTTGTGTGGCTTTGAAATTGTGTTAAAATGTAAAAATGAGTGATGAGGAGAAGAGTGTGACTTTTTAGTATTGTGTTTTTTAGCGTGTCCTTTAAAAGTTGTAGGTAGATTATCTTCTTTTTTTGATTTTGTGGATTGTTTTTTTTTTCTTTCAGTGTTGATGTCACCGCCTTGACGAATAGAAGAAAAGCCTGTATTTTTTTACATTTGGGCAAAATTTGCCAAAAATCTGCCTTCGTGCCTTCGTGCCTTCGTGCCTTCGTGCCTTCGTGCCTTCGTGCCTTCGTGCCTTCGTGCCTTCGTGCCTTCGTGCCTTCGTGCCTTCGTGCCTTCGTGCCTTCGTGCCTTCGTGCCTTCGTGCCTTCGTGCCTTCGTGCCTTCGTGCCTTCGTGCCTTCGTGCCTTCGTGCCTTCGTGCCTTCGTGCCTTCGTGCCTTCGTGCCTTCGTGCCTTCGTGCCTTCGTGCCTTCGTGCCTTCGTGCCTTCGTGCCTTCGTGCCTTCGTGCCTTCGTGCCTTCGTGCCTTCGTGCCTTCGTGCCTTCGTGCCTTCGTGCCTTCGTGCCTTCGTGCCTTCGTGCCTTCGTGCCTTCGTGCCTTCGTGCCTTCGTGCCTTCGTGCCTTCGTGCCTTCGTGCCTTCGTGCCTTCGTGCCTTCGTGCCTTCGTGCCTTCGTGCCTTCGTGCCTTCGTGCCTTCGTGCCTTCGTGCCTTCGTGCCTTGCTTATGGGTAAATCTCCTTGTTTTCCTTTTTGCCAGGGTCCAGTCCAGTCCAGTCCAGTCCAGTGACACTCCACACCACAGCAGGGATTCGAACCGTGGCCGTCCACATGACAGACACACACCCTCTGTGTGAGCTATCTGTCACACAAGGTCCTTGGTGGAGTTTGTTGTAATGATGGTTGCAAGAGGTTGTCATGCAGCCAAAGTGTAAAAAGAGCCTTGAGCTGGATTCCAACCAAGGACCTCCTGGATGAGAGGCAGATAACTTACCACTGCACTATCCTTCCTACTGGGTGTAGCTGTTAGTTTTCGTAAATGATGGTACACAAAAGTATTAAGGAAGTGAAGATAATAAAGGTACTAAGGTACCGGGGAGGCAAAAAACTTACCTCTACACCACCTGTCCTACAAGATGTTGCTCTAACTTTGCTTAAATGATGCTATCAATTAGTACTGGCGCAACCAAACGACAAATAAAAGGTGTGAGTGGAGATCTGAATCATGTGAGGTTTGTCTCTGAGACTGAATACACCCAATCTCATCTGATCTGCAAAGCTAAGCAGGGTTGGGCCTGGTTAGTATTTGGATGGGAGACTACCTGGGAATACCAGCTGCTGTAAGCTTTTTACTTCTCCTCACAACCTGAACAACACACTGCTAGCGACAGCTATCAACTAAAACCTCTTGGTTTCTTTATTATACACTCTGTGAGGTGGCTAAGCTGCAGCTCATGCTGATTTATTGCTGGTTCTGGTTGGAGCCAAAGAACAAAGGCGTCACCTGTTGGAGCAGCTGATGTCCTGCAGCCTCTTCACCACAGAAAGCCTCTGACAGCTTCAATTCTTTACACTCTGACACCAATCACATAGGAACATATACATGTGTGGAACAAAGAGCTGAACTGACACTCAACATGTGTTTGACCATTTATTGATAAAGACATTCAAACATGTCTAGAGATAGAACACCAACGCACGGTGTAAGAAAGGTCAGAACAGACTTCACCTGCTCAGGAAACTGAGGTCCTTCGGGGTGCAGGGAACAATTCTGAGGACCTTTTATGGTTGTGTGGTGGTATCAGCCATCCTGTATGGAGTGGTCTGCTGGAGCAGCAGCATCACGGCTGCAGACAGGAAGAGACTAAAGAAACTGGTTAAGAAAGCAAGCTCTGTCCTGGGCTGGTGTTAGACAGGAGGATGATGACAAAGCTGTTGTCTATCATGGAGGACATCTCCCACCCCCTGCAGGAAACAGGACCATCACCGGCAGCTCCTTCAGGGACAGACTGCTTCACCCACGAATGTTTGAAGGAGGTCCTTCCTTCCTGCAGCAGTCAGACTGTGTTCAATCAAACCTGCTCCCAGTAGTTCAGATCACCCATGAAGTAACTGCAATAAAATGTAAATAAGTCAATATGTGCAATTTCACAGGGTTTTTTTTTTTTTACAAGCATTTCTATTTCTTCTCTAAGGAGAAAGCATCTATTTATATCTGTGCACTGAGTGCTGCTTTTCTTTTTTACTTTTTTTCCTATCTGCTACTGCCACACTGAAAATTTCCCCACTGCAGAATCTACCTATCCATCCATCTATCTATGGTCCATCTACCTCCCTACCTATCTATCCATCCATCCATCCATCCATCCATCTCTCTCACAGGTGTGGGGGTTGATTCACCTGTTCTCAATCACCTTAATCCACGAAGGCCCGGTTCTTCATTCTTCCGCTCTCTGCCAGACCAGAGACTTTGAAACCAGAACCTTTCTCCTACAATTAGTCTGGTTTCCCCTTTTTGTTTTCACCTTGGTTTAGTTATCCTTTCTGTGTTGGTTTTAGTTTCATTCGTTAAATAAACTCCTTGTAATCTTTGACCTGTGTCTGCAGATGTCCTGTGACACCAATGATCCCATCTGATATTTAGCATGTTTTCAATTATTGGTCCCATTTCTTTAAAAAAAAAAAAAAAAAAAAGCCCCCTGAAATCTGATCAGATAAATGAATGTGAAACTACTTTGGGTCTGCTGCAGCTGCCTCCCTCTGATCTTGTTCCTGCCCACAGCACAATCTGATCAGTGAAACACTGAAGGACAACTTCAGCATGTAAAACATAAATAAGCAAAGGCTGCAACTCGGGATTATTTTAATTTTAACTTAACTTTATGTGCTGTTCAAAAACTTTATTTTTTCTGCAAATGTGTAGTGATTCCAAATCTTGGTTATTGATCTCCTTGATTACAAAAAAAATCTGTATCGACCCGGAAAAAAAACAAACATGTCAGGCACCCTATGATGTTAACTGTTTGCCTGAATGTTTTTGTTTAAAATCCTCAGTAATAACCTTTGACTGGTTGCTCTTAACCCTGTAAAACTCACTGCTGCAAAAATACAACATCAGCTTATTTTTTAATTACGATTTTCTATTATATATATCTGAAATAAACCCTAATCTGTGGGTCTGACAGCAGCGTGAGGTCAAAGAAGCTGCCATCAGCTGCTGCACTTCTGTCCGTCCAGCAGATGGAGCCATGGAGCTGCAGTGAAGTGAAGAGCAGCACAAGGCAACCACCACTTCCATCCACTGACGCATTCAATTTGACTGACGCTAATGTTTTATTGACTTCCAACCACTAAACCAATATGATCACTGATGCACTGAGCTGAAGAAGTAATGTTACATTTCAAACATAACTGGGGAAATAACCGAAACTTCTTCCTTAGGAAAGGAGAAAGTATAAGAGTATAAAGGCAGTGCAAGAATAAATAAGAAAAAAACGGTGCAAAAATTGCCCATAGCATTATATACAGATGATTTTATTCTTAAAAAAAAAAAACAACAAACATGTAGAAGACTATATACAGAGGATCAGGTTTCAGGTATAGATAGATCGACAGATGAATCCTTACTGTGAAAATATTTAAAGACATTGAACATTGTGCAATATAAGGTCAGTCAGCAGCCTCAGTTCATGCACCAAGAAAACTTTTATGCATTTTTTAAAAATAAAAAATTACATGTTTCTAAATTTTCTCCATTTACAAGGCAGGGAGATAACCGAAACTTCTTCCTTAATAGTTCCTGTTTAGTTTGTATGCTGTGGTGTCAGGATTACTACACGTGGAAATGAATATCAAATTAAAATCATTTCCATATCTTGACAAGTTGTTGCGATCACAAAGTAAATAAAGCTGCAAGCAGCGTTGGACGGGTCCTCGCATCCTTGCTGGTCGGCGAATCCACGCACATCCACCAGGTGGCGCTGCGACCGAGAGTGCATGTCGGCCTATGGATGCGATGAGGGCTGGACTCTGATCACACGTGCAAAATTTCAGGCAGATTGGAGCATATTCAGGCTACTTCTAGAGCTTTTCCTGTCCATCCACCAGGTGGCGCTGCGACCGAGAGTGTATATTGGCCTATGGATGTGATCAGGGTCAGACTCTGATCACACGTAAAATTTCAGGCAGATCGGACCATGTCCAGGCTAGTTATAGAGCATTTCCTTCCAACCACCAGGTGGCGCTGAGACCGAGAGTTTATGTCGGCCTATGGATGTGATCAGGACTGGACTCTGATCACACCTGTAAAGTTTGAGGCAGATTGGAGCATGTTTAGGGCAGTTACACAGCAGTTGATGTTTCATGGCGAAGCATCAAAATTCACGAGGCCGCCATGGCCACGCCCTCAGACTTAAGGTGAGCATTTTGATAACTTTTGATCACCCATGCCTGGACTACATCCTGGCCGAATTTCAGCTCTCTCGGTGTTACCCTATGTGAGTTTATAGCTTTTGAAAATGTACAAAAATGACCCAAAATCGTCAAAACGTATGACATATAATTCAAAATGGCCGACTTCCTGTTGGGTTTTGGGCATGGCTGTCAATTACATTTTGGTGTGTCTTGACGAGTTACATATGCCTACCAAGTTTCATAATTCTAGGTGACACGTACTGGCCGTAGTAAATGTTTGAAATTTTCCAGGTGGCGCTATGGAGCCATTTTGCCAAACACATGTGCAGTTTCCCTAAAATCTGAAATGGGTTGCCGGTCCAGATATGTGTGGTAATTTTGGCGAGCATTTGAGCATTTTTAACCTGTCAAAAAGTACTTTGTTTATTCCGGCAACGATACGTTGCCACGGCAACAGCGTTTTATGAATCGTCAAAATCTTCACACTGTGCCATCGTCAATGTGTGGTCACTCACCTGACCAATTTTCAGAATCATATGACAAAGTATCAGGCAATGGCACGTGCAAATGTAATGACAATTTCTTCCTGTTGCCAATAGGTGGCGCTATGAGTATTTCTAAATTTATGAATGTGGATGTGTTCAGAACCGGACTGGTGTCCATCACATCAAGTTTGGTCCGGATTGGATCATTTCCAGCTGAGATATTAATAATTCAATTTTTATGGCGAGAAATCGAAATTCGCCGCAATGCCACAGACACGCCCCTTGACGACGAGTCACCATTTTCTTTGGGAATCATCATCAATGTGTTCAGGCTTATGTTACCACATTTGAGGTGAATCTGATCAACGTGCTAAGAATAGTACATCAAAGTGTGAAAAATGTCAATTTCCTGCTACCACAAGGTGGCGCTATGACTGTGAATGTATATAACCACATGGATGTTGTCAGGGCTGGACATTGATCACACATGTCAAATTTCAGGCAGATTGGACCATGTACAGCTGAGTTAGACACCACTTCCTGTTTCATGGCGAAGGATCCATTTTTTTGGGAGTCGCCATGGCCACGCCCTTTGAAATGAAATGAACATTTTGATAATTTTTCATCAGGTCGCGTGTTTGCATATATTGGCCAAATTTGACGTCTGTCGGACTTATCCCCGATGAGTTATTAATTTTGAAAAATTTACAGCTAATTCAAGATGGCCGACTTCCTGTTGGTGTTAGGGCGTGGTCATGATTGACTTTTTTGGGTTTCCTGATGTGCTGAATATGCATACAAAATTTTGTAGCTGTACATGAAACATCGTGCAAGTTGGCCTAATGACCAAATTTTCAATTTTCCAGGGGGCGCTATGGAGCCATTTTGCCACACACATGCGCAACTCCCATAAAATATCAAATTTTTCGCGAGGCCTGATGAGCATGCCACGTTTGATGCGTTTTGGGGTATGATAAGGCCGCCAAAAAGGCAATTCAAAAGTCCGGAAAAGAATAATAATAATAATAATAATAATAATAATAATAATAATAATAATAATAATAATAATAATAATAATAATAATAATAAATAATTCCTTGCATTCCAATAGGGTCTTCGCACCATTCGGTGCTCGGACCCTAATAATAATAATAATAATAATAATAATAATAATAATAATAATAATAATAATAATAAATAATTCCTTGCATTCCAATAGGGTCTTCGCACCGTCGGTGCTCGGACCCTAATAATAATAATAATAATAATAATAATAATAATAATAATAATAATAATAATAATAAATAATTCCTTGCATTCCAATAGGGTCTTCGCACCATTCGGTGCTCGGACCCTAAAAAACCCCACAACCAATTCCAGAGAGTTAATTAGGGTTCGGATGACTGGCTGCAGAGGGTGTGGATGAGCAATGTGCTGCTCACCGATAAAGACGATTGGCTCTATTTATTGTTGTTTTCTCTGCCTTTTTCCCCCAGAAAAAAACTCGCTCTTCAGCCTGCTCGGTTAATTAATGCTGATTGCCTGATTGTTTCATTAATCCGATTACTGACCGGACCGTCTCTTATCTCGGTTTGGATACGGAGACATTACAGGGAAGAAATTGCACGTTATCTCGCAGAGGCAACTGCAATTGTACCGGCAAGTGTCTGAAATCTGTCGGTAGAATTTGAGATGTTTATGAGAATGATAAAGGAGCGGTGATTTGTTTTTGGATTTCTGCAAGTTGTTCCACTTTGTCAGGTTTTCTGCTCTGACGGCTCCAATCGAATACCTGTGGATTCACACAGCGGATGGTTAGAAGGAAACAGATGCTGTGTGGAGATTTCAGCGGGAACACAGGAGATACATCGCCTTGGATATTTAGAACATGTGTATTCATACCCCCCAATAAGAACATGAAAGCAGCAGAGCAGAAGGATACACACCCTGCATCCAAATCACACACTGAGCACACACTATCCTTACAAAGCAGCAATCTGCATACAATCAGGACACACTACTTTGTGTTATATGGTGGTTTAAGCTTTGACCATTTTGCTCATATATCACAGTCAGCAGTGTGAAATCTCCTGCTTGTGCACTTTCAAAGATTGTAGGTCAGAAAAACATGCTGGCTTGTAACTGTATGTCTGAATGTCCTTCATAGAGGTTCCTTTAAAGAGGACAACAGAGAGAATCACGCCTACATGTTGACTCAACTGGGATAATATTAAATGAGAAACACTGATTAACAGCAAAAAAAATATTTAAAAGAAACACAGAATGTCCGAAAGCCTTTCTGCATTATATATTATAGGGTTTTACTTTATGTATATAAAGACATTTCCACCACTGATTGATTACTTTTTCTTTTTACTGCACTTGCAAAGCAGGCATGCAGTCTGCATACAACTGAGACATACGACTTTGCCATGATACTGTGGTTTAAACTATGTTAGAAGAAGTCACCCATTTGTGCATTCGTGTGTCAGAAAAGCATCTTGGCTTGCATAATGCAAAATGCTACCAGATCTAGTTGTTCATCTCCGTGTTTCTGGCATACTGCATTTAATATATAATATGTTGTAGTACATATTTCTTGAAAATTCCACCAAAACACATATATGTCTGATATTTTCTGAATTTACAAAAAAGTTTTAAGCATGCGCTAAAAATTCAAGGGTTCAGATATTATATCTTGAGCCCTATTCACTATGGTGATCTGTAATAATTGTGGAGGATGTCTGTGATCTTAATCCCATGCGAATGCTCCATGTCTGTAATTTGTAAAGTAAAAATTCCACCACAAATTACCTACCATATTTCACCAAACACCGACATCCTGTGATAATACTAGTCCTGTGCGAATCTGCATCTCAGTGATTGGGGGTATTTTAGGTGTTTTTTTTTGTTGTGCACCTTTTTCTACCTCTTTCCTGGTTGAATTGAATGGAGGCTGAGGTGGAAATTATTGACAGCATATTAGGTGCAAATGCAGGAGTAGGCCGATACACAACAGGCCTATGGACCGTTCACAGAAACGGCAAAATCAGATCAACAAGAAGAAGGAAATCTGGGAGGATATAGAGACGGATGACATGCGTAACAGCATTCAACATTTTTCTAGGTCTATCTTTCAACAGGCTTGATCCAAACACCCTGATGGCCCGCTATCCCAACAACACTGCTCGCTGCTCTCAAGTCTCATTGCTGCTTTGACATATTTACTGTTGCCATGACAACTACATACCACATGACAACAGTGGATGTTGTGACGTGCACAGATATGACATCATATCCGGGCTGAATGTCAGCAATTTTGTGTAAAATACAGACTTCTCTTGTCCTGCGTGAAATGCACTGCAAGAAACACAGACATTGGGGTAATTCACAAATTACCAGAGATCCCCAGGAAATACTAATCCCATGTGAATAGTACACTAGACAAGAAAAGGTGCCATGTGCACTTTTAAAAAGGTCACTTCCTCAAACTGACGTCAGAAAAGAGGACATGTGAGTAAATCATGCATAAAGTGTTGGCTCAGCAGGGATTATATTAAATGAGAAAAGTTGATCTGCTGCAGAATAAATATTTCAAAGAAAGAGAACGCCCTAAAAGCCTTACTGCATTATATTTTATAGGGTTTTCCTTTACATAAATAAAACATTTCCACCACTGATCTCATGACTTTTTCCTTTTTCTTCTTCTTCGAAACCTCAGCGCCGTCTCACTGATTCAACTCCTCACATCTACCTTTCCTGTTATTTCACAATGATTTCAAACCTGTTCCCACAAGAGCTGCAATGATGAATCAAATAGGTGTCAAATATTAAATTTATGGTCTTTCTTAATTTGTTAGTCGACAGATCCCTTTTTAAGTCATTGTTTTTCAGCTTCTAATATGTGAATAAATGGTGCTTTATACTTGAGCTGTGATGATTAATCAATGAATTGGCAACTATTACACTGATTGGCAAACATTTTGACACAGATTACTGAGAAAAAGAAGCAACGATTTCCAGTGAAGATGTAAAAAATTGCTTAAAAATAGCAAAAACATCTCCAACACAATGTCTTACTGTCACACCTTCACGCCACTTTGAGCCAGAAGAAACCAGCTAGTCAGATAAAAATTTATCATAAATTAAAGTTTGGCATAAATCATTTTATTTTTTTTAATAGAAATTTAATAATTTTTATTTTAAATCTCTCAGCAGGGATAGTATTAAATGAGAAAAGTTGATCTACTGGGGACTAAGATTTAAATATCTTGTGTTAAAATACACACTAACAGCTCCACCCAAAAAAGTTAATTAAAAACTATTTTGTGGTTCAATGAATTTCTTTAAAACCTTGTTGGTGACAACAAGATAAGATTCAGGCCAGTCTGTAAAAATAATAACCAGAGACTTCAAAGTTGTGAACAGCAAATCTTCAGTCCTTTATTGAACATGTGTTTTCATTTTTCTAATCTCTCTGAGTGGATCTTTAAAAGCAAACAACAGTTAAAGTTTGTAATACTTTATAACAACCCAAATGAAATCAATTTGGAACTTCATGAATCTGTATTTTCTCTCAGAAATTACAGATGTGCTTCCTAGTGAAGAATCCACTGTTTTAGGGAAAAGCACTGCTGTCTAATTCCTTCTATGTGTTCATATACATGGCTTGATTATTATCTAACACAACCCTGAGCTGCATTAATAACAACATGATTTTATTTGTATAGTACATCTCAAAAATAAAGTTACAAAGTGCTTTACAAGTCCAGGTGGTAAGATTGTTAGTGGCGGGTGGGCACAGTGGGGGGCGCTGGCAGGAGCAGCGGTGACCTGGTGAGGTACTCGCTGATGGAAAGTGATGTCAGGGGAGGACAGTAGGGGGTGCAGGTGCTAGTGACAGCAACCTGGCATGGAGTCAGTGAAGAAGGGGGAGGTTCCGGGGTGTGTGAGGGGGATGTAAACAGTCATGTGGAGACGACTGTACGGTGTGCAGCAGGTTAGCAGCTAGCATCCGGCTGCCCAACCTGTTGGGGTGAACTCCGTCCCCCTCGAAAAGGAGGAACACTTCCAGAATAAATTAAAGTTGTCAACAAAACTTATATTGTGGGCTCTACAGGCAGAATGAAGGCTGAGGCTCAGGATTCTGCTGAAACGCCCGGCACCACGGGTCAGTGTGGGAATGGGGCCAGAAATAAAAACAGACTTTACACAGTTACTTAAAAAAGTAAAAGGTCATCTGAGTAATTGCAGCTCAGGCTGCTGATGGGTTGTGTCATTAGAACCCACATGAACAATCACTCGGTGGACAGAGGGTGGAAGTGAGCAGCTGCTTATCCAGGACAACCGGAAACGTGGCTACAGGAAGGAGCAGTGTGTGAAAGCACTGAAGAAGAGGATGTTCCTGGTGATGAAGTCTGCAACTATTAATGGGGTTGGAGAGAAAAGGAGATGAGGAGATGATGGTGGTTGAGGATTAGGAGATGAGTGGGCAGGCTGGTGTTGTGTTGAGGCTGTGATGGAGATGGGACAGGAGCTGGGAAAACTTCCCGAGCATCGTCGTTCAAGAGTTTATGGCGAGAAGCAGAGGTCTTTGGACTGGATAAAGGCTGCTGGTTTGGCTTTCTAGTGGAGCTGGTTTAAGATTCTAAACCTGCAATAAAAGCAAGTTAGAATAGTTAAGTTTTTTTTGTTTTCAGCAACCGTTGGGTCAAAGTACTTCCCAGTAAAACACATTGTTACTGATATTAGGAAAGTCACCAAACAAGTGTAAATATCAGTTAAGACTCTACAGTGTCATTGATCTCACCTGAGAAATTTACATATGAGGGATTAAACCGTACAAAAGTTGCATAAACTAATAGTTTAGCTGACTACAATACATATTAAAGCTGAGAGCTTAGAGTTTCATTAACAATCAAGAATAGCTTTACTATTGCAATGTAAAGTTAAGACCTTACCGTAACAAATTTCAAAACTTAACTTTAGCAATATAGATATTATGGATAAGAACCTACAGCACTATCAATTACAGAGATCAACCTGATAAATTTAGAGCTAAACTTTACAAAAAATATGCATGGAAAAATTCAACAATTTCCTTGATCCCGAATAAGCAACCTTTGCTGTTTTTTTTGTTGCTGTTTCCACATTAAAGCTGCAGTAGGCAGAATTCTGGACAAGTGAAAACAACAACAACAACAAAACTTCGCTCCGGAATTAGCCGCCATTCCACGCACTACTGCTGACTCTCAGCCAATCAGAGGGGAGCTAACTAAACATGGCACGTTCACTGACATTAGGTAAATCTCCAACTGAACAATAAACATTGAAACCTCAACATCAACAACAATATCAGTCCGTTACAATAATAATTTTAAAAAACTGAGCTCGCACATAAAATTGTTGTGGGCGTTAATTAATTAATGCATTAACACATTAATAATGCATTAATGTGCCCAGCCCACATATAGATAGATAGATAGATAGATAGATAGATAGATAGATAGATAGATAGATAGACAGATAGATAGATAGATAGATAGATGATAGATAGATAGATAGATAGATAGATAGATAGATAGATAGATAGATACTTTTGCGATTAAAAATTTCAGTAGCACTAGTTAAAACAGATTTTTTGCCCAGTGACAACAGAAAAATACTGCCTACCCCAGATTTAATAATTAACATCATTAGCACCCCTCTCCTGTGTCAATATAAAATGATCACTGTTGGATTCTACAGCTTGTAGGTGCACCTGTTAGAGCCGAATGTAAATGTGTAAAACAAGAAATATCAGTCAGTCCGAACAGGAATCAAAAGAAATGTTTCCATGTGAGAATGATCTATAATTTTAAACAATAAAAATCACTGGGTCTGTTTAAAAACACAAGACTCATAATAAAACCCCATCAAGTCACCCTCACATCAAACTTGTTCTTGACATTTAAATCCCTGTGTGGCTTATAGAGGGGGTCTGCAGGTCTTTGTCATTGCAAGTGATGTTTCTATCGACTCTCCATTCATACTGCAACTGGCCCTCTGAGCTCTAATCAATGGGCGCTAATGCCTCTATTATAATCCATGCTCTCAAATTAAGGTTGCATTGATCAACAGGCCTTGGGTTGCTACAGTGTGGAGTAGCATGAGGGACTGGAGGGAAATTTCTGTTTAGAGCAAACACAAACTCAGGGAGGCGGTGAGAGGAGGTGACGTGACAGCAATACCAAATCCAAGAGTGTGCTTTTCAACCTCCATTTTTAATTGGTAGCCTTTCCCCAAGGTTTTTAAGCATGCATTGTCGCTGTCAGTTTAGACGGGTTGAGAAAATGCATCGTGCGTATCGATCTAAAGGTGTGCTGGGTTCTTAAACACCGCTGAGCTTTGGGGTGATCAGAGATGAAATTGCTCCAGGTGTTTTCCCCTCGATGAAGCAATATTGCATCAGTAAGCCTCTCGGAGAATTCACATGCATCTAGTTTTTCTTGCATGTTGGGGTTGAAACGTGGATTTGGAGGTATCGGCTGCAGATCTGAACTGTGTAAGTGTACAAGAACGCTGTCAGTGTCTCAACGATAAGATCTCTGTTGTCTTTATTACACTTTATTAACAATAATACAGCACAGTGACACAATCCTTTCTTTCTGCTGCTTTCTTCCAGAGTTCATTAAGAATCTCTTGACTTTTAATCAACTGTTTTCAAGTGGAGACATCCTTCAATTTACACAACCGCTGGTGCATATGTACCACAGCACAAATCAATTAACGGATCATTGACGCCATAACCCAAAAGACAGGATGAGATCGCTGCTGTTGCTGCTGTTGATGAACACGAGATAATATTGTTTTCAGCCACCTAACTAGAAAGTCTCACTTGTCTGACGGAGCAATAACTCCCATGTGTTGATATTCATCATTAAAAGTGCAGCTTTGATTAGATACGTACACGATCCTGGCCTTGTTTCTCATCATGCGCTGTCAGACACACAGCCTCGCCTCGTCTCTCTCCACTCGCAGCTCTCCTGTAATTTATACAGCCACTCGGTTGCCTCTCCATTTCCCACGATGACCAGGGCAAACGCAGCTAGGAAATGAGAGTGAGACATGATGGAGTAGTCAGAAATGCACAATGTCAGGAGGAGATGTCATGAAATACATTCCAGAACATTTCAACAAGCAGAATAGACTTTCAGAAGTTACCGTATCTGAAACTTCCTGACATTGATGAACACATCGTAAAACTGCACCTGTGTAATTTGTGTGACAACAAAAAGACATAATGGAATAATGCATCAACATTATCTGTACTTTGTGAGTTATTATATGTTCCATAAACTGATGTAAAGTACATTGTGTTACAGCTGTCATTTCGTTGATATGTCTCTTTACAGGTGACTTCAGGTTTATTTGAGCTTGACGTTTTTCCGTTAATGTGGCTATTGGCTCTATGAGTCATGCTAACTTCTTCGCCTCCATTGTGGAGAATCAGGGAAAATGCACAAAACAGCTTGTGAACACTTAGCTGAGCTCCCTGCAGCTTGGCAAAGACAGGCAATCTTTACATGAATCCCTTTAAATGCTTATTTTCAGTCTGACTGGAAGGAATCACAGAAATTTGTCACATGTAATGGACACTTTGCTAACTTCATTAATAGTCTCTACCCGACTGACACTGGAAAGAAGAAATCTGGAAAACAAAAAAAAAAAACCCCCACAATGAACAGTACAAATCTGGCAGTAAGGGTGCAAGAAATATATGTTTTAAAAATGGTGGAATGCTGTAATATTCAAAAACAAACAGTTGGGTCAATATATAATTGTGGGACTTTTTGTAACATAGTTGACAGGTATCATAGTTTACATTGTTGCTATTTTCAGGCCTAAAATCAACATGGCCGCCTATAACCAAACACCACAAGACATTTTTACAGAAAGATTCTTCTAAATATTATATATACAATTGAGTAGAATTGAAAATTGAAAGTTATTTCTAAAGATATTTTAGTAAACCTGTTGACTACTTTATATTAAATAACTCAGAGTGTAATCAGTGTAATCATCATTGTCGTATGAAAAATAATAATCATAATATGTAGCACTTATTAAAATCACAACACAATGAAACACAGTCATGTAAAAGGAATAAAAAATAAATACTTAGAATAAAAACAAGAGGTATAATAAAAACTTGTGGTTCATTTAAAGTTCAAATAGAACAACACAAGACTGAACTGCAACATTGAGAATAAAATAAACTGTAATGAGCAGTAAATTCATCTGTGCATGCTGGTTTGTTTACATGTGAGGCTGACTTTCACTGCAAATATTAAGGAATAAATGCCGACATGCGTCTGTAGACTGATGTTGTTCCTGCCTTCACTGATCTGAAACTGCTGCTCTGAAGAGTGAAACCTGTTGATGCCAGACTTGTAAAACCTCAATTTATCCAGGAATACGAGTAATTCCAGCTATGAATCTGTCCCGTCTCTTGCATCATCATCATCATCATCATCATCATCATCATCATCATCGTCATCTTCCAGTCAAGGCGCTCGGTCTGACCCTGAATCACATCTCTGGCTTCCTGGCTGCTCATTTCCACTTCAGCCTTTCTGTTCTTGTCTCCGTCTCCCTCCACACTTCTTCCTCACACTGCCTTTCTGTATGACATTAATTACAAAGAGGAGAAAGTGATGGCACTCACTGCTTCAGCGTTACAGCAGGCGTATTCAGAAAACTCACAGCCTGATGAAGTGTCCACTTCACACTACTCTGTGATTTATCACTTATTTCTGCCACAGCGCTCAGGGCCTATAATTCCTATACTACGCCATTTACTGCCTTGACATATGTCTCGTATGCAGAGAGGCGACAGCGTCATTTCTAGCTCAGTGTGTGGAATGACCTCACCCAACGGTCAGATCTGAGCTCAGAGAAAGCTTAAACAACCCTCTGAGCAGTCTGTCACACAACATGTTTCATAGTACAATTATATTTACAGCATTAGTGGCTTTCTCCTATACATCTATAATGTGTGTGGTTGTGGCTGTGGGGGTCAAGCATGCAGTCGAGTTGAACTACAGTTCAAGGCAAACTTCCACTGACTTATTTTATTCAGATTAATTGCAGTGAGTCCTTTTATACATATTCAGTGTCAAAGTTTCTCCTGTATGATACATAATATAGAGAGGACACAGTGGAAACTACAAGGGAGCGAGTGGGAGCTTGGCTGTGCTGTTTAAATAATTTAATCAATGTAAAGTGTACATTTTTGAACAATTTATTGGTGTTTTCACAGATTTGACCTGTTTTGATAAATTACAGAAAACTAGTAAAATCACAAGGGAGAAAAAACATTGATTAATATGTTAACCTTTTTTTTAAAAAAAATTATTTATTAAAAAGTGCCAAAACTGTCAACATATAACCATTTTTTCATAAATGTTATTCTTGTACAATATTTGACGGTAAAACAACATTATTTTGTAATATCTATAAAAGAGCATAAACATAATTATTTTACAGATATTTGCCATAATTTGAAAGAAAAATTATGAATGATCTTACAAGTTTTCCCCAATTTGTTAAATGACCAATAACAACTGGTAAAATCACAGGACAGGGTATTATTTACATTTTATTTCTCTTTTAAAAAAGGCTAAACTATAGCTAATGTTCACATCATAAATCTATATTTCAATAAATGGTAATTTGTTCTTTTGTAACATTTGACTGTAAAGTTACACTATTATTTTTTTACTATATTTAAATCAGCAAAATTATTATTTTGCAGATACTTGATGAAAAAAAATATGCATAGTGAGGATTTAAAAAATGTTAAACCTATTCTTATAGTGATATTTTACAAGCTTCTTGTTAAATTACAGATAATATGTAAAATATGCAAATTCACAAAAAAATGTATTAATAAACATGTTGATTGTAAAAAAACAAAACAAAAAAAACAATAAAACACTATTTTACCATGTTTTAACCTTAACTGGCTCTTTTTTTCTTATTATTATTTTTTAATGGATTTACGGTGTTCATTTAATTCGACCTGAGGCATCTCTAAAATACTGCAGTACTGAAAATAACATTCAGCACAATATAAATGTTGCTCACTTTGTCAAAAAGCAGAAATATGCTACTTTCTTAATACCAAGCACCATAAAAAGTTCCATCGCTCTACATGTGGTTTCACTGTCAGCATTCAGACGTGTCAGAGAGAAGATAAAGCAGCTCATCCACTAAAGATGAAGCAGCCACAGGCGTCTCCTACTGCAAATGTTAGCATTCATTAATTGATTAGCTGTTAGCTGTAATAAATTAATCATCAGCTATTTTAATAATGTATTAGTCAGTTTGAGTACTTTTATAGACAAAAAATTGGATATTTCTGGTTTCTTTACTCCTCTACAACAGTAAACTGAATATCTTTTACAAAACTAGACATGTGGAGGCATCATTTTGGGCTGATTGTCCTCCCCAATTCAACAATTAATCAAGAAAACGACAGGTAGGCTCTTCTATAATGGAAATAACCTTTAGTTGCAGCTCTAATTGGAATAATTTGCCAAACAATGAGCTTTGGAAAATGTTGTATCTGTCATTTCAGGGAGCAAAAAGTGAAGAAAGACCAGTTTCCTTGCATACTTTTAATGGGAAATCAAAGAATTCAGTCATGTGGATGAATAGATGTAGATGTCAGTGAGGATGCACAGAAAATAGAATAGGAGCATTTGTCTCAATAAAACAGCAAAAAATAAAATTTTATTTTAAGAAACTGCTAAAATGTTTGCTGTACCTGGATTTTAGGTTTTCTTTGACATGAATAATGATTAACTACTTCAATAATTAAAATAAAACAATGACTAGAATAGATTAAAAGAACACCTCAGAAAGGGTGGTTCTCTTTTTTCTTCAGCACTGTTTTTTTTTTTTACTCCCAGATCTCATACAACCACTGAAGCTAGTGTTGAAAACATAATTAGATCCATATAGATTCACCTGTTGCAGGAATTTTGCACTTTTCTTTAAATAGAGATATTACCACCTGAAATTGATGCAAAAATGGCATAAACTGGCAACCATAATGCACAAAATTAAAGAGTATGATGTGAAAGGCTTACAGAATTAAAAAAAAAGACAATGAGCAACAGCAAGGGATACGTCACTGCTGCAGATGTGAAGATGGAAGATGGAGGAGAAATGGAAAATGCAAGACAAGTGAAGTCAAACAGATGCAACAGACAGCAAATGAATGACATATGAGCGAAGCAATGCAGATGCACAAACAGACTGAGAGTGAAAAGATATTAACAGCAGGAAAGACGAGCATTAACTAGCTGTGCTTTATCAGTTTGAATGAGTCTGGACTCGTGGATGGCAGGAGAGTCTCTAATCCTGTTTCCCTGAGGCCTTAAATCACCTGCCATCCACAAAGTCACCGTACATCCCACAGGAAAACACTCATTACAGGCTGCCATTACGTTTGACTGCATTTCTCTCCATAACCTTGAAACACTGTTCACTCAGCCAAAAACACTTCAATCCAGCGGGAGAGCCGGGTCAATTGAGTCAATGTCGAGTGACTCCCTTCTCCCACAGGCACCACAATTGACATGTTTTTTTTTCTTCCTTCTGTTTTTGGTTTAGTGAAAGTTACTCTCAGGTGTAGGAACATGGCATCTAAACATAAAGCTGCAGGTGTAACTATGTGCATTGATCTTAGTAAAACCACCCGAGGACATAACTCCTCAAAAGTGCATGCACAGAGGACAACGCTGCAGAGTCAGTGTCCTTGAAGGATTCCTTAAAGACGTCTTTTATGATAGCTGCATGTGTTGCAGAAAAGGACACAAAGCGAGAGGATTTGTAAGAGTTCTTTCATCCCATTTCGTCCTTTATTTGCGAGCTATAACCAAGATGTTTTCAAGTCATCACTGCACCATTTTCAACAATTTCACACTTAAAGCAGCCTAAATAATTCAGAGAACACCTCTCAGCTGCTGCCAATTCCCAATATATGTACTCATCTGCAATGCATCACACATTACTTCAGTCTTTCTCTCATGTCGTAGCAAATTATGTTGCATTCTGCACTGCACTGGATGTAGCTCTGCACAAAACTCTGCAGTGCTGACGCCTAATAACAAATCTAATCTGCATTTTTCTGCCAGTTCATTTGTAATGGAAAATATAGCAAAAAAAAGAGAGAAAGAAAATACAGCAAGGGAGCGTGTGATGTTGAGGGAGACAGATCACAGAGGAGGGGAGCTGTAGCTAATTTCATGCCTTGTATTTTACTGTCATGCATGGCTAATTCACGGTGCAGACCAGCACCATGAAAACGCCCTGTGATCTTTCACAGTCCTCCCCATCGCCTGGGCCTCCACCAGCGGAGCCCGAGCTGCTATCTCTATGTGGGGAAGGCCTTGAAAATCCATATTACGGTTTACTTTCATACAGCGCTAATTCAGAGGGAGCCTGATAAAACCGAGTGGGGGGGAGACAGTAGTGGCAGTTCCATTTGGGTTCGCTACCCTTGACTGGCTCTGAGATGTAAATGACTATCCTCCCCCCACCGTCCAATGTGCCGTCTCTGGTCTTGCTCCATTTGTAATTTAATACCTTTGACAGAATGTGCTAGTTGGCTGGGTGAAAATGCATGAGGAAAAATCCCCGTCATCATATTGTAAAAATAAAAAAGCATTTTAAAAGGATATTTTTGGGGAATAAACTGGATAATAGAGCCGCTGCTCTCACATCTATATGGTAAAGAAGAGCTTTGTTCTTAACTGCTGAGTTGCACTGTTTTATTCTTGACATTGCGTTTGAATTTTGCATTGAATCTGTTTTAACTGTAAATTAATTCCTTGTTTTATTACTTCTGTTTTTATGCATCCATTGTTTCTGTGCTGTGATCGTCAGCAAGCAGCTGATGTAGCGTTCACTTATTGTTGTCATGGTTACAATGACGCTGTGCCGCTATCTCACAATGATACAGAAATCTTTAACAAATCGGTGGATCCAAACTATAAGCCGCCTCGCTGCCAAAATCTAATCACTTGGTCCTTGTGTCATTTCTGACCTTCCCTGAAAATTTCATCCAAATCTGTTGGTCTGTTTTTGAGTAATGTTGTGCACAGACAGACAGACAGACAAACAGATGGACAAACGTGCCAAAGACAAGTCCAAAGACATGAATGTTCGGCTAATGAATGATTCTAAATTAGCTCTTGGTGTGAGTATGAGCACGTGTAGATGTCTGTCACTGTCTGTGTCTCAAGTCTGAGAATCCAGTGCTGCTAAAATGGGCAGTTTAAAAAACAAAAATGCTTAAAAAATAAAACCTGCAGCAGTGACACATCCCTTGCTGTTGCTCACTGTCTTTTTTTATTCTGTAAGCCTTTCTCTGAATGCCAAGTTTCTATTTTCATCTGGAGCATCAGAAACTTTTCCTTGACACTTCCTTGTCATTGTCCGGACATTTAATGTTTTTCACTTACAGACAGAAAAACAGGCTGAGAGCTGGTAGTTAGCTGCTGAAAAGCTGCTGGCAGACGACATAAAGGACTGGTTCGTGATCTCACAGTCGGAAGGCAGTGCTTCTATGGCAACTATTTAACCATTTAATAGCTGAATTTGGTGCTCTTGAATAAAAATCAACAATCAACAATGTTTTTTCATTTAGTTTTAAGTAAAACTAAGAGGTCCATAGCACCATTCGGACCACTTAAGACAGCAGTTACAGAGCTGTCATTTAGTTTTGACTCGTCAAGATAATAGTTGTAGGTATTCCAGATGTTGTTTTTTCATTGTTGTTGTTGATGTTGTTGTTGTCATTACAAAAAACTTTAAAAATAACAGCAAATATATGTGAAATTACATTTTCAATTGATTTATTTATGGTCAAATGTTATAGAAGAACAAATTGCTGATTGTAAAACTACTAATTTCTTGATGTGGGAAATACTTATAGTTTTGGCTTGTTTTTTGTTAGTTTTTTATTTAACAGGTAAATATTTTTTCTGCATAATAAATATGCAAAATAATTTTTAAAAAATTATTAATCCTTATTGTACATATTTTTCCTTTCAAAAAAAATCCAAATATCTGTTAGTCAATTATATTTTTATTGATTTAAATACAGTAAAACTGTAATTTTGCAAATGTTGTGGGGGAACAAATTATTTTTTTATAAAAAATACGCATGATACAGAGATTTTGACCTTTTTTTGGTTAACAGGGAAATACTATGTTCTTTTTTATTTTACTTATTTGTTTTATAAAAAACTGGGATAATCTGTAAAATAATAGTCAGTTGTTAAGGATTTTTCGGAAGATTTTCACTGATTTTTTGAAAACATTTACAAGAATTTTCTTGCCAAATTTGGGGGATTTTTTTTTTTTTTTTTTTTTTTTTTTTAAATAAAAATTTTCAAGTGAACTTGTAAGGAATTATTGGAATTTCCTTCCTGAAGGTTTGGCAAATTTTCTGAAATTTAGGGATTTTTTTTGCTGAATTTTAAATTTTTTTTCAGACAAGGAAATTCTATTTTTTGGTGTCCATAAATGAAGACAACAGGAGGGTTAAATACCACCTCGACAAGGTGAAACAAACTCTGACTATCACAGCTGTGTCCTCCTTCCTCAGGAGATGACGCCAGCTGATCTGCTACCAGGTATGCTGGAGCACAGCTGCATCTCCCACCTTCCGTCTCCTTCACCTGTCGAAAGCAGTTAGGGCGGAGTGGCCCCATCGCACCACCCGCTACCAAAACATGTCGTCTGGTTGCCGTGGAGAACGCTGCCGTCCCTTGGTGAACCTCGCCGGCACTTATTATAATAATGAGATCCATTTCAGAACACTGACAGTCTGTGGTGGAGGAGGCAGTAAAGGGTGGAGTTGAAGGGGTATGAGTGGAGGAGGGCGAACGGAAGACACGGAGATTGAAGGGAAATGCAGAAAATTGGGAGGAAGGAGGGGAGGTGGACCGCCTCGGGGAACCTCCATGCATAAAGATGAAAGCACAGGAGCCAACGTTGCTCCAACAAATCAATCAGACAGTGGTTGGAGGGCGCAGCTGGCCTGGCAGTTCCCCAACTGTCACAGGAATATGTCCCACATACAGCTGTGTGTGCGTCCGCGAACAGATTCCGTGTGCAGCCGTGTCCACTGACATACATCGACGAATCACACGTTCCAGCAGACACACGCAGGAACTCCAGATTCCACCTAAAGATGTCCCAAAAATCTGACAAATGTGAAGTGAAGCAGGAGGGATCAGCCACAACATTAAAACCATGGACAGGTGACGTGATCATCTCGTTAGAATTCAAGGTACTGCCGGAAAACTTGGGTCCTGGCATTCATGTCGGCCTGCACCCGAGCACCGACGTCCTCTAACAGGATAAAGCACCCTCCTACACCACAAAAACTGCTCAGGAACACAACAAAAAATGCTCAAGGCAATCATTTGGCCTCCAAAATCACCAGATGCCAATCCAATTGAACCTCCATGGGACACAATAGAAAAAGCCTGATACAAAGAGGCCTCACAGGACCCAAAAGACACCCCAAAGGTCCTGTGTTCAAGCCCTGGTAGGTCGGAGTCGGGAGAGGTGTTCTGATAAAGACCCAGAAACTTAGACACAGCAGGTAGGTTGTGGTAACAAAAGACAAACTTTAATATCAACTGCTGAAGGGGGCCTGAGGGGGCCCACTTAGTGGCCCACTGAAGCTCAAGCGCTGACATGTGACAATGTTGTGGCCCGCTAGTGACCGCCCACCATGCGTGCGATTTTCAGAAGCGACACATTTACATGCGAGCAAAACGCAACTAGTGGACACGTACCTTTATCCTCTGTCACTGATTAGCAACCATATGCAAATTAACCACTATTCACCCTTGCATTTGCATACGGCCCCCTTACGACCCTTTGACCTACTCTTTGACCATCCCTATAAATTGTGTCCTCTGCAAATGTTCTGGGTCAGCTAACCTTCGCAGATTCATGCTCTGTATGACGGAATACCAATAAACACCCCATTACAGCAACTTCGAAGGACTAAGAGTGAAATTTCTTCAACACAAGCAACTTAGTTAGCTTCATATAGCCTATTGTTACACCACCAGCAACACATGCACTCCACTGCTCTTTTCCTGCTTTGTTGCATACAACAAGCATTGAGTTCCACGACAAGTTTCCTCTCTTCCCTGCAAAAAGCCCACATGCAGAATAACCTGATTTTCAGTCTCCTCAAACTGAACTGCGTTACCTCCGCCGAACATCAAAAGGCGCCGAAAATGAGGCTGAACTGCAGATGCCTAAAGTTGCCTTTCAAATCCTTTGCTTCACTTCGAGGGCTCTGTCTCAAATCTGGAGTGATACATATCTCCACTGCTGGAGACGCTGCTGCTGCTGCTGCTGCTCACTATCAGCACCCTTCATCGAGCAACATGCTCTGGAGATTAGCCCTGTGCGCCGCTGCTCCTGCTAGCGCTGCCTGTATCTCCCCTTCCCCATTCTCAAGGTCAGATCAGCGCTGAGGCGCCGAGAAACCGGCAGCACGTGCAGCAAGACATGAACACAGCATGAAATGGAGTTTATCAGAGACCACACTTCGCCTACTTGTTTATTTGAACACATGCAGCATGCTGAGTAATTGCGTAAAAAAGCTGCCGATGTGTGCCGAGAGCATTTTAATTAGCTCGTGTTCGCCCTCTCAACAACAAGCTCTCTCCAAATGACAAAGCAATTTTTTGTCGATTAGGAAATTAATGAGTTCCTCCCCAAATCGGGAGGGCCGATGATGGAGCTGCTGGTGCCGATGGGAGTCCGTTTCCCTCCTCGAGCCCTGAATGGGATGCACGCTGTCCAAGTTGGAGAAAGTCCAAACACAGAAGGGGGAATAGTATCTCAGACAGCCCGCCTGCTGATGTAAAGAGGCCCTGACTGGCCGCTGCTGGCTCCCTCTGCCTCGCTCTCTGCTAATGCATTTTCTGGCACTCACACAGAACTGCGCACAAGCAGGAAAAAAAATACACGCACAGTCACCCACGATACAGCATCATCTTGCCATTTCAATGTCTGTCTCTTTCTCATGCAAAACAGATGCAGCGTAGTGGTGCTCAGAGTCGTGGAAACACCTGCAGGCGTCTTTGTTGTCACTTGTGAAAGGGGATGTGTTTGGATTTGGGTGTGAATATGTGTGTATGTGTGTGTGTGTGTGCAAGACACTTCTTTGGGTGGTGCTGCCATCTAGTGGTGAATACACTAACTGAAGAGTGCATGTGATTTATGTGACATGCCTCATTCATCATATAATAAGCCGATGGGTGAATACACACATTGCTGTATCGCTTCTTCATTCTTTAATTCATGAAAATGGACACATGCAATTAAACTAACACGTAATTAAGGCATCATCGCTGATTGGAAAACCGTTACGCTGTATGCAATTTGCCTAATAGGTTTAGTCTCTCTGTTACATGTAAATGTAACAAAAAAAATTGAAATGTGATTGTATTATTCACAACCTCAAGCACACAACACAGAGCATGTGACGTGTAAATTAGTTTAATCTGTTTGCGTCACTGCATAAACTGCATGTTCATAAACACTGAATCATCCAGTCTGCTGCAGACCTAATCATCCATTCCACTGACCTAATTGTGTCCATAAGACAAGCAGGCACAATCTTTAATGGAACGGCTCAGTGGAAACAAATAGGGATTATAAAACGATGGGACGCAAAGATGACAAGTAACATTTTACCCAGCTGTGTTGAACATCACAACACAGAGTTGCTCCCTCCTTTGCTTTACATTAAAACCTCCCCTGGCAGCACCCACAGTGAATTTAGCCCTCATACTCTGTGCAAGCCCACATCTGACCTTGTCTGGCCCGGACTTCCTCTGGACTCCATCCTGGTGCTGGCAAAGAGGGGCACTGAGCAGGAGTGACTCCATTGTGGGAAGGCCTGATAGCATGCCCCTGGCTTCAGCAACTCTGGGAGAAGGTCAGTGAAAAAGGTTGAGAGTTTAGCTGCTATCAAAGAAACTCAATAATGTCTTGTTACCTTCCTAAACTCTTTGCTCCGTATTTTGTTCATAAATTGTGATTTTTCAGTGACATTAAAGACCCCAAACGATGAAAATCAAGTTGTTTTTTCAATCATTTAGCATGTTCATATGGTGATTTTTACATAAGACACACTACGAGCAAAATAAGCATTCAGTGTCCTGAGGATTTTCACCTTCTCAACTGTGTGACAAACACAGATTCACACTTGCTAACACTTGCTAACAGCAATTTTCCTCCTTCAAGTCACTCAAACTTGAGTTTTTTCAAAAATACTTCTAAAATGCAGAATTTTAGAAATTCACATGTATATGTATTTATATAGGTGTAAAACTGAGAATTTAGGAAGCAATAATGTCATGCCTCAATTCACACATGCCCATTGTTGCTTCGCAAACTGAGCATGTGCTTAAATATAGATAGATAGATACTTTATTAATCCCGAGGGAAATTCAAGTGTTCAGCAGCTTACATACAACAACATAAAATAACAAAAAGGCAGGTTAGTAACATTAACATTAAAGGTTAGTATATAATCTGAAAATCTTGCTGTACAATACTACACTATAAAAAATGCTTCTAATTTTAAAATCTATAGAATACTAAATGTAATTAAAATTCAATAGACAGTATTTACACATTTCAAAGCATGGTGACTTAAAGTGAATTTGAGAGATTTAAAGTGACTTTGACAGTTGTGCATGGACATTCTATTATAATCACATTGGCTCGTAATGTGACTATGACTGTGTATGTAGTGGCGTCTTTACATTTGGTTTATTACTGAACTTGGCACAGCTGCATCACTTCTTCTTCATCTTTGCCGCATAAAGTCTGCAGAAATTATTCAATGACAGAACATTCTTTTCCTGTATTTGACATCTTGTTGATGAAAACTGGCCTCACATTCTGTTAGAACTTTTGAAGTCTCATAGTTTTTGCATGTGCAAAAACTATGAGATATTTTGTAAAATGATAGTTGGCTGGACAGATTTGTTTTGGTCATAAAATGGAATGGGATGATTTCCTTCTAGGAAAATAGCCATGAATGCAAAATAAATGAAAAATGCATTGGTATACTCTAAACAAAGTCACCGAACTGTCAATAAAATGCAGCCAGCCACAGTATTAAAATGCAATAAATCACAATAAACCAGGCATAAACGTCTTTTTCTGCTTGCTGAACTTTTAGTTTAATCGCTGCAATGGTCCTTCTGCATGGTAGAAATCCAACCTATTCCAAAATTATGCAAGACAACCCCTGCATTAGATGGGAATCACTCTTCTTAGCACAGTGTGCAAATTTTATTTTAGTATTCTAAACCTGATCTGACCCAGTAAAACTCCAGAATATTTATCTTCTTAGTAGAATGGACTTCGAAAAAACTTGAGCGTTTAAGGATCATATTCAATTGATTTCAACTGTTCTCAGAAAGTAGTTTAGGATTGCATGTTTTAGTGATTTTCACAAGGCTATAGCTTGGATTCAGAGAGATTTGCTTGCTTTAAAAGTTGTAAAAGCATGAGAAGATAGTCGATCCTGTAAAGATCCACTCCAGTGAAAATCAAGTTTTCTATTTTGTCTACATATCAGTATGATGTTTTTTATATGGTGACAAAACAAATCCTGTGCAAAGTAAGTAGTCGACACCATGGCTGAGGATTTCGAAAACCCACTTTCAGGGTTTCATATGTAGTAAACCTAAATAACCAATTATGTCATCTTGCAAGGTGTAATAGTTTTCTTTAGAATTGATTTCTGGCTCAAAAATGTTGGCCTGAATTACTCCAAAATCACAACTTGCCATTGTTAAAGGTAGAGTAGTTTTATAGATCCTGAGCAGAGTGAGCTGGTGTGCTCGAGCTACAGCAAGCAGAATAGGGTTGTAGTTACATCTAAGCTGTCACTAGACAGACAGGGGTTATTTTCATGGTGACAAATCTAAATGTGCAACTTTGAGACACAGAGATGAGTTTTTAGTGGTTTAATCGATGGCCAGCGTAGGACTTTTCAATCCCAACAGCAGTGCAACCAGAAAATAATGTAATTTGTCGCGAAAGACAGCGTGTCTGTACTAACGAGCAGCCAGGAATGATCAACCAGCATACAGCAGCTCTCCATACCTGTCTACTGCATTTACCAATGATATTTTTCCCAATACACGGGAACACACATCCATGTAATTGGAAGTGATTCCCTTCATCAAGCAGATGCAGAGGGGAGCAGTATTGACATTCACTGTGTAACCTTATTTGACAGGCGAGGGCTGAATAGAAATAGACTTAAACTCATCTAAGACCATCTTCCTGCCATCTGAAATCTAAGGTGACACAGTAAAGCAGACTGTTAGATCAGGTGCAGGACTGCGGCGCAACAATGAAAGAAAAGCGAGTGCCACGACGGCATCAGCTCACTTTGTCAAACGTTCTACAGTAAACATCCTCTCGAGTATCTCAATTTGGGCGTGTGCATGAACATTATGCATGCAAATGTGTTTCTACGTGTGTGTTTGTGCGTTCGCTACACTGGCAACTGGCAGTCTGCTGACCCACTTTGAGTTGTTTTCATTTTTCAGTCACTCCCCACGAGCAGCCACAAGACTCTCTCCGCTTTCTCTCTCCATGTCTGTCTTGTTTTTTCTTTTTTTTTGACTTCTTCCTGCTCTCCTCCCAGTATTTACCTGGTAACGATTGTGACATGAATCGTTTCCAACAGGGAGGAGTTCCTCTTTGAGAAAAACAACTCTACGAAAGCCAGTGAGAGGAAGAGAAATGTTCTTTTGATTCCCAGAGCTTGAACAAATTGATGAGTTTACAAGCGCTGCCTCTGTCTCTCTGTTTGCGTTCTGACTGATTTTTAGTGGAAGAGCATCGACTTCTGAGGTGGGCAGAATGTTTACTTGGTACACGAGATGCTGTGTGCAGAGAAAAGACAGTACATTTCTAGTCACATCTTTTTTTCTTCCTTTTCTTTGTATAGACAGGTGGATAGGGTCCAAATTTAAACTACATACATCACCATGAAACTTAGTTGATTACTTACATTTCTACAAATTTTACACTAAAATATGCAAATGTGGTACTATCTGTCAAAATTGACATTTTAATTGTTTATTATATAATACTGACACATTGCAATGAGTATATTTATGTCTTTTGTCTTCCTGTTTTATTTTCACCCTGATTTTTTTTTTTTTTTTTTTTTTTGCCTTGCTGCTTGATGGCTTCCTTTGCCTATCAAAACACTTTGTGAACCATTGTTTTTTTTTAAGTTTTTTATATCTCTATATATCTATATATAATCAATGATTTTTCACAGAAATCTCTGAAAATGCTCTAAACAGCCAGAAAGAAAATCCATTTTTGATGTGTTTTCAGGAAAAAGTTATTATAAATCAGTCTATGAATAAAATATAACAACCCTGGAACTTTTAATCCAGAACTGGAAAGGAATATGTAAGTGCAAGTGGAGATTTGTGGCCCTAAATATGAGAAACAACTAATTTTGTGAAAATGACCTTTCAAGATCCATCCATCCATTTTCTTCCGCTTATCTGGGATCGGGTTGTGGAGGTAGCGAGTGAAGCAGGTCATTCCAGACGTCCATCCCCCCAGCGACGCTTTCAAGCTCTTCCCGAGTGGTCCAGAGGTGTTCCCAGGCTAGACAAGATATATAGTCCCTCCAGCAAGTTCTGGGGAGGAAACCCCGTGATCTCCTCCCAGGAGGATATGTTCTGAAAACCTCCAAAGTAAGGAGGCATCTGAATCAGATGTCCAAACCACCTCAACTGGTTCCTGTTGACGTGAAGGAGCAGCAGCTCTACTCCGAGTTCCCTTCGGATGTCCGAGCTTCTCACCCTATCTCTAAGGCGGAGCCCAGACACCTTACGGGGGAAGCTCATTTCGGCCGCTTGCATCCGTGATCTCATTCTTTTGGTCACTCAGATCTCATGACCATAGATGAGGGTTGGAATGTAGATGGATGGTAAACTGAGAGCTTTACTCTGCGGCTCAGCTCCCTCTGCACCACAACGGTTCGGTTCAACGCTTCGGTTCTCATCACTCATGAACAAGATCCCGAGATATTTGAACTCCTTCGCTTGGGAAAGCAAAGGAGTTGGAGAAAGGAGAAATTTTGCATGCACATACATACGAAAGCACAGTGAAAGTCAGTTCAACCTTCTAATATTTATTTCCAGATCGCTGCAGAACTCCTAAACACGAGTTCACCTAACTTGACCTGAAATGAGTTGAATTAAGGTTCTTCTTCGGTACTGTCAGTGTAAAAACTTTGTTTCACAGTTGTTGATTCTAATTTTTCTAAGTCATTCATTCAAGTTAAGAGAACTTAATTCCACTGATTTTACATTTCAAGAAAGAAAACCTGCAAACCATAGTATCCATAATAAATACAGAGAGCCAAAAACTTGGTCTGTCTTTAAACAAAAAGAAAACACAAGTAATGGTAATTTCAAAGAAAAATGTCATCCCAACCTGTAACACAGAATTAGACCAAGAGATGTGAAACAGATATAGAGCAGCAATGGCAAGAACAGCATTTACGAAAATGAAAAATATACTGACAAATAAGAAAATAGAAATAAACATCTGTATGACGACTCTTAGCTGTTCCAGCCCACCAGTTCTGATGTACGGATGTGAATCTCGGAAGATATATAATAAAATGTCAAACAAAATCACTGCGAGACGTGGTTTTACAGACGCATGCTACGCATATCTTATACGACCAGAATAACCAATGAAGATGTTTTAAAATACTAAACCCAAACTATACGCTATTGAGCAAAATTAGGAAATGGCAAGCAACGTTTTTTGGACACATCATGAGGAAAGAGACCCTGGAATACATCGTCACAACTGTAAAAATGAATGGGAAGAGAGGACAAGGCAGACAGAGAATGAAAATGATAGACGGACTGACATCATGGAAAGGACAACAGTCACAATTCAGAGAGCAAAAGATTGGATTAGATGGAAATAAATGATCGCCTACGCTGAATGGCATGGCACTTGATTGATTTACATTTCAAAACTAATAAGATGCCTTGGCTAGAAGTTTTGACAGCTGCAGCAGGAGAAGGTCCATTTTTAAGTTGAACCTGTTTCATGTAATTTGCATTTATTCAAATCCTAAAACCACAGCCAGGTGCATGCATGGGACAGTTTCTTTATCTGCCCTGCATCTGGAGTGCACAGACTTGTGACGTTTGAATGACGGCTGCTTTCGCCTGCATGTGTCCTGCTCTCCTCCAGCTTCACCTCCCTTCACCCTGCCTGCTCCGTCCGGCCCCGCGGTGACACTGGAGATCGGGTACGCCGAGCTATCTCAGGGCACGAGTCGCCTTCCTCAGCCCCCGACACACTGCTATCGCTGCGAGCATCCACATAGCCGGCAGCTCTGCCACCTCCATGTCAACTCGCATCAGAGCCGTTTGTCACGACCCCAAATTAAGCAACACAGCTGGCAGCACGTGGACGCTCGCTGCCATTGTTAGTCTGGCCTCATGGTAACGACAGTGAAATCCTCGTTGCCACGGCCTGACCTTAAGCTGATGAATATATTCCATTAAATGCTGCTTTTCAAATAAAAGAGAATTAGCCTCTTCGGTAACCTTTCATTTGAAAATCCCACTTGGGACGCTTGTATTTTTGATTCAGAGGATCCCGGCGGGAAAGTCAATCATTAAAGCTGCTGTTGGAGGAATGTGACATAACCACCGTTATTTGGGTTCCCAAAAACTGAAGTCAGCCATCATTCTAAATCTAAAGCACCACTTATAAACTCCCTGGAGAGATATTTCAGTTGAGTGGCGAAAAAAGCACCCACTCCATCAGTAATCCTGATCCAGCATGACCAGGGAGTGGAAACAGGACGGTGCAGGGCTCCTCAACGCCAAGTACCATGCACAGTTTGTTTTCAAAAAGAATAAGAAAAGGAAAGAGAGAGAAGCACCCAGATGATTGGGTTTATTAAAAGCTTTCTTGTCCCGTGCCACAGCCTGGTGATTGATCTCCTTTGACGTGTCCTTTTACCCCATGTCACATTAATAAAGTATGTCTCTGCTGAGAGACTGACAGACTGCTTCCTCCTCTGAGAAACACCGAGGCAGAGGAGGGAAGGGAGGCAGAGACGGGGAAAGAAAGAAAGAAAGAAAGAAAGAAAGAAACTCAAAAAAGAAGAGAAAACAGTAAAAGGACCTACAAGTACCAGTTATTCACAGCAGGGATGTCACTTTTATTGCTGATCGGTATGGCAGCAAAGCCTGAGTCAAGATATTCATCGCATTCATCATAACATCAGGGTCTGTTATGGTGACATTACATAATTCTCCCATTCCATGGCAAAACTCATTTTGCAAGCCTTTGCGCTCTCGCTCCGTTCACTGGTCTCAAGTGAAACATTTATGCTTAACTGGCAACTCAAGACTGGAGCAGCTGGAGGGTTTCCTTCTGGCTGTATTGCGTGGTATAATGTCGGCTGCTCTTTGTGCTTGTGCTGCTTTGCAGGTAGAACCAGATAATGCTCACATAAACTGAAAAACAAAGAGTGGTGTTTGTACAACTGGTGGGATTACCAGTCCTTTTACAGACGGTCTGGCTTTGAAATCTATTAAAAGAAGGAACTAAGAGCTGGTAAAGTCTCAAGTTTAGTGAACCATAGAAGGGTTTCAATGACAACTGCAGCAGCATTTTCAGTATTTAGAAAGAAAGGAGCTTAATGAAAACAAGAGTAATTGTATTTCTAAAACATTTTTCAACACTTTGGTGGGTCAGCCAGTGACTGAGTCAGACAATTTTTATAGGAGTGACCAGTGGCCCCAGTGGCATTACTTACACTGGTGTGGCCCTATTTAATCCAATTTTTGAAAAAACATGTTTTGCTATAGGCCAAATAATCTTTTTTTTCGGTCACTCAGTCTTACCATTTGCTCATACAGGCCAGTCTGCCATTTGAAGTACATGAAAACTTTTTTTACAGTATGATATGGTTTATTATGGAACTCTCAATTAAAAATTAAAAATGTGGAACAGTTGCTTAAGTTTGGGCTTTATTAATTGTTGATAATTACTATTTAAATTATGGTAAAAGTGTCTTTGTTCAGCCCAACAGACGTCCAACTGTGTCCATCCAGCCTTTTGTTTCTTTATTTTATCTGCAGGTTATGGTCCAGTCTTGCATTTTTCAGCAGCTTATATCACTTGTTTCCAGAACTCTTTAAACTATAGAGGTTTCATCTCTATAGTTTCATCTCATAGATATGAATGAGTAGATAGGACACGTCCCTTTGAGCTGCGTGCTACAGCGAGGCTAAGCTAGTGGGGACAAAGTTTCAGTGCATTCCGTTGATGTAGACAGCGTGGAAACGGAAACAACAAGTATGCCGGCTCACTGTGCTGCATACAGTTACACACTACATCGTACAATTGAGACAAGGAAACTTGGAATGACTTTTCATAGGTAAGAATAGTTTTTGGCTCTTTTTTCATTATGAAATCTTGTTGAGAGCTTCCAGTCTATGAGAGCTAACTAGTTAGCCACTAGCAAAACGCTAAGGCGAGCTAGCAGCTTGACAACCAAATACCAGATGATTAATAGTAGTTATAGTCTTGAACCTACTACCTTCCACTTGGTAGTCTCTCTTTTTATCCCCTGAGCTACTCGCTCAGATACTAATTCTTCTTTTTTTTGCGCATTTATCATCTATTTTTTTGCCATTTTCGAGTTTTTTTAGCTTGAGTCTCAACTTGACCGTTTTTCTCAGGAGGTGGGACTTCAGCCTTTGTGCTGGAGGGTTGAACCCTCAGTTCCAAGACTTTCAAAGCCTCCAGACCTCCCGAGTCCTCAGGACCTGAGCTTTCACACAGTCTGAGGGCTGAAATTTTCTAAGTCCCACAGTAGTTCTCTGTTAGTTTGAACTTCCAGACAGTCCAAGGACTGATATCTTCTAAGTTCCTGAGTAGTTCTCTGTTAGTTTGAACCTTCAGACAGTCTGAGGACTGATATCTTAAAAGTTCTTGAGTAGTTCTCTGTTAGTTTGAACCTTCAGACAGTCTGAGGACTGAAATTTTAAGTTTCTCAGTACTTCTCTGTTAGTTTGGGGTTAACAGAAGCCTTAAAACTTGTGACCATGAGTCTTGATTTCACATTTAGATCATCCGAGTTCTTCTCAGACCTTCACCTGTGGGTTTTTTAGAAATCCTCAACAATCTTTGATTCTCTTCACTGAACAGTAAAGTTTGTGGAGATCAGAAGGTAACATTAGTTTGATAAATGCCTTCAACTACTAGTAGACTTTATCTGGAAAGCAGTTTTCTGAAATGAGTTCTTAGTAAATCTGTCCACAATCAAACCAAGAACATAGAAAGAGGAAATGTTTGAAGAAACAACTTGATGTTTTCGTTTCAGACTAGAAAACTCTTTAAGACCTTTATCTTTTTTTGCTCTTTTTGATCGTTTTATTGTCTCTTCTGTTTAATTTGAACTTCTAAAGTCTAACTGGTGTCTTTTGAAATGTTTCGTCTTTAGTTTGATTCTTCTTAAATGTTTAGTTTTGCTCTTTTCCCACCTTTTATTCTTGTCTAATGTCTGATTTGATTTCCAAATGTTTTGTCTTTTTAATGTTTAATTGTTTTTTCAAATGTTTTATCAGCTTGTTTGAGTTTCTTTTTCTTTCCCAATATTTAATGTTTCGATTAAATCTTTAAGGTTTTTCTTTTTAAATGTTTTAGCACCTTTTAATATTTAATTTTCTTTTTAAATGCTTCATTGTATTTTCTGTGTAATTCCTATTTGAAATTTTATTGTCTTTAAGATGTAATTTTCTAATTAAACATTTAATTTTTTAATTAAATGTTTTGGCTTTTTGGCCTTTTTCAGTTATTTATTGGATAGGCGTATTGAGAAACAGACAGGAAATGGGAGAGAAGAGTTGGGGGAGAACATGCAGCAAAGAGCCATGAGCAGGAATCGAACCCGGTCCGCTGCGTCAGGGACCAGCCCCTGTACCTGGATCACCCGCTTAACCCGTTGAGCTATACGTGCACCCATGTTTTGTCTTTTTAAAGGTTTAATAATCCAATTAAATGTTTTGCGTTTTTTAAAATGTTTAACATTCTTCTTGTTGAATTGTATTTTTTAAATGTTTAATTCTGGAAAATATTTTATCTGTAATTTTTAATATTTGTATTTTAAAAATTTTGTTTAATTTCATAATGACATGTATTGTATCTTGCTGAATGATCTCATCCGATATTTTGTCTGTTTAATATAATTTAATGTAATTTAATGTTTATCTCTATTAAACAGACAAAATATCGGATGAGATCATTCAGCAAGATACAATACATGTCATTATGAAATTAAACAAAATTTTTAAAATACAAATATTAAAAATTACAGATAAAATATTTTCCAGAATTAAACATTTAAAAAATACAATTCAACAAGAAGAATGTTAAACATTTTAAAAAACGCAAAACATTTAATTGGATTATTAAACCTTTAAAAAGACAAAACATTTAATTAAAAAATTAATTGTTTAATTAGAAAATTACATCTTAAAGACAATAAAACTTCAAATAGGAATTAAACAGAAAATAAAATGAAGCATTTAAAAAGAAAAATAAACATTAAAAGGTGGTATATGTATATATAACTTAATTGTATTTAATGTTTAACTCTGTTAAACAGACAAAATATTGAATGAGATAATTCAACAAGATACATGTCATTATGAAATTAAACAAAATTTTTAAAATACAAATATTAAAAATTACAGATAAAATATTTTCCAGAATTAAACATTTAAAAAATACAATTCAACAAGAAGAATGTTAAACATTTTAAAAAACGCAAAACATTTAATTGGATTATTAAACCTTTAAAAAGACAAAACATTTAATTAAAAAATTAATTGTTTAATTAGAAAATTACATCTTAAAGACAATAAAACTTCAAATAGGAATTAAACAGAAAATAAAATGAAGCATTTAAAAAGAAAAATAAACATTAAAAGGTGGTATATGTATATATAACTTAATTGTATTTAATGTTTAACTCTGTTAAACAGACAAGATATTGAATGAGATAATTCAACAAGATACATGTCATTATGAAATTAAACAAAATTTTTAAAATACAAATATTAAAAATTACAGATAAAATATTTTCCAGAATTAAACATTTAAAAAATACAATTCAACAAGAAGAATGTTAAACATTTTAAAAAACGCAAAACATTTAATTGGATTATTAAACCTTTGAAAAGACAAAACATTTAATTAAAAAATTAATTGTTTAATTAGAAAATTACATCTTAAATTTCTGAAATTTTTTTAATAATAAAACTTTTTAAAACTTTTATTGTATTAATTTTTTTCCTTTGATTTAATTGCTTTTTTAAATGTAATTTATTTCTTTAATCTTTTTTTGTCAAGATTTTAACCCCAACCTTAAAAATGAAATAAACCCTTAAATCACAAAGAAAATACTTCTGTTGTCACAATCATGAGTTAGTCAATTATTCAGTTCATCAATTCAACTTTATTTGTTTAGCACCTTTCACACAGATGACAAAACTAAACAAGCAAAGAGAAAAAACTACGCTAAAACTATGATTAAAACTTAAAAACATATTTAAAAAAAATAAATAAATAAATAAATAAAAGATTTAACATGGTATTAAAATATGTTGTGTCCAGGGGATGGAGGGAGTTTATTGAAGTCTTCTTGGGCTCAAATGGTAAATCATTTAAAATATAAACTTGATATTCAGTCTAAGGAAACTGCAGAGCGACAGAAGAACCAACAATATCTCCTGTTTTTTCCTTTAATGAGTCGACTCTTCTTGTGCTTTCAGACCAAAGAACTACAGACTCTTCACAACCTGTTCAAACTCTTGGTACAGGACCTCACCACACGGGTCAAGAAGGTTTCCTTCTCCTCATTTCTACTCTGAAGCTCACCTTCTCAAACTGCTGACAAATGTTTCTGCTGCTCTAAAGTCTGGTCTCCAGAACTTCCTAAAAACTCTCAAAGTCTCTTCTGCTGCAGGTTGCTTTGTAGAACTGTTCCAGAAAACCTCACTAAACCACATGGAGGGGCCTCAAGATAGTCGTCCAAATGAAACCATACAAAAACCAAACTAGCACAACCCAAACACTAAAGTCTCCTGCAGCCTACCAGAGAACCTCTGAGAACAGAGAATCAGGACAGGAACTCTTACCTTCTGGACAACCAACGCTGGTTCACAAACAAGAATACAGAATGTGTCTGACCAAAAACCTCTGAAGACTCACTACAGCCAAGATAAAGACACAACTCAGCTGCACCAAATCCACTAATCACTGCACACATTAGTACCATGTGCTAACTGTGGGTAAAGAACCACATTTACCAAGACAACTATCCAGTACAAAGCCCTAAAACACACCAAGAAACACATTAAAGACGATTTTACTGCTGGAAGCTGCAAGCCAACGCCTAAAGAACAAGCTAAAGCAATGGAGCCAAACCCGATTCACTGGTGAAGAGAAGCAGAGGAAATGTTTGTCTGCAGCTAAATAAAGCAGGAAGACACTGAGCTGCTCAGGTGTTCCTGATAACACCAAGCAGCCACCTGGACAGCCAATAGGAACACAGCTTACTGGAAGTCCAGAGGGCGGGGTTAGTGAAGGAAATTTAGTTTAAAGTTGAAGCAGAAAGTTAATAAAGAAAGTTGAAAACCACCTTCTGATACCTGAAATCTCTGAGTTTTCACACAAAGAACACCTGAACATGTCAAACTGGTTCCATAGTAGAACCATCATTGTAAAAACGTCATAGTATGGTGTGTTGCTCAAAAAACATTAGGACCCGGCTGTCAGGGGACAAACATGTAAGAAACATGAGAACAGAGAGAATCCAACCAGTAGGTGACAGTTTATCATCCCCCAGTCATCTCCTGAAGTCCATATGGTGAGAGACATCAGTATCTGGTTGTTAATTTACCAGAGGATGCTTATAATCATGCTGATGTGGTCTGTACTCTACAGTATTTTAGTGACTCAATAAATGCCTAACTTGTTTTTTTAAATGCTTTTTAGTTTTTAATAAACATTTAACAGCCTATATGTAATCAATAAATGGCCTTTGCCTATCTTAAGAAAAATTCACTCAGAACTCTGATATGCTAACAGTACTAAATAAATCAATAAATACATGCATACACACATAAATAAGTTAATACATTAACTGTGTTAAGATTTAGATTTTTAAAAAGTTGTTTATGTTTTTGCAGAATCCAGTATTACTCACTGGTTGGTCATTACATTTTATTAGTTTGATTTCACTGTTTAAAATGATGCCACCTCTTTTCAGACAGAACCTGTGATAATAATACAATACAAAATTTTTAGTTCCGTGTTAATAAAGCACTTAAAGCTTTAAGTATGGCTAAATGCTTTTTTCAAAATTAAATATATCACTCCTTAGGTGGTAGTGGCCCCAAGTTCAGTAAAGTTGGAAAGATATTCACAGATTCGGACTTCCAGCATCAATAACTCATTAGATATAGGTTGTCAAAACATAAACGGTGCCTCTTTCCCATTGTTGCAAGGCAGACAATGTGCTACAAGCCCAGTTTTATCAAAAGTAGCTGTCTTTCAAGCTACAGGAATAACATTGGTGTCTATGGAGTGAACAGGGTCCGTCTGCAATTTGCAAAACCACTGCAACAGTAAAGAGAGACAAATATTCAATAACTTCACTCTTATACATTGTAGTGTCACTAAAATCACTGCAGTCTTCAACTGGCTCCTGTTGACAAAGTGTTTTAACAGAAATGTAAATGCTGTAATTTGATTCTTTTAATGAACCATGTAACTTGAATGGATGTGATGCTGGTGTGACCACAGTGCACACGTCTGATGTTGCTCACAGTGGTCCAAGGAACGCTCAGGGAGTTTGTGTGTTTGCTCAGACTCATGAAAAATTACAGGGAACATTGTTCACAATTGTCTGGAACTGAACAGTATTGTATTTTACTTTTAAAAAGACAAACAACAACAAAAATGAGAAACAAAATGACAAAAAATGACACAAACGACACGAAACAAAACAAAAAAAATGACAAAAAAATTGACAAAAAAAGTTACAAAGCAATAAAAAATGGACAAACGAGACAAAAAATGACAAAACCATGAAACAAAACGACAAAAATGATACACAAAACAATGAATAAAGCAAAACATAAAACAACAAAAACAAGAAACAAAACAACAAAAACGTGACAAACGATAAAAGTCAGACAAAAAAAAGACAAAAAACAACAAAAACAATACAAAATATTACAAAAATGAGACCCAAAATGACAAAGAACAATGAGCAATGTAGTATTTTACTTTATGTTTAAAACAACTTGTCATGATCTAGAAATTATTTTAAATTTATAGTTTTACAAATTTATAAATTGAAGTTAATGTCTTCTCTTTAATTTCGCATCGGACCCTCTGGAGGGCCGGTTTTGGCCTGCAGGCCGCATATTTGACATCTCTGCTGTAAACCCTCAGAGTAAAGCTTCACACAGTGTGTTAATAAAATCGACTGAGACGTTGAGCACTGACACTTCAGCTCATGCAGATTTTCTTAAATAAAATACTTTATTATTGACTGTGACTGCGTAATGTATTAAAAAACTGCCTGCTGTGAAAAAAACGCTTTTCCCCAAACATAATTCCTCAGTAATTTCAAGGATATTCAGATTGTAAAAAGAGAAACGCTTGTGGATCAACATGAAACAGCTTAAAATTATTTATAAATAAAATAATATTTAGTTAGAGTCAGCAAAGATTTCTATTAGTTTTTTTTTCTGAATTAACAGACTCCTGCGCTACTTAGATGTATTTTAACAGATTCTTCAATTAAATTATCACTTTGAAGAGAAACTACAAGCAGAAATCCAGGCTTTTTCTAAACATTATTTTTAAACTTGACAGGAGAAACTAAAACTTGTGCATTTTTGTTGCTTCTAGAAGAGATTCTATATTCCCACACATGGATGTTTATGTATCACTATGGTGGGATTTAATTCACTTCAGCTCCATTCATTTCAGTCCTACTGAATACACTTTACTGTCATGAACATTGATGCTGCTGAATATCACTCATTTAAAAAGGCAGAGGTGCTGTTGGGATCCTGAAGCACTGGGGCTTAAGCACAGCCCAGCAGTCTTTAAATTTTAACCTCTTAATTGCACCATATATTCTTAGTTATTTCAGTGCAACATGAATATGAAATGTGAGACACTGCGCTGTGGGCAAAGTAAGATCATCTCACTTTCCTTTTATGCTCAATCCAAGTTCCAAATTCCTATCACAGTGAGTGCAGGTTAACTCAACTGTGTGTCTTGAAATTAATCTTATTGATGGTGATTTGCAGCTAGAATTATATTTAAAGATGTGTCTATTGACAAAAAACATTTGAGGACCATTGAGCTACACTAGGAAAGCTACCAGACAGAGTGATATTTGTACTTCTTTAGGTTATTAATGGGCATTTAATTGTCAATAATGGTTCTATTTAATAGTAATTTGAGTGACTGCCTCTTTAAGTAGTTCCAGAGAAGAGATGCAGGTGCTGGTGAGAGGAAAACGTTCAAACATCAGGTCCGATGAAACTCCAAAATACCCAAAATAAATGTTGTAAACAAAGCTTCGTGTTCTACTGAGCATTGTTTTCCGTCCACAAACTGACTTTAGTGAAACAAGTTTTTTCCCTAAAAGTGGGTGTATTTTTGTTTCAACAGGTCCCCTTTATGTGAAGGTGTTTTGTGGTTTTGTTTCTGGTCTTATGTACTTTGCTTTTGACTAGTGGTTTTGTTTTTATTGCTGATTTCAATTCATAATGGGCTTGTCCTGAGCTTCTCTCTTGATGTTCAAAGTCTATTGCTTTAATTATGAAGGCTTTTATTTGAATTTATGAATTAGAGGACAACATAAAAATGTTTCTCTGCTGTCTTTAGAATTTCTAATAATAATAATAATGATGATGATGATGATGATGATGATGATGATGATGATGATGAATAAAAAATAAAAGCGATAATGAAAATTAGCCTATTCTATATTATTCTATTCTGCTCTTATGTTTCATACGTAAGCTAGCACCGCGCATGCGCAGTCCAGTGCTAAGGAAGAAAGGGGAAAATGTCTCTAGCGAGGTGAGTCGCTGGTCTAGGCCTTTTCTGTTCAAAATTCACAAATTTGTTGTCAGATGTCCGTTCCACATTATGTTGTACGACGAATAGATATAGAGCCTGCTATTTCACACTGATGTTTTTGTTCTGTCCGCTGTCGTTTCCTTGTTTTGATCAAAGCTAACGGCATTAGCAAAGGCTAGCTAGTCAAAATGTCGCAAGCTAAACGTTAAACATCTAGCATTAGCTAGCTTAGCAGCACGCAGCCTTGACATGTTTATCTGTTGTGCTGTGCCAGTTGAGGTAGCTACGTGCTTTACTTCGATTCTTTAACGTTATGAAGACGTGTAGATTGACTGTTACATAGCTTGTTAGCGTTCACAATCCATCTTCTAATCCATCCACATACTGTTGTTAGCTCTGTTAGCCTCAAAGCTACTTGTTGTAACTGCCGGCTAACGCTAACCAGGGATTATAAGTTTGTCGGAAATGATTAAATATGTATTTTTGTGTGTCCAGTTTCTTACCGGCACCGACCCAGCTGTCGCAGGACCAGCTGGAGGCAGAGGAGAGGCTCCGGGCCCAGAAGTCCTACTCCACCGCCTTGGTCTCGTCCCGCAGAGAGCCTCCTCCGTACGGTCACAGAAAAGGCTGGGTGCCACGCACACTCGAGGTATCACAGAGTTTATCATTTTGTTTAGTAGTGGTTGGAGATACCTCTTCGGCAGGGAACAAACTTAAAGACTATCCTTGTCTCTAAATGTTGGGTGTCTGCAGGACTTTGGAGATGGAGGAGCTTTCCCAGAGATCCATGTGGCTCAGTTTCCTCTGGAGATGGGCAGGAAGAAGAAGACGTCCAACGCTCTGGCAGTGCAAGTGGATGCAGAGGGAAAGATCAAATATGATGCCATCGCCAGACAAGGACAGGGGAAAGATAAGGTACAGAATCAAGTCATTGTTTTACCTGTCAGATAGGTTCATCCCAACACACACTTTATACTCATTTATTATTCACCACTTGTTAATGATAATAACTATAATGAAATCCATTTAAATAACACAGTTTGAGTTCCATTAATAATATAGCTTAAAGTGGAAGCATTCAACTTATTCCGCAAGCCTTTATTATTATATTTTATAAAGTGTCTTTACACCCCAACAGCAATATTATAAAGAAAACAGTCTGTTGCCTGTGGCAACCATACATCTGTTCAATCATTGCATTTGGTCCACAGGAGATGATTCAGTGGTCTGCTTGCCTGTCTAACTCACACCTGTCTTCGTACACCCACTGTGTGTCTCTGGTGTTATCCATATGGCTCTTTGGGCCTTTTTTTGTGGTCTCCATCCTCTGTCACTTTCTTTTGACTATGTTTACATGCATCTGTGTGCCCTAGTTGTGAGCAAGTGTTGCTTGATCATATTTATCTGATGTTAAACTGTATTGGGCTTGAACGGGATGATTTGCAATTACGGTGATGTAGTCTATTTTTGTGTTTTTTTGACTGTAGTGGTTGCGCTCTAACAGGTGGATTAGTTATCTAGCAGTACTCAGTCAGTGTGTGTGTGTTGGAGTTAGACCTTAAGTGAGGCATTAAGATGACATGAGACAAAAGCGCCAAAACTGCTAATATTTGATAAGGCCCCTTACATGCATCTAAACATTGTTTTAGTCACATTGTTAAACATGTTTCAGATCTAACTGTTTACTCACATACACAATCTGTTTCCATGATTTTTTAAAATCATTCTTTGTTGTGATTCTAAAAAGATGCATTGTTTGACTAGCTAGTTGTTTCTAACCATTTCTCTCCCTTCATTGTTGCAGGTGATATTCAGTAAGTACACCGACCTGCTTCCAAAAGAGGTTCTAAATCAAGACACTCCAGAACTACAGAGGCCTGATGAGGAGGCTGTGAGAGAGGTAAGGCATGGTACAGTGTGTATCTGTATTAAAAGACATACAAGAGTTAGGTTGCTGCTGTAACACTGCACATTTCCCCACTGTGGGATTCATAAAGGCTTATTTTATCTTATCAGATTTAGTTATTCCAAACACTATAGATTTGACTACTTAAACGTCCACGATTTATACACCATTGTTGCCAAGGAAGGCGTTCAAAATGTTTTATTTTTCCCACTTGTCACTGCATTAATACCACTGATGCTACTATGTGATCAAATATTTAAAGAATCAGGAAAACTGTTTATATGATTAGTCACTATGCAGGGGGTCCTTGACTTACGTCAGCGTTCCGTTCCTACTGATATACGTAATTTGATTTTCGGCATACGTTTGAACTCCATCAAAAATGTAAACAAACCAACCAATGCATCATGATATCAATCAGTTCTTCGGAAAAGTCATGAATACTAATGACTTTCATGCATGTATGAATTGTTTTACAAGAAGACAACAGAATATTGTAACGGACTGATATTGTTGTTGATGTTGAGGTTTCAGTGTTTATTGTTCAGTTCCAGATTTACCTGATGTCAGTGAACGTGCCATGTTTAGTTAGCTCACCTCTGATTGGCTGAGAGTCAGCAGTAGAGAGAGCTGGGAACGGTGGCTAATTCTGGAGATAAGTTATCGGGTTTTTATAGTTATTCTGGCGTTGGCTACGGCCCACAGTAGCCTGTGTGAAGGTTCAATAAACCAGCAGAGAACCAGATAAAGTCTCACTCATTCATCACAGAGTTGCTACAATATGTTAACCTGTTTTTACAACTTGAGCCAGTGTTCGTCAGTGTTTCGCCCTGTTCTGAGTGTTTTATTCTATCTAATTTCACTTCCATGGAGATGCCTTCAGAAGTGTCTGGTTTGCATTTGGGAGCCATAATGCAAGGCCAAAAGTTAGTGAATGTAGCACAATCCAAGGTGGTGTACAACCGGTGAATATAAAGAAAGCCGTATTATAGCGCCGCGTGACGACGTATTCGTCCGCTCTGCTCGTCAACTAGTTCCACATAACCGGTAACGACAAAACGCCGTAGGTTGAGGATGTCGTAAACTGAGGACCTCCTGTAATCACAATCAAAAACAGGATGGTTATGACAAACATGTATTCAGATTTTCCTTAACTGTGTTCAGCACTATCCTGCTTGTATTTAAACATGTTTGTTGTTGTTGTGTCCGTTGTAGCTGACAGAAAAAACCCGGGCCGCCCTGGACAAGCAGGTGTCTCAGAAGATCGCCGCTGCTATGCCTGTCAGAGCGGCAGACAAACAAGCCCCTGCACAATACATCAGGTGTGTATGGAAGTTCGACCACAAGTATCAACAGCACAGTACGCCAGTGAGAATGGTGACTTTCAGTTTATAGATTGTTGTGTTCTCATCAGAAAGGACTGAAGGTGGCAACAGGAAAGATTCCCAGTTAGTACTTGTCAGTTTAAAATGTGATCTGTCTGTTGCGCTGCCGTTGCTTTTGAAGTGAAAACCCTTCTTCAGAAAAACTCTAGACCTCCCTAGCAGCTTGTATATCAGAGCTCCAAAACATGGCAATTTTCTGGGGTGTAGTAGATGTCTAAAGCACTGTTGCACTGCAGTCCAGTACATTGTATGGGGAGGTTCAGTTCAGTCACTCAATGCTGCCATGCTGTCAATCAGAGTGTAAATCTAAGTAAGGCTGCACAGGGAAAGAACAAAGTAACGCTGTCTTTCACCTGCATTTGTGTATGTGGTCGAGGGTAAAGATTTATGCCCGGTGACATGTTTCTTCTTTTTCTGCTTTCAAGATACACCCCATCCCAGCAGGGAGTGGCTTTTAACTCAGGGGCCAAACAGAGAGTGATCCGCATGGTGGAAATGCAGAAAGACCCCATGGAGCCTCCACGTTTTAAGTAAGTAAACATGAAACCATGTCTGACGACCAATTTATTTGATCGTGCAGGGCATTTAATATAACCAGAAATATGCTAATTTCGTGTTTTTAAAGCTGTTTTGATGCTAATTCATGAAGTCAGTCCTGCATTAATTTATAAAGTCGTGATGTTTTATTTTTCCTGTGTGAAGAATGCTCATTTGTAGTTCTGTTATGTTGATGATAAATCTATCTGAATTAAACATTACGTATTGCCCCATTATGCATTTTTATGCTTTTATTAAGATGTGATTATGAATAAACGTCATTCGAAACTGGACAGTCAAAAGTTGCTTGTGGCTATGCACAACTGTGCATGCTCCAGGTAGCAAAAACTGATCAAACCAAATGCTGTACAGCAGGATTCTTGGTCAACCACACTTAATAAATCATAAATATAAGGGTTATATTTAAAGAAGTCACTGCAGGTCTTTGGAGGCACTTTGATTTTTACATGCTTTCCATTGACAGCACACAACCACAATGGGAAGTTATAAATTCCCTAGAAAACGTGTGCTATGTTCACCAACTATGCTTGACACACCTCAGGGATATTCACACAGTGCTACAGCTTAGTCTGTAAATTGCAGCTATATCTGGTGTCCAATACAAAGCCACAGCCTTTCAGAAACATCCTTTGGAGCCCAGTGCATTTTTCTGTAACCAACAACCATCTCCCTAGCAGTCAGATGTATGTTCTATAGTATGTGTACAGTATTATTGATAGGACTTCAGATGTCCACTGTTCTCTTTTACAGTCTACATCTGTCTGTGCACGGGAAACCATGAATTAACCTTTATACTTGCTCTCAAGTGCTTTTCCTCAATGCCTTTCTTCTGTTCCCCTATTGTGCCAACAGTGTGCAACCCTGCTAATGCTTAGCTAAGACATGGACTCCACTGACATGAACAAATGACCGTCTCTAGCACAACACAAACACAAGCTCTCCACATACCTCCACCTCCAGAGTTTAATGCTGAGTGTAGTTCACTTAACTACTCAGTTATCAGTTTCAGTAATTGCAAGGGTATTTTGAATATTCCACATAGAACCTTTAAATATGTGTAATGATCAGCTCTGTGTCTGAAGAAAAGGACATAGAAATAAAATGTGAATTTCTTCTTGTTTCAGAATCAACAAAAAGATCCCCAGAGGACCTCCCTCTCCCCCTGCTCCTGTCATGCATTCTCCAAGCAGAAAGGTAGATTTGCGTGAAATGTTAGAAATGTTCTTCTTTTCGATCATTTGATGCTTTATTAAATCAGAATGAGTTTGGTTGTACTGTGTTTGATGGAGTTTCTCCCTTTGTTGCAGATGACTGTGAAGGAGCAGCAGGAGTGGAAGATTCCTCCATGTATCTCCAACTGGAAGAACGCTAAGGTAATGTGACACCTGACTTAATTGGAAAAGTTTATTAGGGTCTGAGACACACCTTTTGTTCTTTTTGTGCTCATTTCCTTCTTTCTATGTGCTTGATTTCTCTCAGGGTTACACCATTCCTCTCGACAAACGTCTCGCTGCTGATGGCAGAGGTCTGCAAACTGTTCATATCAATGAAAACTTTGCCAAACTGGCTGAAGCCCTGTATATCGCTGACAGAAAGGTAACGTGTGATTGTCAGCGGTGGATCAGAAATGTTACGCTGCTTGAAATCTGTTCATATTTCTATGCTGCTTGTGTCTTTAGGCCAGAGAGGCAGTGGAGATGCGAGCCCAGGTGGAGAAGAAGATGGCTCAGAAGGAGAAGGAAAAGAAGGAGGAGAAGCTCAGGGAGTTGGCCCAAATGGCTCGAGACCGCAGGGCAGGGATCAAAACCCATGACGACAAAGGTGAGTCCGAAAGATTAGAACTGAGAGGAAAAAGGTTTACTTTAACACGGGTGTCGAACTGATTTAGTTCAAAGGCCACATTCAGCCCTGTTTGATCTTAAGTGAGCCGGACCAGTTAAATTACAGAATATTAACCCATAAAACTCCAAATTTTTCCTTTGTTTTCGTGGAAAAAGTATGTTCTTCAAATGTTCGCATTTAATGAACAAAACCTTACAAACAACCTGAAGTTTCTTCAGAAAAATAAATTCAGTTTCAGCACTATTATGCCTCAGTTTATCGTTTACACATTACAACTTACAGATAACGGTGTCTACAAAGGCGCAAAACATTTAGTCATGATCAAAACAACAACAGTCAGACAAGAAAAGACAAAAAACAAGACAAAATATTACAAAAATGAGACCCAAATGACAACAGTGAGAACAAAACGACAAAAACTACGACAACACGAAACAAAACAGAAAAGAGACAACTGTGCAGAAATGCTCCAAAGAACCAAAAAAATGGACAAAGGACAAAACAAGCCAAAAAATTACACAAACAACACAAGCAAGACCAAAAACAAAAACACAAAATGATGCACAAAACAATGAATAAAGCGAAACAAAAAGAGAAAAATAAGACAAAAAAATACGTGTGACAAAAAAGAAACAAAACTACAAAAACATGAGACAAACTACAAAACGTAGATTAAAAATAACAAAAACAAGACAAAATATTACAAAAATGAGATGCAAAGCAAAAAAAGAACAACAAGCAATATCATATTTTACTTTATGATCAAAACAGCTTGTCCAGGAATTATTTGAAATTTATAGGTTTACAAATTTACAATTGGCAGGTAATGTCTTCTCTGTAATTTTTACTCTTTACAAATTCGTCCCACGGGCCAGATTGGACCCTCTGGAGGGCCAGTTTGGCCCGCGGGCCGCGTGTTTGACACCTCTGTTTTAACAGATTCTCAGTATTCAGGCGTATATGACAGGCCTGTGTGTATAGAGGGATGTGTGTAGAGCAGACTCTGTTATCTGTGTCGTTGCCGGTTCCAAATCTGGAACATGACTAGCATAAGTGATGACAACATTTTTCACTCTGCCAGTGTTGACAGGACCAGTAAGCTGTGAAATGATGTTTCCGCTTCCCCACTGATAATTTACATACATTTTTGAGGGAGGAAAATCGCCGTAGCATGTCTTGTTTTTGTACATGTTTTTGAATGACCATTTAGATACAGGACATTGACTGAGATTATAAAAAACAAATTTACATTTTTCTCAAATTTTCTGTAATACGTTGTAGCATCCATCAGCTGGGGTTTTGCTAGTATACTGTCCGCTGACAGTTTCTCCTGACTTCATCTTCTCTCTTCTGCTGCATATCAATCTCATGCATCATATCAACGTTCACCTGCTTCACCTTCAACCCACTTTTGTCTCTCTCCCTCTTTATCCCCATTTTTATTTGCACCTCTGCACCAATTCACATCGCCTCCTGTCCTCGTGTGGTTTTCCTACTTTTTTTTCTGAAAATATACTTCTTGTGTTTGTGCTTTTTTTGGACCTCGTCCTCCCTCTCACCACCCGTCCGTCTCCCCCTCCGTCTCACGCTGCAGGTGGTGAGGACAGCGAGGCCAGGGAGCGTGATGAGATCCGCCAGGGCAGAAGGAAAGAGAGACAGCACGACAAGAACATTTCCCGGGCTGCTCCTGATAAGAGGTGCTGGACACGCACTTTAAACACACCGCATGTGAACTCACCCACCCCTCCCCTCTACACACACACACACACACACACACACACACACACACACACACACACACACACACACACACACACACACACACACACACACGCACACAGATGCACAGCTCACTGCTGAATCATTCATGGGGCCAGCAGTAATACTGCACAAACACAGCAGGATCCAGCAGAGTGCTAAGGCAGTCCCTCGTCTGCACGGATCCTGCAGACTGTTTGTGCATGTGAGACGCGTGATTAGCGTGTATTTGTGTGTTAAGCTCCCCGTGTGCACCGTCAGGTTTGTCAGTTGATGGAATTGTGGTTCCCTGGAGAAGTGGAGAAAGTGAAATTCAGAGGAGAGCTCATTACAATCACAATTCCAGCTGTCAGAAAGCAGAGACCTTGTTATCTTAAAATTACCTTTCACTTAACTTTGAGGCGGCTGTTTGCTGAAGGACAATCAAGATGTTAAAGTTGCCCAGAATTTGGATGAAAAACTTTCACATTTTATACTGACATGTATTTCCACATAAATTAAAGCTTTGATGGCAAACTCAAGGCATTTTTTGGAAGTATTTTAGAAGTTACGCCTGTCATCATAGAAAACTTCATATATTATGTAACACAACACTGAAGTCAGTCCAATCTGACTTCAGATTTTTGACGCTACACTGCTTCAATTATTGCTTAATTATAGAAATATTACAATAATACTGGAGCTACTTTCTGCTAGCAGTTGTTTCTTCTACATTTACATCTCAGCGCTGTGGTCGTCATTTGTTTATGCTCAGATTTTTGAGCTTTGTCTTATGTTTTTTTTGGTCACAGATCGAAACTGCAGAGAGATCAGGACAGAGATATCAGCGAGCTCATCGCTCTGGGCAAACCAAACCCTCGTTCCTCCAGCGAGGCTCAGTACGACCAGCGACTCTTCAACATGAGCAAGGTGAGAATATTTCATAGCGACCTTAACGCAGCTGTTCTGAAAAACTCCAAAGGTTCAGCTTCACTACCTCTCTGGCTCCGGTGTTTTTTGTTTTGGTGCAGATTGAACCTGAAACATTTTCAATGAAATACCCAAATAGATGGATGAAAGACCCTATAATCTTTACATCTCTTTTCAGGGTATGGATAGTGGTTTTGCCGGCGGTGAAGACGAGACGTACAATGTGTACGACCAGCCGTTCCGCGGCGGCAGAGACATGGCCTCCAACATTTACAGGCCCAGCAAGAACATCGACAAAGACGCCTACACAGATGACTTCGATACACTCATGCGTGAAAACAGGTACTGTGGATTTATTTTTTTTTTAGTTTTTTTAATATTGTTTACCTTTATTTGACTCATTTGTACACTTGCATTACATTACAGCCTTTTATCTGATCCTGGCAAGTTGAATTTGGTGATTAGTAAAGGGAGCTGTGGATTGTTATTATTTTATATATAGTTTCACTGTTGGTTTTTTCAAATAACTAGAAAGGCACTGAGGGCTTGGACAGGACCCTCTATCTTGCAATATGAAAGAAAGTGATCTGGACACATGGCTAGTAGTTTAGCTTGAATAGTAAACTTTACAGACAAACAAATGGTACTGAAAACAAACCTGGCCTCAGATGGTAATAATTCCCTAAATCTCTGTGATGAGCCAAAGCATGAGGCACCAGACAGTCACCACACTATGTTCCCTTTTTTACTGATCCAGCAAACCATTTGATCCATGACTCATGAGGTTTGTGATCCGTTGCAGCCGGTGTTATTATGGGAGTCTTAAAAAAACTACATTTGTGACAAACACTAACAAGTGAAACGGCTAAAGGTTTGACACACAAATAAAATCAGTTTCTTATTCATATATGGGTCAATATAGGATTGAGGGACTTTTGAAGTCCATGGGATATATCTTGCATAGATTTTTATTAAAAAAAAACAAAAAACTAATGTTTTTATGTTCATTATGATCATGTCTTTATAAATTCCATAATTATTTATTATGGAAACAATGACTTCAGTGACATTAAGAAGTGACTGGATATCACTAAAATGTCAACTAAATAACCGTCTGAATTTAATAACAACCACCTTCTAATTAGCTAAACAATAATAAAATGAGCTGATTCAAAAATAGTTTGGATTGTGTTCTTTTTATTAAGTTGAGATAATCATGACAGATATTTCTTTTTTGGCAAGATATCAAATTTCATATGGAAAACAAATTGTATCTGTGTCAGAGAAATCACTTTCAACTAAGTTCCCCATTACAAAAACACCTCTCAAGCAAGTGTGTTAATTCTAGATCACATGACCTGCTCCACATGATGTCATTTCCTACTGAAGAAAAGACTGGCAAGACTCCAAGGCTTTCTGAGTTATTTAATATTAAGTAGTGTGTGAGTCATGTGTCAACAAGTTCACTACAATGTCTTTATAAATAACTTTCAATTTAAGTTTTACTCAATTGTATATATAATATTTAGAAGAATCTTTCTGTAAAAATGCCATATGGTGTTTGGTTATAGGCGGCCATGTTGATTTTAGGCCTGAAAACAGCAAAAATGTCAACTATGATACCTGTCAACTATGTTACAAAAAGTCCTACAATTATATATTGGCCCGTATACTGGATATCATAGTCTTGTTTGTTTGCTCATGAGTGAGTGACCTGTTAATGACTTACTGTAACTCTCGATCTGTAGCAGCAGAGCTAAACCTAGACCATTTTAAAAGACAGCATCCTCTAAAGTGTGATTTTAAAAAGTAATAATGAAGCCCCAAAAAACATTTTCGAGGTCATTCCAGCTTTATTTTGAGGCACGGGACAAGTTCGCACATCAAGTCCCAGCAGGAGCCCTCGTCCTTGGGGCAGCAGTGCTACACTCCGCTAGCCGAGCATAGCCTGTCCCATATGTTTAGTCACCAGCTTGTCATTGTGCTCTAGGAATGTGTGGCTGGCCACAGGGTGCTGCACCAACGTGCAAAACACAAAGTTGAAAACACTTTGTGACTTGAGTGAATTTTCCTCAGACATAAAAACATAGTTTGCTTCTCATAGAAAATGCTTCAACCTTGATTGCAATTTAACAGCCTGCAAATGAGTGACAGTAGGAATTGGCAGTGAATTCATTTTTTTTTTTCTGTCTGTCAGGTTTGCTCCAGATAAAGAGTTCTCGGGCGCTGACCACACACAGAGAAGGGAAGGACCGGTCCAGTTTGAGGAGGATCCCTTCGGTCTGGACAAGTTCTTGGAGCAGGCTAAGCAGCACGGAGGCTCCAAGAGACCTTCCACCAGCAACCGCTCAAAGGATGACTACCACGACAAGAAACGCAGGAAGGAGTAGGAGTCCGGACAGATCAGGAAACGGTGAATTAAAAGGCGAGGAGGCGGTTTATTCACCTCCTCCGTGGTTGAGGAAAAAAGGTGCAAGATTGTTTAAAGTCTCTTTTTCCTCCTGTTTTCACAATTGTCATTTCCTCTGCTTTATGAAGCATTCAGTGTCAGGCTCAATATGACATGTTAATGTAACACAAGCAAAGCTGAAATGATAACTGTGTGACATCAGATATATTACTCTGTACAGCGCAGCCGATGTCCTGTCAGATGTGGCCGCTAATAATTGGTGATATTTAGGCCCTGGAAGTATGTAGACTTTAGTTCCCGTGTTTTTTTGTTATTTTTTTTATATGTAACATTAAGTATTTACAGACTAAATCCAACAGAACCCGAGCAAAATGTGTTCAATATTTACCTTTTTCTCATCTGTGAACCACATTCCCCCGTTTTTTTTTTTGTTAGCTATGTTTTATTTAAGGCCCTGGTGTATTTGTGAGCCCAGTCTGTATTTGATAGCAGATATGTACAGCGGTATATCTAGAAAGTGTAAAGCAAAGCAGCTTTATAATTCTCCTACATTACTACCAATGAAATAAATTTCATAGTGTGTAATTGGTGCTATTCTGTGTTTCTGTATTTACTTATCTAGAAACGAGACGCAATCTTTATCAAACCGTCGTCATTTTTTCTGTCTAATTCAGAGTTGCTTAATCTAAACTTTTCCAACATATTGGGAAGTCCATTAGTTCTGTAATTGTTATAGTTTTTCTCGCAGTGGAATTCCATTATTTTAATCATTTCCTGACTAATGCAGCCCATTTACGTAGATGATTAAATGCCTGAAATGCATTCAGAGACGCCATCAATTACAAAGTGTGAGTAGTTACATTTTTTTTTTTTTTACTAGAAATGGGCTCTGCGATTTATGCGATGATCAGACCAAAACTGGTTCCATTAATTACAATTAATTATGATTTATGCAGCCTGACAGTTTTATTTTCCCGAGCTTCGGAAAATAATCACCGTGGCATTACACAGCCCAGCGGACTCAGAAATCTGTGCACCGTGCCATCTTTCACTCATGCCTGAATAGGGCTCAGACGGTTGTTCTGTGCACCAGATTTATGTTTTCTTCACGAGGCACTGTTTGTAGTTATGGTTTCCTGTATTAGTGCCGTGTTCTGGACTTGCTTGCTATGTTTTACTGCAGCTCTTTGACCAGCATCTGAGAAATTATAGCCCCAAGTCGTGTCTGCAGAGGAGCCGTGGTGTGAGCATTGGGTTGCCACGGCAGCAGCTGGATTCGTTCAGGCACAGGCTGAGCAGAGGGTCCAATAGTCAGTCACTGCAGGTACATGTAAAAGCAAGAAAGGGTTTTATATGTAGAAATAACATACAGAGGAGCTGAAAACCAAAAAGAATCGAAGCCAAATTGAGCTGATTCATATTAGGATACCCAATAGGAACACTGTACTTGACCTAAAGTTGCACTTTTTTTGCAATTTTCAACTTAAAACCAACTTGGTTTGCTAGAATTTGAATGGAAAATCAAGAGAGACTACAAATGTTACACTAAAGTTTACGTCTTAGTCGCCTAAACATTTCTTCTGAGCAGAGTTCATGGTGAAATAATGAATTTAAAGTAGCCCAAAGGGGACAACCAAGTGTTTTTACCTCATTAACTTATCCAAATGTTGCTTTTAATATGCTAGAAGACATATCAGGGTCAGTATATAATTGCGGGACTTTTTGTAACATAGTTGACAGGTATCATAGCTGACATTTTTGTTGTTTTCAGGCCTAAAATCAACATGGCTGCCTATAACCAAACACCACATGGCATTTTTACACAAAGATTCTTCTAAATATTATATATACAATTGAGTGAAATTGAAAATTTTTTATAAAGACATTGTAGTAAACCTGTTGACTACTTTATATTAAATAAGTCAGAAAGCCTTGGAGTCTGGCCAGTCTTTTCTTCAGGAGGAAATGACATCATGTGGAGCAGGTCATGTGATCTGAAATTAACACTTCCTTGAGAGGTGTTTTTGTAATGGGGAACTTAGTTGAAAGACATTTTAGTGATATCCAGTCATTTTTTTATTAATAAATGATTGTTTCTATAATTAATTATGGAATTTGTAAAGACATCATCATAATGAACATAAAAACATTTTTTTTTTACTTTTAATTAAACGTGTATGCAAAATATATCCCATGGACTTTAAAAGTCCCTCAATTATAGTTTGACCCAGTTGCAGTTTGAACATGTGCAGCTGAATGGCTCCAAGGTTACAGCTTGTGATTGTGTAGTGCTATATGTGATGAGCTGGTGTGCTCGAGTTGCAAAGTTAAGTTTTTATAGGTTAAATCCATTAATAGAGAGACACTTTCGTATTCAGTCCTAGTTTGCAAAACATTTAAGCTGAGCAGCAATCTTAAAAAAATAATAAGAAATTTAATAACAGGATGTACAATATTGCATTTTTGCTGATATTTTCCAGCTCAGTTTGGCTGATTGCTGGTATTTCAGAGAGTATCATGTCTCTTCAGTAGTGACATTAACATAAAAATCTTATCGAGATGACCCACTGGCACGTTCAGACAAACAATATGATGTTTTTAAATAAACATATTCACTGGACAAAATAAGAAACTGCTTTAACTTAGACATAAAAATATGGTGCAAGTACAATTCTCAGACAAAACTGTAAACTTTTAGCAGCTGATATCACTGTGTCCTTAACCTAATGTATTATGAACAATATCTTCAAACTAAAAGTCCCAGAATTCTATATGAAATGACTTTTATTTAAGCTTAGTATGAGCTGCTACTTTGTCAGAATGCATTAGATGTGGAATATTTTGACATGTGATTTTCATAGTTTGACTTCTGTATATCACCACAATGGACTTGTAATGAACCAATAAATAAAACTGAAGTGCAGATTTTCAGCTTTAATTCAAAGGGTGTGAAATATCCCCAAAAATATCATACAAAATGTTTGGAAATTGCAAACATCTTTTACGCAGTCCGCTGTCTTCGGACAAACTAGCGTATTTTTAATAGCTTTTTTGTTTTTGTTTTTCCAGCTTCTTTTCATGTTGTGGTTTCACAGCAACACTTGGAATCACCTCCAGACCTGTTAACAGCTTAAGTGATGAAGAAATAATGAGCCACCACACCTGTCCAGCTTTTAAATGAAATGTTATTTCCTTTAAAAAAGAGGGGGATAATTATTAAAGAGCTGTAATTGCTAAACCTTTTCTCCAATTTGGATTCAAAAACCTTCAAATTGAAGCTGAGAGTCTGTACTTTAGGTCCACCTTCATTTTAGAACGAACTTGTTTTGGTAAATAACAAGAATTGTGTCAGTGTGCAAACCTTTATGGACCTAAATCTGTTTTCTTTTGAAATTTTTGCACATTTGCATGCACTGTGAGAACACTGAGCTGCGTCACTAACAATACAAACTACTCTATAACTAATGAGTGTAGAAACATTTAATGACTACAGCAAAATAAATGCCAGCCATGAATAATAGAAGTTTTTTGTTATGGATTACAATTTTAAATTCATTCTTCTCACTGTTGGTGATCGGAGTCGACACAGCTCTCACCGCCCGTCGGGTCTCTGTGAAGCAGCCGAATTTCTGTCTGCCAGCCGAGGAACCGACTAAAACACATTAATCCCTCGCTCAGTTACAGCAAAGTGGCTCTGATGTGATTTAACGTTGACCTATACTCACGCAGAGAGAAGCTGAAATGCTCAAAAGTCATCCAATTCTTTACTAGCGTGGAGGAGAGGCGGCGGCTTGTCCCAGTCTGCCCTCCGATCCGGAGGCTGAACAACACAAAACCATGACTCAGTGGTCGGAGAGGGACTGTGATGCAATTTCAAACCGACTTTTTATCATGTTGGGACCAAGATCTTTTCCCTTTCTCTGATTCGGCATAATTTTTTTTTAGCACTATTCTGTTGTCTGTACAAAAATGCTCGACATAATGTTCGATGTTATCTACTTTACAACGACGACACAGAAGGGGAACGTGCTCAAGCTGTGCGTGAGTAAATGTAGAATGAAAGGATGGGTGGAAAGTCACTCTGCCAGCAGTGTGAGGTGATTTAAGGACAGCAGGGGTTCATTGTGAGGCCTCGGTATGAGTGTCAGTGTGAAAAAATCAATGTGACACATACCAGCTTAGGGTATCTGAATCATGAGGAGTCACGGTTATTTTTGGTGGCACTGATGATCAAGTTCCTTTAAAAAAAGCATGGAAAAATTGTTTTAAAAAATGCAAAAGTCAACACAATTCAAGCTTTAAATGTGGCAGGTTTCCTACCTGAAAACAACAGAAAAGCTGTGCTTCCTTCAGTCTGAATTTGTGCTCAGACCAGCACTGAAAAGCTGAAGACAGCTTGATAATGGGTCTCCACTCACCTCCTGTCTGCCTTGCACAGAGGAAGATGAATGAGATTCTTTATTCATGAAGGTAAGAGGAAATTGGTTCTTTGGCATTGCCTTTGTGCGCTGCTCGATGTAAACCGTGAACATATTGTGTTGGGCCATAATGGAATCCTCAGGTCGCAGACAGAAGCCATGATGGATCGCTCCTTATCTCTGCTCCACGAGGAAACAAACCCAGAAATAATAAACCATATTGAGTTGTTGCAGCACATCTTTCCACTGTTTGAACTTGAAGAAGGATGGCTAAGTTTATTTTGTGATGCCTTTGCGATATTTCTCTCTCCTGCTTTCCCTTCAGCAGCAGCAAAGCAATAAGTTTGGTGATAAATGTCCCCAGTGCTGCTGTTGACCTGTCGAAGACAGTGGCCACAGAGAGATCTTATCTCCCCCCTTCCTTGAGATTTGTTCTCCTCCAGTATCAAAGACTGCAGCTGCAACAGAAGCAGCCTTTTCATTTAGCTGGAGAAACGCATCCATGGAAAACAGTTTCTATTTCCTCCCTGCCGGTGACACAATTCTTTACCCGCACAGAGAGATGAGTCATTTCCAATGTATGACAAAAATAAATCCCTGCTTCCAATAGGTTGAAATGTTGAAATAAAGTTGCACAGCTGGCCACACAGCTGGTGTTTTTCATTAACTGTCAAAGAGAAAGGATCGGCTGTGACATCACAAGCAAAGATGGCAAAGTGCAAGTGATGTAAATATGATTTAAAGCTGCATTCATTCATATTTTTATGCATTTTCTCATGCTGCTTACATGCATACAAATCAAATCAAATCATGTTTGTTTATGCAGCATGCTCTGAAATAACCAGAGCTGACTAAAGTGCTGTAAATGTTTTAAGACAGGCAACAGTGCAGAAAAAAAACAAGATGGAATACAGCACAACTCTTGAAATCAAGTTCTTAAACAAAATGAAATGTATTTTAAATTACTAAAAATGGAGAAATCTAAAATACTAGAATATTAAGAGCAACCAAAGGCCTTTTAAAACATGTGCATCTTGATATTCTTCCTCTAAGAGTCAATGGCAGAGGAATATTTCATTATTACAGGAAAGTTATTCTAAAGTTTTGGAGGTACAGTCTTGTGGTTTTATATAAAATTAAAACAACCTTGAAATCAATTCTGCATTTAACAAGTAGCTAGGGATATAGTCCAGGGATGCTAATACATGTGAAAACCTCCTTTTTTATTTGGTTAGGAGTCTTGCAGTAGTTTGGTCTTGCAGACAGTTGGTTATGTAACCTTAAGGAAATCAATGCAGTGGTTACAGTGGTCGTGTCATTTAGACAGAACATGGATTTCAGTTTGCTGATGTTTCTCAGTTGACAGTAGCACCCTTTCACCACAGAGCGAATCTGTTTGTCAGATTTCAGTGCTGAGCCACCAAGATGACACCAAGATTCCTGACACGGGCATGAAAGTTTGGTGTCAGTGGCACTAAGTGGCTGGTTGTGGTTGTTGTAGTGTTGGATGAACCAAACACAATCACTTCAACTCCTGGAGACAGTTTAGGATGGATGTAATAGAGAGGCAGGTATATTTGTGTCATCAGTGAAACAACAGAAGTAGACATTGTGGAAATGGACACGTAAATATATGCACATTAGGTCTCCGATAAGGGTTACGAGCGGCTAGCTGGGTGGGTCATTCATCCTTCCCTGTCATCATCTCATAATCAAGAAATGGCTCCCAGATAGATGAGAATTCTTAATGCAACTGGTAGCCAAGGACCTGAATCTTTCTATCTCTATGAATTCTTCTCATCCAACCATCGCCACATGAAAAGGGGAAAAGTCTGATTTGGCTTCCTTAAAATTTATCATTTCCTGACAATCATTCCCAACATCACAGACTGTTGGATGGCTGTAGAGGGGCAAAGGATGGGGTGCAAGTAGTCGAAGATGGCAAGATCAGCCTTCAAGAAACGTGTCATTTGTAGGCTTTTGTGTACGGGTCAAACATTTTTGGGCCAAAATCCGGCCATAAAGGGCAGAACTAGAAGGTGAGAGACAGTGTGCCTTTGAAATATATTACAAAGTGCAGAAGCAAAAGGGGAAGTTTTATGCAGCCGGTATTTGGAGTAGTGAAGACAGGCGACTACTTTGACTTGGATTAGCTGGTGACAAAGCATTAAGTTTTGGATATATCAGTAGAAGACTGAAAAGCAGCAAACCAGAAGCTGAAGAGTTGGAAGATGGATCCAGATGCTAAGAGAGGAATCACTTACCAGATGGTCAAGCACAGAGAAAAGTTCAGATGGGCTAAAATCTGCAGAAAGGGCCAGGTCTGTGAGGTCTGTCGGGAGGAAATGAGATACAGTGGAGAGATGTCTGGTATTCGTGCTGGTGTCAAGAAGAGCTTCAAACTTAAGCAGACAAGAGCACGTTAAAAATATGCTGCCGCTATGGGATCAAAAAAATACCTACTATTGCAACAACACATCATCAGTAGGGTAAAACTAACCAGTTTCACGACGGTCTAAACCCAGCTCACGTTCAATACTAGTGGGTGAACAATCCAACGCTTGGTGAATTCTGCTTCACAATGATGGAAGAGCCGACATCGAAGGATCAAAAAGCCACGTTGCAATGAGCGTTATCCCCATGGTAGCTTTTCTGACACCTCCTGCTTAAAACCCAAAAAGCCAGAAGGATCCAAGTTCCCTGTCTCCAGGTCTCGGGTAATTCAAGGTGTCCAGTAGCTCACACATGCTACATTTAAGAAGAAAACAGGGAAACAAATGTGCAAAATTGTGTTCAAAGGAACATGCGAATCATGATGGTAATAAGGTTCAAAATTTTGCTGGTATTTTAGAATTTTAAAAAAAGAGTGTTTAAAGATTAAATATCATATAGCAATAGATAAAACTATGAGGATATAGGAGAGGTGTTAGGTTCTGGTGGACCCAAAATTATTGCAGGAGCTGTAGTAAAACCATCAGACAACATTACAAACTTATAACAAGATGCCTGAAGTCAGGAGGGTTTCAGAGTTACAAAGACTTCATGTTTGATGAACCCAGCTCTTTAGCTTTACATGCTGCTTTTCATCCTTTAGCTGATCATTTGGTTTTAGACTGTTAGCAAGTAGTTTGTGAAGGTAAAGGAGGATTTAAAAAATTATAAAAAATAGAGCCAAAGAGAGAGTTAAGGTGACTGCAGACAAAAGTTGCTCTTTGTCAGCAGGCTGTGCTTTATATGAAATATTCATGGAGTCTTAATTGCTAGAAAATATATATACATATGTTGAATAGTCAGGATTCACCCATTGTGCTCCAGCTGTGTACAATTCCAGCAAAAAACAGCGGGCCTAATGCACATTTTCACTGAAACGCATACTGTGGATTTATAGTGTGAATTCAGGTTACAAAGACTGAAAGTGTGTAAATTGAATGTGTCAGGCTGCCATTCATCACCAGCAGCACACACCTGAGCAACCTGTCTTCCCTCTGTCACTCAATCACTTTCTTATCATTAGTTCCTCATCTGTGCATATTCAGGCTGAGATTCACTCATCATTACGGGAGCAGTCTAGAGCCGGACAGACTCTACTGCTCTCTGGAAAATAGCCAACCCGTCAATCTGTCCGTCCTGCCCACCTCACCTCAATCCCGGAGAGAAGACTCCGTCCTCTCCTCAGTGGCTCCTTCTGTGGATAATCTTTCACAAAGGGAAAGATTTAGACAGGTGTAACAATCTCTAATGGTTGTGTCAGTCAGAATGCAGCCGGCCCCGATACACACCGGTGGCAGGGCCCGACCAACTGTGGTGGGAGTGCACAGCGGCTGCTCTGGGATTTTCAGTGTCAGGAACTGATTGATGCCTCAGTTAATGTCTTCATCGGAGAGAAGAAGAGCTCCAGAGAGTTGGATGGAAACATGGTGGTGGAGTTGGATAAACTGTTCTTACTATATGTTGATAATGCAAGAAAATATAATCAGGAATCCTTCTCTTCCATTACTAATCCATTAGCCCCCCCTCTGATTAACATTTTGTCCTCACACAATTATTAGAAACATTGATTGCAAGAATTATCAGAGAGCGCTGGGATGGATCATTGATTGGGACATGATTTGCAAAATACCCTGTTTGTGCAGGAGCGTAATTCCCAGCAATGAGCACGCTCGTTTATACTCATTTATACGGTTACTTGTGTACTATTGTGATTTCATCATTTGTTATCTGCCGCATTTAGACGCCACTGAAGTATGAAAAATGACTGCTTGCCTAGACTTCCTCTAGCATTGGGTCTTAATAGGCTGTTGGGGGAAAAAGGAGGAGAGATTGATTCTCCTGATGATTTCATTAGATGACATCAAAGCGGGGAAATTGCAACAGAGAGCGGGAATGGATCTTCAGTGAATAGGAAATAATGTGTCATTGGAATTATACTGTAAGAACATCAGCAGTGACATATAACACTGTCAGCAGAGACACTGTAATTATGATGTTTTTCTCAACAGGGAAATTTGTTTGGAGCATCGCATCATGGTCACATTTGTTGATGATGTTTTGATTATGATGCAATAGCAGGAAAGAGGGTTTATATAGATCCTCAGATCAATTCAGTCAATATATAATGATGAGCTGCAGCATCAAAACCATCTGACTAATATTGTGAAGGTCCACATTGTGCCACCAAAACAGGACTGATCCATCGAGGCCTGAACTCCACAGACCTCTGAAGGTGTCCTTTAAGTAATGGAAATTGCTTGGTAGGGCCTCCGTGGAGCAGACTTGTTTTTCTAGCACATTCCACAGATGCATGATTGGATTGACTTGAGACATTGGGAATATGGAGGTCAAGTCAACACTTTGAACTCTGTCATGTTCCTCAGATGCTTCTTAAACATTGTTTGCTGTGTGGCAGGAAGTACCATCCTGCTGAAAGACACTATCAGGGAGTACTGCTGACATAAAGGTGTGAACATGGTCTGCAATAATGTTTAGGTAGGTGGCAGATGTCCAAGCACATCCACATGAATGCAAGACCCAAGGTTTCCCAGGAGAACCTTGTCCAGAGCATCACACTGCCCCAGGTAAATAATGCACCTGGCCATCCATATGGTGTAAAAGAAGATTTCCATTGCTCCATAGTCCAGTTCAGATGCTCATGCAGCAGCTGTAGAAGCTTTCAGCATGGACACTAACCAGCTACAGTAGTTCTTCTGTGGGATTGGACTACATGAGTTGCAAATAAGCTCAATGCTACACACTCTATATGTAATGCATCAGTTCTATGTGTTCTATGATAAATGCATGGTTCCCGATCAAATAAATGAATAAATAAAAAATGAGCCAGTCTTTGGTCCCCGTGTGCTCAATCAATCAACTGCTTTCAAGAGTTGTCCTTCATTGAACACTTTTGGGACATACTACTCACTAGATGTTGACTGTGGGTATAAACCTGCCACTGGCTACACATCTCCTGTGGTTTCCTCTTCCCCTTCTGCTATCCACATGCTACCTTTTTAAAATTCCTTTCATTACGTAAAACAACAACAACCTCAAGCTCAACAACCTACCATTTGGATTGTGCAGTAAGCCAGCCCTGATGATTGGCAGTGAATCTGCCATTTTAATGACATTGCTGTCCTCCACGCCTGCAAATGTTCCACCAAAACTATTCCCCAGGTTACTATTTTGCAGAAACACTGTAGCTGCGTCCTTCACTTAGTGCCACCCAAGACAGCTGTGATTGGTTTAAAGAAATATTAACAAGCCAGAATGTTTTTGTTCCTTATAGCAGATTGAATATGAGGTTCATGAGCATAAAATTTGAGCATAAAAGAATGTTTAGACATATTTGCAAAAAGAGCATCTAGCAGGAAGCCAGAACAATGATGACAAATTAATGCTGATGTTGCTCCATGTCTGCTCAATGTAGGCTGTTTGCTAATAGTATGATAAGATTAGAATATGTCAGTGTAGCTTACTCCAAAAAGCTAAAGAATACTGGACATAAGCAATGGTTAGCTTTGCCCTTATAACTTAATACAGTGGCAGTATAGCATAGCTTAGCTTGGCTAGGTTTAGCTCAGTTAGCTTAGCATGGAAAGTGAAAGTTAGACTGATAACTTGCAAAAATTCACACCGACTCCCACAAGAATACTTTTCTGTATAGTTTTTTTTTTAGCACCTGTTAACTCATAAACAGTTCAAACATAATTAATCTTAATCCTATATTTCTTCTGCATTATATTTTGCTTTCTAAGCCAGATGTGTGGCTCAACCCTTAAACAAAATCGGAGTGAGGTCAAATTTTCATATGCATGTTAGATTTATGGCATACTTGTATGTGGCTTATTGCTAAATTTGTGGAAAACCTGTGGCTGACTTGCTGCTAGTTTGCTGCAAATTCATATTTCATGTAGAGTTTGCAATAGTGAAATTACTGTTCTTGGTCTTCTCATGGTGATGCAGGGGTTTTGTGAGTGACAAATTTCTCATTAGTGCCAGAATGTTGCTGGAAGTGTGCCACTAGCTGCAACACTGGCAAACGTATGGCAACATTTTTTATTTATTTTTTTTTTGCAAACTAACGTCTTTTCTTCAGATCACCCACAAATTTGCTGCAAATCTGCCCAAAACATTTTGACTGAACACTCTTAGTCCTGTGCTGTCCTGCACTATGATTGGCGTTAAAGTGTCACTCTGGTCCAGCTATGATGAGGACAAGAATGCAGTTACAATGACTAAAGTCCTGTACCCTCAACACTGTATGCTGCAGTGGGAAATGAGTCATAACATGGAGTAATGTACACAGTAAAAGAGTAATGTAGGGGAACAAGAAATGACTTCCAACATGGACCCTGTGGCTGGTTGCCTGTTTGTGTCTCTGCTGGAAATTAAGGGAATATTGTACTTGTTCCAAACAAATTTGCATTTTTTAAATCTGGTTTTCCATGCAGCTCTTGGGGTTAGATGACTGGAACTTCTCATGTGATACAGTTGCAAAACCAGAGAGACTGTATTGTTAAGAGTGTCTGAATATCTTGTCACTTGATCATATCTCACAAAGCCTTATATACCAGCAAAATATCATGTAATGACTGAACCTATTAAACAAGTCAAGTCTGTTGAGACCAAAAAACACAATAATTACCAGCATGTTTTTTGGAAATTACATCAAAAACAAACATGTTTCTTATCTACATTAAGCCACTATGATTCTTACAGTCTCATCAGAATGAATTGCAATCCTTATTAAAGCTCCTTGCTGTGTCTGTATCAATGAGAACAGGTCCTCTTTCCTTTTAACCCTGTCTCTGATCCCATTAAAGCTGGATCCTTATCACCTTTATCAGGTTTGGAATGGATGGGTGCTTAACTGCCTTTGTGCACATCAGTGAGAGCCGGTCAGACTGATGTTTCATTATTCCACACTCAAGGTTACAACCTTGAGAGGAGGGTTGAAAATTGATTAGAGAATCAAATCATCAGATGTTATCATCAGTGTCTTAATCATGGATGTGACACTCGAGAAACACTGGGCAGCACGCTGGTGCCACTTAAAGCTCAACTATAACTCAAAGCACCAGCGTGAAGTCCGACTGTAGGTCTGCTAACAGACAGAGTCCAACCTTTCTGAAGCCCAACAGTGCCATCTAGGAGGCTGGAAGCAGGAATAGGTTTATGGAACTTTGGAGTTAATCCCAGTCTGTGTCCGCCTTGAGATAATTCTCCACCAGTGAAAATAAATAGGAAGATGGAGCACTGACTCGTCTTACAGATGGAGTCTACAAACAACAATACATTGTCTACTGTGGAGGAGGAAGTATATATATATGGAATGAAACTTGGAATATATGGAATGAAACTCGCAATATATATAATGAAAATCTGAATATATGGAATGAAACTCAGAATATATGGAACGAAACTCGGAATATATGGAATGAAATTTGGAATATATGGAATGAAACTTGGAATATATGGAATGAAACTCGGAATATATAATGAAACTCTGAATAAATGGAATTTATTATATTCCGCATTATAGTGAAAACTAAAGGCTCAAGTGAAGGACAAATTTGTACTTAACTTCAGTACTTGCGTAAATGTACTTCTCCAACACACTTCTTATATAAGATACACAAAAACAGAGCAGAGCGTGTGCTGACCGGCACATTTCACCAGACCACAATTACCAAAACAGGACAAGAAGAGGAAGTACAACCTGGACGTCTGTCGTAAAACCGTGGCAGTGACTCCAGGAATCTCTATTGTTCCCATTCTCTCTCAACAGAGGTCTTCTTTTTATCTGTGTAGCAGAATTATCTGCACTGGTAGCTTCCTGCCCCTAAGAGCAGTGGTGGAAGAACTATTAAGATCAACGGATTAATTACTAGTATTATTAGAAGTATTAATATGTCAACAGCATAATACTGTTGTAGCTGCTGCAGGTGGAGTTAATGTGAACTACATGTAGCCAGGTTTATATTCAAGGACGGCAGATAAATGTGAGGACTTGTCACATTGTTAATGGAACAGAAAAGAACAGGAAAGAGAGTTTTCAGTTTTTCTCTGGTCTTATTTTTGGTGAGATATTGGATCATTAAAATAGAATCATGTGGGATGTAAATATTATCTGGGTGAGCTGTTAGCAACTCAAAGAAAAATGAAGATAAATGCATTATAATATTGTGCTATTGAAGACTAAGCATTTTGCCACATTTTGCAACTATAAGATAAGGTAAATGCACTCTCTCATTCACCAGAAGGCATGCTAGAGCCTCTGAAGTCAACTGGAAGAATGTTCTTTGGTTTGATGAAACCTAATGAGCTTTTTGGTCATCATACTATGTTTCACTGACACCAAACAATTCACTTTATCACAAACACACCATCCCCACCATGTATAGCATGGTGGTGGCAGCATCATCACCCAGGGGTACTTGGGCCTGAAAGCCTTGCAAAGATAGAGGATAAAATGAATGCAACTATTTTTGATTGGTCACCAGTAAATTAAAGGGCAAACACAGACAACCATCCATGCTCACATTCACAACTATGGCCATTTTAGGATCCCCATTTAAACTGATATGTTTGTTGAGCTAACAATACAGTACAGGTCAAACTTACAACCTTTTGTTGTGAGCCGACAATGAAAGTACAAAGAACAGCAATTTTCCCAAAAGAAAAACAACGTAAAATATGAATTTGTATCAAACCTGCTACAGACCAGCCAGAAGTTTTCCACAAAGTTAGCTAAAGGTCCCATGCAAGTTTGCCACAGATCCAATTTGCATATGAAAATATGACCTCACTGCACATTAGTGTTGATATTAATGCCAAAAATGACATTGCAAATGGAAGCTTGTTACCAGAGCTTTACTGGAAATTTAACAGCCTTCTAGAAATCTGTTGTGTTAAACCACTGGTTAACTTCTTTCCAAGTCGTGTCAAACTTGTCATTATTGCCAGAATGCTCTTGAAAGTTTGTTACTAGTGTTTTGCTGCTGTAAGTTAAATTTTATGTTGGTATTACATCATAAGTTACAGTTTAACACTGTAACTTCTGCCAAAAGCCCATAAATGATAAAATCTGTTTTATTCCAGTGTGGAGTTTGAACAGCTACGTAATCCAATCAGGTATTTCACAGCCAAACACAAAAGCTTTGGGAAAGAGGTGAGACACTTTTCTGAAACCTCAGCCTGGAATTTTTACCCAAACACTAGTCAGTGAGTGTCTGGTCCAGCTTGGTCGCAGCCTCTGGGCCGACCACTGGCATAAACACTGTGGTTGTTAGGGTCATCAGTGGGACTTCATGTCTTGCTCACTCATTACATAATGTTTGTTAGCGTTGCTGCATCGCCATTTTCTCACCAGATTTAGCAACTTTTAGACCCCCTTTTAAAAACACCTAGTAAATGTAGAAATCTAGTGACTACATCTGCAGCGTTCATATCTGTGGTATCACAGCCTTCTGATTCATCCTCTATTCACAGTGGAGTTTATCATTGTCTTTACTTATAGACCTTACATGTTTGTTGCTTTTTGTTGACTTTGTTATTATGAATGAATAAATATATTTGTAAAATATATTGTTTTCAGTAAACGTAAGAAATGCGTTTATGCATTTGTCAATCTCAGTTATGTGTGTCTGTTATGAGCAGTTTGTGTGATTTGGTATGCTGACGATTCGGTAACTGTCAGCCTGCTTGGTGATGATGACGTTGGACATGAGCAGGTTCTTGATGATTTTATATTGTGGTGCAAAGAAGCTTTCTTCAGATCAATGTTTCTAAAACAAAAGAGCTCTGCATTGATTTTAGACATTGGACATATAGGAGTTATAAGGAAAGCAGTCTGTTCCTATGGATGCTGCTCATCCTCTTCATCAGGAGTATAAGTTGCTCCCCTCCAGCCTTCGTCTGGCAGTACCCTAGGCCTAGGCCACAAAAAACAAGTACAAGTTCTCCTTTGTGCCTAATGCACTGTTTTTGCTGCTGCACTTTAACCTGCTTTACTTTATTCTGTCTTGCTGCTGCTGACTAAGCGGCTGTTTGCACTGAACTACACCTGACTGAATGAATGACCAAGATCGCTGCTCATGTCCCTGTCTATCTTGTCTTTCATGTGATATTTTATTGCTTTTTATTGTGTTTTTGCTGTTTTATTTAGTGTTTTTACATTTTCAAACATTTCTTTTAATTAGTTTTTTATTGGATTAGTGTTTGTTTATTGTGTCAGCTGCTGCATAACAAATCACACTTCAAGGGACAAATGATAAAGTTGAAGTTGGTGGTTTTGCTGAATTGTTTTGTCGGCCACTAAATTCTGAGGATGAGGCAAGTACAGCCTACTTTTATTTCTTTATTATCGTTTTTACTGTGGAGATAGCTCTCACCTTTGATTTGCATTTACCCAGCTCAGGTGAGAAGCAGCATCAGTGGAAAAGGCGACTGAGCTGACGCCTAAGCAAAGGTTATGGTGAGTTATTATTTCCATGGGCTTGGCTTTAGGACTTCCCACACAGAAGTTCATCCCACGCTGAAGGGATGGTGATACCCAGCAGAGAGGGAGAACACAGCAAGAGCTCTCACACTGCTCTGTCATCAACATACCATTACTCTCATCATATTAGTGAATCCACTACATGTTAAGATACTACTAATATTAGTCTTTTGTATAGAGTCTTTGTTCATTTCTGAAAAACGCTCGGGAAATATGCTGGTCCAACTAAACTGCACATTTGGTATTGCTGTTGCATTGCAAGTTTTCTTGTTGTGTAAATAAAACTTCCTCAGGGCATTCTCTTACTGGATAAGATTTCTTGCTGTAAGCTATTTTTTAGAAAATATTTTTTTGGTTACTTTTTGTTTGTTTGTTTGTTTGTTTTTGTGTTGTTGTTGTTGTTGTTTTTTTTTTAAAGCAGCAAAACAGTTTGTATTCAAGTTTCTATACAATGTAAAGATGTTTCCATTGCTGGGAAAAACAAAATAAAAATATTGTGGGAAAAAAAAAAAAGAAAATATTTTTCTTAAATTATACTTTGAAAACAGTGATGGGCTGCTTTTAAAAGAGTCCCCAGGCTCCCTAGTGTAAGTGACACCAACCAAATTTGCAGATTGTTTTGTGAATTGATTGATGAATTTTTTAGTCATAAAGATGTCTTGAAATAAGAAATGAAGATCTCAATGCTTCAGAACCCTGTGTGACAGCTTCACTTTAACTGTATGTCTTTTCAACTGCCCTATAATTCATAGCTTTCAACAGTACACTAGACCTGCTGATAGTGCTTTCAGATATGGATGAGATTTCCAGTTGAAAAGGGGCATCTGAAATGGTCTCAAATACGTATGTTTTAAGTGTTTAGAACTTCAAATGGACTATCTGCATGATTTTTATCTCTTGGATAAACTTAATCAGCATGATTATTATCTTTCAGTGACGTCAAACACTGTGAGTTATCCTATCCAATACAATAAACAGTGTTTATCAATACTTAAGGGTTTTAGTTATATTAGGTTTAACGTCAGATAAGATAAAAATAACTCATGAGCTCTTTTAAAGAAACTGGCTAAGATATGAGGATGACACGTGGGTAAAAACCACAGCCCAAAAAGATCACTTCTGTGGACATAACATCAAATTCATGAAGGAAGATGTCAGAGAAAATAAACTCTCTTTAGTCATTCATATTTAACTTAATGACAGGGAAAAAATGTCAAATCAACAAGGTTGTTAGCCAGCAGTAGCAAAAAAAATCAAGCTAGCTAAGTAGTGCTACAGCGAGCTAATATAGTAAAATGTTATAAGCCTTAATAATAGTAGCAATTTAGTTATCTAGCTAGTGCTGCAGCAAGCTAATATAGCAAAATGTTATTAGCTTAAAATAAAGTAGTAACATAGTTATCTAGCTCAGGGGTCACCAACCTTTTTGAACCTGAGAGCAACTTCAAGGGTACTGAGTAGTATGAAGGGCACCTTGTTTGATACAAACTTCCTCAATAGCAAACTTGCACCATCATCTTTAAATAATAATAATAATAATGAAAATAATATGTAAAAAGACTGTCTGATCACATTTATGTTAATTATTCCTTACAATAATTATTAACAACGATTTCCACAACAATGACGTTAGGAAACACACACACACACACACACACATCTATATGGAAATCTGTTCCAATATTTAAAAGTCAGAGGTATCCCATCTCTGAAACTTTGGTAAATATCTTTCTTGGCAGTTTTCTATAAATCAGCATATTTGCAGCATTTTGTTCAAAATCACACCAGTTACATTTCTGTGCAAATTGTTACTTCTAATATTTTTAGGAAATCATTAACGGTCGTCAAATCATGCTTCATTTGTGCAAACTACTACCTTTGTCCCATGTTTGTACAAATTATCAGTTATGTAAGAAAAAAAATCAAATCTTTCACATTTTGAAATGAATCCTATCACATTAGTACTAATCACCAGCATTTTTCACCAGTATTGCAACATTTTTAACAGATCATAACAACAAATCATTACATTTTCAACAAATTATTTTTCACATTTCTGTGTAATGGCACGGTGTTTTGAATGACAACATATGTTACCTCTTTCTCTGTCTGTAAATGTGTGTTAGTGGGAAGCCTGGCATTGCAGAGCTTATCATGTCTTACCTTTACCTTGCAGCTCACAGTTCAGATGGTTCAGTTTCCCAGTGATGCCATTAAAAATGCAAGGTCAAGAATCCACTCGGTGTCCTCAAGCAGCGAGATGTCTTCCCCTTTGGATTGCATGAACTCTGATTTCGGCCAACAGTGGCAAAAAACGCTGCAAAACTGTTCCCCTACTGATCCATGCAGTTTCTGTGTGTAGTAACAGGTCACCATGTTCAGCTGACAGCTCCTCCAGCAGCACCTTCAATCTCCTGTTTGTTTGGCTTTGGAGCCATTTATGATCTTCACGACACGATCAAATCCGGCCACTTTTGTACATACATATGTCCTGCTGGTGAATGATGCAGTGGTAATGTAGGAATGTTGGGAAGTCTGGATCACCTCTGCATCGTACAATGAAACCTGCATGGCGACCCGTCATGGAGGAGCCTCGTCAGTCGTCACTAAAACAAGCTTTTCTAATGGTAAATTTTTCTCCACGAAGAAACTTTTCACCGCGTAGTAGAAGCCAAAGCTGCCGTTAAGTCCCGGGCTTTTTCTGTCCGTAGTGTGCATACAGTCTATGTGCGCTAGCAGGTGGCTAGTTAGCATGGAAGCCTTGTGGCGGCTAAAGTCGTTTCTCTCCACATTGTACCGCATTGCCGTCGCAATAGTCGCCCCGCAAATAGGACACATACATTTATCTTTCACTGTCGTGAAAAAGAACTCTTCCTCCCAGTCATCGTGAAAATAGTGTTTTCTCTTTCACTTCTCTGCCATGTTTTCGGGGTAAAAACCACATCTAGCTTCCCAAAGTGTCTGCTATCGGACGCTTCAGCAGTGACGTGGTGGTTTGACATGCGCAGTGAACTCTGACTCGGAAAACGTCAAAGTTCATTTACACCGAAGACATTTTTATTTTTTAGAAAAATTATAATAAATATTGTAATTTAAAATCTGCATTAATGTAAGTATTTTGATTTTAAAAGAACAGCAACTATAATTTTTTATAAGGAATTTCATGGTGACTAGTGTTATTTTTAGAACATGTCAGGGGCAACTCATGGTCTCTGCTGGCAACCAGGCGCCCGCAGGCACCGTGTTGGCTACCCCTAGCTAGTGCTACAGCAAGCTAATATAGCAAAATGTTATTAGCTTAAAATAAAGTCGTAATGTAGTTATCTAGCTAGTGCTACAGCAAGCTAATATAGAAAAATGTTATTAGCTTAAAATAAAGTCGTAATGTAGTTATCTAGCTAGTGCTACAGCAAGCTAATATAGAAAAATGTTATTAGCTTAAAATAAAGTCGTAATGTAGTTCCCTAGCTAGTGCTACAGCAAGCTAATATAGAAAAATGTTATTGGCCTAAAATAAAGTAGTAATGTAGTTCCCTAGCTAGTGCTGCAGCAAGCTAATATAGCAAAATGTTATTAGCATGAAATAAAGTAGTAATGTAGTTCCCTAGCTAGTGCCACAGCAAGCTAATATAGCAAAATGTTATTAGCATGAAATAAAGTAGTAATGTAGTTATCTAGGTAGTTCTACAGCAAGCTAATATAGAAAAATGTTATTAGCTTAAAATGCAGAAGTAACTTAGTTAACTAGCTAGTGTTACAGCAAGCTAATATAGCATAACAATATTAGCTTAGCATAAAGTTGTCTAGTTATCTTTTAGACATACTTTTGTTTTTTCTGCTTTTTAGCTATTGTGTTACTGTATTAGACAGTGGTAAACATAATTTATCAGAAATCTATTATTAGTAAGACTAAAATATTGAAAATCCTTTATGTCCATTGGAGGTATCTTCCCTGAAAAATACTTCTATTATATTTAAACTTATTTCACTAAAAATGTTTTTGTTTTGTTTTTTTGGCTCAAACTAATGGATAACCCTCCACATGACTCTCACGTTATAATAGAATATTAAATAACCTTACTTCAAAAAAACTTCTTTTGATTTCCTCAGACGAGCAAAATGATTACAATACTAGGATCAAAAACATGCAAGAAATAAAAAAAAAATATGAAATAATAAAAATTGTCATGAAAATAACTAGAAAACTACAACTATAAAAATGAATATGTCTAATAATCAGGAGGGATTTTATGACGGAGGGAATGTTATCCTATAGTTATAGCAAAAAAAATCGTCAATCGCAGAAGTAATTGAAGATTAATTAAAATTTTCTTCATTCATTGTTGGAAAACAGGAGGAGTATTTTGTAAAGGAGTGAAATGAGCATAACGCTTTCACAGACGATCTTCGTTCTTGTAGTTTCTATAGGCCAATCACGTCGCTCGAGGGGCGGGGCTTCTCGGCAGGCCGGCGTGCGGTCACAGAGTAGAGTGGGCGTCAAATCCGTCCTCTTCCTGCAGCTCATACATGACTTCACGACCAGCGTTACACAAGTTGAGCGACTTCACACCGTGAGACAATTTTCCTCCCAGCCGAGCCCTCCGACGAAGATGACGGAAAGCTCCGCCAACAAGCTGCTGAACGGAGACGCCTGCCACCGCACCGCCAACGGCAGCAAAGCGAGTAAAAATGGCTTCGTGAAGAACCACTGCCTGTTCCAACAGCCGCACAAGTACCGCCGCCCCAGGGAGAAGGTAAGGCCCAACCGTCAAGTGCTCGGCAGGGGAGGGTCCATGAACAAGCGGCGCTGTGTTCGCCCGGAGAAATAGTTTGAATTAATGTTGTCAATGTTAACTTCAGTGTTGTTTATTTGCGTAGCTGCTACATATCGTTGTGTGGGAGTGTGTTTTTTTAGCCGCAGCTAAAAGCTAAATTTCACCAGTTAACTATAATCTAATTGGTTTACCACTGTTTAGCTAGCTAATACACCCACCTATGACTAACATGTCAAAGCTAGACAGTTTGCCCTGATGTGACACACTCAAGCTAGCTGTTCACATTGCCTAGGTGGACTTTAAATCTTAATTAGCACTTTATTCTACTTTATTGACTTTCTAAACCGTTATTCGCACTAGTATTACTCCTACTACTGCTATTGTTAACCCTGTATTTTGCTATTAAATGCTGCTTTACTGCTACATGCCACCTGATCAGGGATGATTGTAGTGATGACTTTTCTGTAACTGTACACTCTGTTGTTTCCCTGCTAGTGTGTGTGTGTGTGTGTGTGTGTGTGTGTGTGTGTGTGTGTGTGTGTGTGTGTGTGTGTGTGTGTGTGTGTGTGTGTGTGTGTCTGGTGAAACTGGACTGCTCTCTGTTTACACCACCTCCAGTATGAAGAAGACCAGGGTTGTGTTTTTATATTGGGTCTTGTCTCCTGGGAGGAGGTGCTTTCACATGACACTTGAGCGAGAGGGGAATGTCTCCAAGCTATGGAAGGGTGTGGTCAGTTCCCAAAGCAAAGGAATAGAAAAAAAAATGCAGAAATCACTTTAGTGTGTGTGTTTGTGGTAGTGGAGGCGGGGTGCACATGTGTCTTTTTTTTTTTTAATTGTTGTTGTTGTCGTCAGTTGTTTAAATTAAACACAGAAGAGAGCATCCCCATCCGTAGTACTGAGCCATGGAGAGTGCTGATTTCAGCGCATAGTGGATTCACACAATTGGGTCCAGATTCTTTGGCGGCTGTACCAATTATATCCTGCCAGAAGTTAAGGCAGAGCTGCTATCTCTGCTGATAATGCTTTCAGCTCTTTGTGAAATTCTTGGCATACAAAAACATCCCTAGTACTTAAAGTCATTCTCTGGTTGTTGATTAAACTCTTAAAACTCATCTTTATGTAATTTTTTTCCTTTTAAAGAGTTCCTGCCTCGCTCTACAACTGTCCCTCCCCACTTGATGCAACTCAAGAACACCAGCTCATCAATATTTCTGCTCAGATGCTGTGAAACTACTCTGCGCCGCACAACGGCAACTTGTAATTAGTATTGGAGTAATTCAATCACGCGTTCGATTCGACACGTTCAAACCTGCAAACTGACTCTGGTAAAGAATAATGACTTGGAAAGCCTCACCCTGCAAGTAGGGCTGCAACTAACCATTGTTTTTGTTGTTGTTTGTTAATCTGTTGATCATATTCTCAATTAATCAATTCGTTGTGTCTGTACTTTGTCAGGAAATCATGAAAAGTGTTTCCAAAAGCCCAAGATGACATTCTCCTGTGTCCAAAAGATACACAGACTACTGTCAGAGTAGAAGAAAATTTTTAAAAAAATAGTAATAAGAGAATAGTCACATTAAGAAGCTGAAATGAGAAGCTGAGGAAGTGATGATCAGAATAGTTGACAACTAATAGAATAATCATCACAACTCTACCTGTTCATTGGGAGAAGTGGTTCCTTAGATTAGATTTTTATGAAACCCTGAATGTTTGAATCCATGTTTTTGAAATGGTTATTGAGTGGAAATGCTTAGCGATGGCATTCCACTGCTTGTTGGCTCATGATATTTCTTTTAGCATATATAAAGCATCATTTGGATATGTCAACAAGTAAAACAACTTAATTTTCAAAGCTGCAAGTCCTATCACTCCTGGTATATCTTTTAGATTTGTGAGATTCTCAGCTGAAAATGGTTAAGTGCTTAAGTTTTAAGGTTGTGGAATCACAAATGGATAATGGTTCTCGTATCTCTGATGAATTAGATGAGTATTTTGGTCGCTTTTATTCAGTGACGTCAAACTATGATTTGTCTAGCCCAATATTAAGCACAGCATTTATCAATAGATACAGATAATAATAATAATAAATAAATAATAAAGGGTAATATTTAAACTTGCTGTCAGCACTGACAAAGAGGCATCGTTTCATCGTGTTGCAAGAGTGAACTTCTTGTTTTTGGTTGCACTTTCAGTGTTTCTTACATTAGCCTGTCTGAATGGGACTGACCTCTGTCCGTTACCTCCCCACAGGACAGGAGTATTAAACCATTTTACAGTAAGCCTGGGTCTCAGTCGCAAATCGATAGTAAATTTTCTCCATGGATCAGTTCTGCAGGTGAAATATCGATCATCCCTTATCAGGCTAGCCATAATCCGTATATGAAGATTATAAGAAAAGTGGTTGGAAATAGGAATTAAGCTGGCAGGTGTTAGCCGTCAGCTGGGATAGTAGCGTCAGTAATTGCTCCATAAAAATAAGCTGTGCATGGAATTAGCATTTAGCAGGGAGAGGAGTTACTCACTTATTTACTGTGTTATGGCCTAATGTGAAACATACACCTTGTGCTTGTACCGTGAGCTTTTCTTATTGTGTACACAGTGTAATATGATATGCATCTATTGAGCTGCAGAGCAAGCATGTGAAAGAGCAGATATCCAAAAGAGTTGCGGTTTGGAGGCTTCTCTGGGGACAGTTCCCGTGATGCCCAGCTATAAACAAACGGCCTCTTCTCAGCCTCTGTTTGTCCACGGGCATAAAAAATTAAGCAAATATGACGTCAGGCCCACTCTATTTAGCTGCTGTGGTTGGCATCAGCGTGCAACAGACTGTTTGAGTGGTGTACTTGAATGTGAATGTGTTTTGTATTTGCTGTTTTCATAAACCGTGCCTACTGGACTGCTGGTCTTTCCATGTATTTTCTTGGAAATTTTAAGTAGAGCGACCTGTTTGACTGGTTTTAATCGCACACACACAGTCGAATGCTCTTCTGTTCCCCAGCTCAGATGTATTTCTTAGAGGAGCATGACTGGTCACATGAGGTGTGGTTGCTGAGCTCGAGGGCAGAGCCTGTAATGAATGACTGACCTCACTGGTTTAGTGTTGGTTTTCTGGACAACTGAAAATCACACAGTCAGGCTTGAAATTACGCTAGTATTTTATGTGCGATTTCTTCAGTGTGTGGCCCCATTTATATGGTCTCAATCCAAGATCAATATCGCTATTCATAAAACTCAATGAATTAGAACCCTGGATTGATGGCCATTTTACCGCGCACTGGTCCATGGGGACAGAGAAATGGTTCTGTGAATGCATGTGCTTATTGTAGCCTTTATTAGCTTCTAACTCACTTTCCAAGAAAAACACAGTTTTAGCAAATTCAGCCCTGCTGTCGTCTGGTTCGTGCCCAGCCTGTGCTGCAACGGTCTGTTTTCTTTCACAGTTTACTGCTCTGCCTGGTGTGGCAGATTTAATGAGTACACAGATCTCAAGTATGGATAAACATTTACCTTTTAATGAAGAAACAGCCAGTGCGAGGAGCAAATATAACTAAGTCTCTGCCTGTGTGTAAAACTCATCTTTGATTACATTCTAAAGTTGTGCTAAAATGTGCATTTCAGTTGCATTTAGAGACCTGTGATTGCAGCTTTTTTTTCTCTTATGGTTTCCCCAAGAATCAGAATGTCACACATAACTCCAGCTTGTACAAGAAGCCCTTCTTGGAATCCTTTGAGGAAACTCCTCTGCTGGTGGCCGTGCTCACCTACATGGGCTACGGCATCCTCACCATCTTCGGCTACCTCCGAGACTTCCTCCGCCACTGGAACATCGAAAAGTGCCATGTGGCTCGCGAGAGAGAGGAGCAGAAGGTAAAATAGTATTTACACATAATTAAAACAAACTGACTGCATGTTCATTAACTGCAAATGCACTAATGTCCACTCATACTAGTAATATAAGTATTGAATCAACGCTCAAGCTGTTTCTGGCTGTTTTTTCGTTCCAATCATGTCAAATTTTTCCTCACTGTGGGATAACTTTTCACTGAAATATAAAGACCTGCATCTCTGTGGAAGCAGAGACCTTAAAATTATCTTCTATGCAGTATGAAACAATTCTAATTGTAGGGGAAAAAAGTCAAACTTGAATTACTTTAATAATTTATTTTACAAAAATGGGGAAAAACAACTTTTCCAAGTGGCCACAGGTATTGCAAATACTGGAAAACCTCTACATACTTGCTACGTACTATAGATATTTTTACACCATTTCCATGCTTGTCTCCAGTCAGCCTGAAGTTCAGCCAAAAAAGTCACTAAATATTTGTAATCTGAGTTCTACTCACAGCTGAGTCAAACATTTTCTCAGAGTTGCAATGAGTAGTGAATTTTTTTTTTCTTTTTTTACAAAATCTGGTTTGTGGTACATTTTTAAATTTCGACATGTAGAATAAATTTTTATAAGACGTTAAGTTTTGGGGTTCAGGGGGTTAAAGCAGGTCTCTTTTAAAAGCATAACTTGCAAAATGTATCTTTACTTTTATTGCACAATTTCACTGCTCATTTGAATTTTGGATATTTGGTGCTTGAACAGAGTAAGTGTTTTGTTTTGCCGCATTTGTTTGTCCATCCTGCTTTCACATCCATTATACCTGGTTGAACAGTAAATATTGACTGTTGCCCTTGTTTGCCACAGAATAAAGGATGGCTCTTTTTGTGTATGTTGAAATGTTAAGGTGACATTATAAAACCACCCACACTTTCCATTTTCCTCTGCAGGATTTTGTTCCACTCTATCAGGATTTTGAAAACTTTTACACCAGGAACTTGTACATGAGGATCCGAGACAACTGGAACCGGCCTATCTGCAGCGTCCCCGGTGCCAAGATGGACCTGGTCGAGAGAGTTTCTCGCGACTACAACTGGACATTTGAGTAAGTATGTAGGATTAGGAGTGTGTGCCGTTTCCTGTGTGAATAATGGGGTTTATTTAGAATCGAGGTCATTGCTCAGGTGTGTGTTTCCGTGTCACTGATCTGCACTTCAAGTCACTGACCTTGTACTTCTGATAGTAAGAGTGACGTGAGCTATGAGTCAGATTGTTATGTTGAAAGCATTGGTATCTGTCACGTGGTCTTACAAAGCAAGATACCATTAATCAAACAAAGCATACAACAACCTTCAACACAAACTGTCCCTAAATGCAGCCATCTAAAGATGACAACAATTATCTGGTTGCACAAAACTGAGAATTGGCATATTATCAATTGAATTTGCTCCCTTTATTTTTTATTTTCTTGTTTTGTGTTACCTCAACGAAACTGAGAACACTTTAACTCACTCGTTTTCAAGAGCAGAAGTTATGTGATATTTTAAAACAAAAATGTATATGTAACATGCATGAGTGTGTTAGCAGGGCTACTGAATTTAGGCTTTTACGAAAGAGTTCAAACAAATGGGAGATTTTATTATTATTTGAGTAGACACGCTGCATTAGATTAATTGATTATTGACCAACTTTTAAATTACTCAATAAGTATTTTGATACCTCAATACTGATTAATCAGTTTTCCAAAAAAAAGTAAAAATGATCTGATTCCAATTTCTGAAATGTGAATATTTTCTGGTTTCTTTCGTCCTCTGTGATGGTAAACTTATTGTCCTTAAGTATTGTTGTGGACAAAACAAGACATTTCAGGGTGTAAGTATTGGCTTTGAGACATTTTTTTTTTACAATTTTCTGACATTTTATTGACCAAATTTCTAATTAATTGAATAAATAAATGATAATGAAAATAATTATTTGCACTGATAAGTTCGAAGGCTGTGTCATATTTTTCTCTACTTATCAGGGTGATATGTAATGTATAATATGCACTATATCAACTAAATTCCCTCAGTACAATAGACTATTGTGTATTATCACTGTGCATGGTAACTGTGGCAGTTAAGGGGTCACCTTTGGGCCAAAAAGGGTTGCTAAGCAACAAGGGCCGAAAGGCTTAGGCGTTGAAGGTAATTATTTGAGTTAATCTATAGTCAGGGTGCTAATTTTCTCTCTGTGACTTTTCTCAGGCACACAGGCAAAGTGGTGAAGGATGTCATCAACATGGGTTCATACAACTACCTCGGCTTCGCAGAGAACACTGGAACTTGTGCCGATGCTGCTATTGAGGCTACACAAGCTTATGGAGTTGGAGTGGGCAGCTCTCGCTGTGAGATGGGTAAGGGTGACATCTTTTGAACCAAACATTTGACTTTTGTAGAAGCTTTCATGATGTTTTATCCTTTGGGGGTGATTTTTTTTTCACCATGAATCAACTGGAGTTCCTAAAAACCTCTAAGGATACTGAACACAGCTGCTCCACGTTTTGTTTGTTGTGCTTTCAGGATACATGAGAAGTCACAGGGTTAAGTGGTTTTGAAGGACTGAAAGATTGAGAGAAATATCCGAATGTTTTTTGAGAGCTTTGAAATGACTTTCCAGTTGACCAGTCGGTTTGCTGCAGGATCTTTTAAACCTCGGCAGCCGCTGCTCTTTTTATCATGAGGTAAATAAAAGCTGGGGTTAGTGGTGTATTTAGCTTAAGGAAAATAGATTGACTGCACTGTTTGTTTAAGAGGTGCAATAAAAAAATGTGACCTCGACTTATCTCCAACAAGGAAAGGCTGCAAGTTACAGTATTCTGAGGGGAAGTTGTATAATTGAGATGTTATCATTTTCAGGGAACCTGGACATCCACGAGGAAATGGAGCAGCTGGTTGCCAGGTTTCTGGGCGTTGAATCATCCATGACTTTTGGCATGGGCTTTGCAACCAACTCCATGAACATTCCTGCTCTCACTGGGAAGGTGGGAAATTTTAGTCACTTCCTTTGTTTTGTTTTTTTTTTTTTGTTCTCTGCCTGAGCAAAACATATCTGTTTGTTGGCTGAAAGTCTGTATTTGTGCTTTCACCATACTGTAATTGTGAGGTGTTTTAGAACACCTCTTCCTGTGTTAAGTGAAAACGAGGGTTTTTCAGATGCGTGGCCAAACTTGAGGGGTTCAGACTGTTCTACAACACACCAGTTTTCGGTGCAAGCTTTCAAAACATTCTGAGTGAAGAGTATTGCAGCGTGGTATTTGACTGGTCTCAGTCACTGTTATTGTAACCCCAATAAATCACACATGCACGTCCTCACATGCTCTTTTCTTCTTTAGCTGGTGTCGCACGAACAGGACATGGAAATATGAGCTGTGTCAGTGTACCCTGTGAGTCAGAGAACACATTTTCTGACAACCACTGGTGAAAACAAATGCAGATGGACAGAGAGGACTAAAAATCTGAGTTACTATCCTTATCACCTGGGTCCATAAATTCTAAACTGTGGCTGCCACTCTTCTGAATGGTCACATTCAAGACGCTCTTTTATTCATTGACTAGAAGCAGTTGTGTGAACTGTGTGGCTGCTTAAAAGAATTCTGTCAGGGAAATACTTTTGACTTCTTATTGTCATGCACGTGGATATTAGACTGTTGTTTTGAAGGGAAGCTTACTTCAAGTTAAATCATAGTTGTTGTTTTTTTTAATGCACTGGCTATTTTTGACTTCAACAACTAGCAGAGAGAAAGCATCCAAAATTAAAATATGTGTTTTTATCAACTGCACTTTGTCCACTTGTGTCTGTAGATTTTGATTATTCCATATATCTTAAAAAACTGTTCTTTCAAAATGAATTTTTTTTCTCACACTCAGAAATGTCCACTTCAGTAGCATTTACATCTGCCAAACTTCCTGCTTTTATTCCTATCAATATTCTGAAGCCGTTTACAGGGGAGTTTGTTCGTATATCAGTCATAGCCTGATTTATAGAACATTTTATTTAAAAAAACAGCGTTGACATTTAGTTTTTTTCTTGCTGATGAGAGTATTTTTAGATTTGCCGTGATAAAAACAGAGAAAACCCAATCCAGATGGTTTGGGGATGAGATGGACCACAGAGTGAAGGCAAAAAGGCCAACAAGTGCTCAGCATCTCTGGGAAGTCCTTCAAGACTGTTGGAAAACTATTTCAGGTTCTACCTCATGAAGGTCATTGAGAGAATGCCAAGAGTGTGCAAAGCAGTAATCAAAGCAAAGGGTGGCTATTTTGAAGAATCTAAAATACAAAACATGTTTTGAATTATTTCGCACTTTTTCTTTACTACATAATTCCATATGTGTTCATTCATAATTTGGATGCCTTCAGTGAGAATCTACAATGTAAATAATCATGAAAATAAAGAAAAACTATTAAATAGTTTACATAAACAGTGTAACCTGAATAACCCTGAATGCAGGTATGTTTTAGATATTTCTCTTCAGCGCTCCTCAAAAGAGAACAAGCAAAAGCTGGGCTACAAAGGCATTGCTTAACACTAACAACTCCAATCCTGCAGCATAAAAACATTGCCAGTTGAGCTTGAAAGAAAGAATAGTATTTGACTTCTCTGGCTGATTCAGGAATTTCCTTCTGTAAAAACAAAGATCACCCTGTGCAATTTGTAAACTCTGCTGCTTTAGGTTAAAATGGATGTTTTCTTCTTCTTCTTCTTCTTCTTCTTGCAGGGTTGCCTCATCCTCAGCGACGAGTTGAATCATGCATCTCTGGTGCTGGGGGCTCGCCTGTCTGGCTCCACAATTCGGGTCTTCAAACACAACAGTGAGCGACTTCCAGTAACTAATCTCTTTTATACAAATGGTGACTTACAGTATACCCAAAACATGCAGTAACACAGTACAAATGATTAAAGTACTTCTTTCAACACTATGCAATGATTAGCAGTGATCCACTTTATCCAGTAGAACAGTAAATGCATAGGGGTGTATATGCCACAGCATGTTGCTTAAATCCAAACTGTCTGTCGTACAAGGGCTGAACAGTTTGGGGGAAATATGTAATTGTGATTTTTCTGACATATTGTGATTTGTCTTACAATATATATTTTTTTTAAATTTAAGCTTCCATTAAGCATTTACAGTGTAATAGATTTAACACGTGACAGAGAGAATGGGACATGAGACACCATCAAAAGCATGACTCTTACGCAAGGAGGAAGAACTTGCCAAACTGTTGATGAGACAATATAAATCCATGGTCAGACATGCTGCAAGGTGTGTCTATTCAGTGAGACTGGGCTTGTGCCAGTTGAACCACATGGTGCATGCCTCAACCATGCTGCATACATTGAAGCATTAACAGTCCCTGAAAGTTTCCATCTGCTTGATTTAAAAAAAAAAAAAAAAAAAAAAAGAATTTAATGTGGTTATGTTTTAGCCATACCTTATATATCCTAAACTACAGCTTGTTTCAAAGTCAGATTTTCTTCGCTTCTGCAGTTCTATATTTACTCAGTTGTCGCTTTGTCTTTCTGTATTTACTGTACTGAATCACACAAAAGTGGGTGTGGTGAGAATTTACAATTCAGAACAAACAAGTAGATACAGAAATATAAACTGTCATCAGAGTTATCCAAGCTGTCAGGAACCAGGTTGATTAGCTGCTGAGAAAACAGTCTCTGAGCTCTTAAGCATTATAATACTAATATATTGGCACTACCCCATTAATTGAAGAAAGTTCTCATATTCCTGTAGAAAAATGAAGTATTTGTCTGACTTAACAGCTAAAAACTTGCGTTTATCTCCTGTATATAGACATGCAAAGCCTTGAGAAGCTGCTGAGGGATGCTATCGTTCACGGGCAGCCAAGAACCCACCGACCCTGGAAGAAAATTCTCATTGTGGTGGAGGGCATTTACAGGTAAGCACAACTATTTTTCTCTAACATACATGCACATTACACTTGATTGATAGTTGTAGAAACTACTTTATCCACTTCCAATAAACATCAAATTCACTTAGTTAAATTTCATTTCAGTTTTATTATTATTACACTTGTTTAGTTTTTTTTCAGCCACAGATGTATCGCATTACACTCTGTTTCCTCCCAGTTACTTCACACCCGCAGTTTAGTGGTTGAGGACTCATTAATCCTTGTTTAGTGTGTTTGATGGTGAATTTGTCACTTTATATTTACATTTCTTCAAAAAGTATAAAACCACTTGGTATGAAACAGTGCAGTATTTAACTCTCTTCTTCCGTGACATTGCCATTGGTGTCCTTGATACATATCGGTAACTCATTTAAAATGTTATAGTGACGATGCAAAGATATGGATGTACTAAACCTGCCTCAGGTCCTATAGCCTGTTTTTATGATGTGAATACGGCTCCACATTCACTGAAGTAGCAAACTCATTTGCAGTAAAACAATGAAGTAGTTTTACAAGATAACCAAAGCAATACTTCAGTAGATCCACTGCATTGATTTCACCTGATCCTACACCCACCTCCTGTCTGAAAACATACTGAGCAATTTCACATTTTAGTGTCTTACACATGATGGTAACATTTCTTGATTTCATTTTGTCTAAATATGTAAAATATTTTAAAGTGGTATCTACTCTTCTTTAATGTATTCCTTGTTTTGTGAGGGTACTTACTCTAAAGGCAATCAATCCGGTTGATCAATATAGTTGTCTGCTGACAGACTTGATGCCCTTTACTAATGCAATGTTAATGGAGTTTCATTCTCACTGGGATTTCCAAAGCAAACACTTGAACCTGCTAAAATAGACAGACCTTACACACATACAACACACACACAGCTAAGCAAAGGTTAGGCATTTACCTATAAGGTCAACTGCTTTCTAATGTTAGGGTTGTATTGTGTGGCATTTAATCAAATAACATCAACGTTTCCCGCAGAATCAGATTCTATTTATTGCAGTAGCTTTACTGCAAATGAATTTGCTGCTACAGTGAAGATGAAAAACATATGGCAGATTTAGTACACCCACACTTTTTCTTTACCCATTTCTTTATTAATACTTACTGCATATAAAGGGCTCCGCTTCATATATTTTTATTGGCAACTGCTTTGTAACAAACAACTTAATGATATATACAGCTCCTTTGCTTTACTTTGTTTCAAATAACTGACAAACAAAAACCAGCGGCCCAGACTGGCTTTACGGCTCCTCAGTATGACCTCTGTTCAGTCTTGTATAGCTTATCTTTTATCTTAAATATCTTTCAGTATTTATCTGGATTGAAAGAGCAAACGTTCAGCGTCAGAAGTAAAGAGCATTAGCATTATTCACTTGCACAAGCAGATTACAAGAACTAGCAACGCACCAAGTATATCCTAATATTAACTTTATAATTTAAATTGGAAAAAATGTAAAATTAATATAAGGCAATCAGTACTGATATAGTGGTAAACCCTGATCAATGTACTCCAGCTAGAAATATAATATGGCATTCAATTAAACTTGTAATTGTATTTAGGTATGCTATTAACTCTAAATAGTTGTGGGACTTTTTTAAGTTGCTGAGTTTAACATGTTTTTATTATTATTATTATTATTATTTGTTAAAGTATGGAGGGGTCCATCGTCCGGCTGCCAGAGGTCATAGCTCTGAAGAAGCGCTACAAGGCCTACCTGTACCTGGATGAGGCTCACAGCATCGGGGCTCTGGGGCCGAATGGCAGAGGAGTGGTGGACTACTTTGGCCTGGATCCCAAAGATGTAGACATCATGATGGGAACGTTCACCAAGAGCTTCGGTGCTGCTGGAGGATACATTGGAGGCAAAAAGGTCAGTGAACTGCTGGTAAAAAGACAGGCACACAAAAGAGTTCAACAACGGAATATGAAGCCTGTATGCTACATGAAGAAATAATGAAGCTGACCGCTGACACTAAATGATGCTTACTCATCCTCAGGGGTCCTGTGTGTGTCATTCAGCATTCGTTATTGGTCAACAGTGTTTACCGGCACTGGGAAATTTAGCTTCCTGTTTTTCTGGAAAGGGCATCATTCACTGGATGCTTTCATTTTTAGCCTCGTACGGCCTCAAATAAGTCTTTTGTGCTACTTTAGTTCACTGAGATTGAGGAAGATATACAAATACAAAGCAAGGAAATGGAACAAACAACACCTAAAAAGCAGAAATCACAGCTTGCATTGTGAAATATTGGACAATAATTATGTCTAAAATGCTCAGATAATGGCATGTTGACTGAAAAAAAACCTGAAAACTTTCACCAATTTGCAATTTTACACTCACAGTTGGCAAATGCACTTTGTCTCCACTTGTGTTAGTTTGTGTGTTAGTTATGCTGATGATGAGTGGTTTAGCTCTCATTCACATTACAAATAACACGCATTTCAATGCCATTTCTCTGCCAGGAGCTGATCGACTACCTGCGGCGACATTCTCATAGTGCCCTGTACGCCACCTCCATGTCTCCTCCTGTGGCCCAACAGATAATCACCTCTATGAAGATCATCATGGGAGAGGATGGGACCACACTGGGTAGGTGCCAAAAACAGTACCGAGCCACAGTGTGCTGTAAAATGACTGAAAACGCCATCCATACTTTGGCAGGGTTATATAATGAGTCTTGTCGGTACTCATTCAGAATACAGAAGCAGCTTTAATCACAATCCACTATGTGTGATGGACATTATCTTTTTTGATACAGCATGTCAGATTAATTGAATACTTTGCTGTATTCAGCATGTATTGGGCAAAGAATTATTATTTCTTTCATTCTGGGGTTTGTTTGTGGTTGCCACATCTTGGAAATGCCGTGATTTGGCCTCATTTTCAAGGTCACTGCTGTTTTTAGCGTCACTTCAGTTTCGCTCTTCCTCCCTGCTGGTATTTTACATGACCACAAGATGGCAGTATAGACCCGTTGCTCAGATTTTAATCTGCAGCTGCTTGTAAGATCACATTTACTATGGCGTTCATTTTCTTTCAACTCACGTCAGCTTTGCCAGCTTTTGTGCTTTGATTCCTTCCTTCTTAGTGCATCTGTTTAGATTTTTTTATTCACTGCCACATGATAAAGGCCAGTTCTGATGACTAACAAACAGTCACATACCAGCAAATACAGACCTGTGGTAATTCTGCAGATATGATGTAAAAGCCAGTATGATAATTAGTATTGTGATTATAACTCAAACATGACTCAATTTGCAAAAGAAGTCACACTGTCTTATTTTTCGAGTTGATGACGGTGGGTAATCTCAAAGTAGACCAGTATTACTATTTTCTTCTAATATTTTGAGATGTTTAGGTTCTGAGCATCTTTTTTTGCAAGCTGAAAAAGTGTTTGCTAGAATTGCTACCCATCTTGTGGTAGTTAAATAAAAATTGCATATTTCTTGTGCCCCTTTCAAGTCTCTCTGTAGACCTTCACAGCAGCCTCCTGCTCTCCTTATGCTTGAGAATGTTCATATTTTTAATAAACTAGTAGGTTGACAGTTCCCTCATTCTGCCCAGTTCAGGCCAGACTGATGGAAAGTCTTTTCCCCTCTCCTTTTATGGCTTTCAGATGTGTGTTTCTTTGTATGTGAGTGTTTCTTTGCCTTCATGCTGTGGATAAAAAGCAGCGTGGTTCTTAAAACAAGAGATCTGTGTAGATCAAACTCTCTTGGACTCCCCTACACATACAAATGGATGACAAAGTTTTGTTTTTCTTGCAGGGCGGCACCGTTTTACTCTTTCCAGGCCTTGATTGATTCAGCCTCCCTTAAAATGCTGATATAGGCTCAGATTACATTACCTCCCAGGCCATTCAGTCGTTAGGTACAGGAATAAACACCTGGACTAACCCTTTAAAGTCTTGGCTTTCTACAATGTCATCAACTCCTCCTCTAAATCATTTCTGAGAAGAGAAGGCCAGACTAGCTGACCTTGCAGCATATCCAAGCCTGACAAGTTTTCCTTGTAGAAGAGTAGCAATGACAGTCTGATTGGTTGCAGCCCTGTCACTGTTTGAAATTCAAGCCTTTGAAGATTCAGACGCTGACACAAAGTGAAAGTGACAGTTGAGCTGCCTGCTAAGGGTTTGTTGTTGCCTTCGTGTTGCTAGGGAAAGCTGTTCACGATGGCAAACACAGGCCTGCTTCAAAATGAAAGCTCAAATCAATCAAATATATGGATGGAAAGTATGGATAGAAGACAAAGCAAGCTGTCTTTAATATGAAAAGAACTAAAACATGTTCAAAGCAGAATACCTGAATATTACATGCGCTTGTTTTTTATTCCCCCCCAACTGATCAGTTGATGCTGAGAATACCTTTTTGGATTCCTTGACGATGGAAAAAATGTGTGGATAAATCTAATGTCAGCCTTTGTTGTGTCTCAGGGTGCTTTGAAGCCGTGTTGTTTCTGCTCCGTCGTTGAGCGCAGCCAGGCAGATGCGTGTTGCTGTTGGCGCTTTGTGCCATATGGTTATTTGTTTGGTTAAGATGCTATCTCTGGAGGCTGAGCATTCAGAGAGTGGATCCACAACGCGCATCAGACCGACACGTGACGATTGATGTCTGTTTAGTTTCAGGCCTCTTGACCTCCAACTAGAAGAATTTTGTTTGTCTCCAAAGGCTTTTCCAAATAAGTGCAGTGGAAGACATGCTTTTCACTTGAGAGCTTTCCACCTTTTTGTAACTGGATTGTCTTATTTAATGCGATTTCTAATTTCACTTTGAAAAGTGAGACTGAAAAAAAGGAATGAAAAAGTCATCAGTGGAGGGGAAAAAAGAAACCTTGCAAAGAACATGCCGTTTCCTTCGCTTGGCCACAGAACAAGAGCTGATAATGAAATTTTAGCAAGCTTACAAGCATAAATAATGACCCAAACAGTGCTGTAGTTTGAAGCACTCTAGCAGGTGTTTTCACTCGGGCTGATTAGACGTCTGCACAGGTTGCCTGGAATGTGTGAGCTCACCAAACTTCATGTACTAATAATAAGAGTCATAAAAGTGTAGGTTGTCCTGTCCCCTAACAGGTGCAACAGAGGAAGTGAGGAAAATGCCAATCAGTTTGTACATTCACACACCGAGCTGATGAGAAGAGGTCTAATCAGGCAAATTTAGTGAAAACACTTGTGTGGGGGCATCATCAATGTGGAGGGTTTTAATCAAAGCCAGGAGAATAATGGTAAATGGTAAATACTTCAGTTTATGAGTTTAAAATGTAAAGACAACGCAAGTTTTATTAAATAAGTCAAGTTTAATCAACTCTGCATCGGTTGGTTTTATGTTTGGTGCTGAGTTTACAGCAGTCAGGAAGTCTCCGGCTCCTTAAACCTGTCTCTAAAAAAGGTTTGACTGAGGTCACCATAAGCTACGTTTCCATAAGATGTTTTTATGTGCATTTTTTAGTATTTCATTAGCAAAAGTTAACGGAAGCAGCAATATTTGAAGAAAAGAAAAACTTCCCCAATTTCACATATAAGAAGTTTATAATCTCGCTTGAGGTGGTTTTTTGTAGATGATGGAAACTTAGTTTTTTAAAAAGTTCTGACGTAGTGAACATTTAACTCACATGATTGATCAACTTCTTCTGCTTCAGCTTCTTTTATTGTCTTCGCCTCCAGACAACATTAAACATGGTCAATACCAGCTGACATGAAACAATCATTCCAACTTTTCACATTATAAAGATTTTTTCCCATAGTTGGAGCTGCGAAGTTTTGTTTGTTTCTTCTTCAATGTTTTTTTTCGTGGCTGTTAAACGACTGGCGTTGTTTCCCTCTTCTTGTGCTCTGTTTATTACAGCCATGTACTGCATACCGCCACCTTCTAAAAGCATTTCTAGTTTAGTCACCTGGAAGCAGTGAAAACGAGATTAATTTGCATTTGTTTGTGGCCTTTGCTTTTATGGCACTGTTTCAGAAGGTTGTTTCAAGTTTGTTTCACAGCCCTGATAATGTAGCTGTCCATCCAAGTTGTCTTATTTTTAAACTTAGGTCATTAAAGCTCTTCTAAAATACTGTTGTACTTTTCTCCATCTTTTCCAGGTGCTGATCGCCTCAGACAGCTTTCAGAAAACACCACCTACTTCCGCAGAAAACTCCGTGAAATGGGCTTCATCATCTACGGCAATGATGATTCGCCTGTTGTGCCCATGATGCTCTACATGCCAGCTAAAATTGGGTATGTAATTTTATGTATATTTTTCTCACATTTTGAGGAGAACAGAAAAGCTCGTTCTGTAATTTTAATCACTTTTCCAACCAGAATTTTACTTGAAGGTGTAAATAGCTCTTTATGACTTCACTTTCATGCATACAAAGCGAGGTAGGAGTAAAGAGGTCCGATCATCTGCAGGATAGCAATGCATTCCCCTGTGTCTAAGGTTTAATTTGCTTTTTAGGGCTTTTGGTCGAGAAATGTTGAAGAGGAACATTGGCACAGTGGTGGTCGGCTTCCCAGCAACACCGATCATTGAGTCCAGAGCTCGCTTCTGCGTTTCAGCTGCTCATACCAGAGAGATGCTCGATACCGTAAGTCATCCGAAAGGCTGCCCAAAGCACAAAATTACATTGAATTCTATGGCTTTTTCCACATTTATTTCAAATATTACCAATAGGTGAATGTTGGCATGGATCAGTCCAAAATCCAGGTTATAATTGGACTATTAAGAGTAAATTTCATTTATTAAAATTCTGTCTTTATATGTATCACTGTAACAGATGTGCATGAGTATGTGGCATAATCAATAGTTGCTTATTGTGTCTTTCCATTATACTGTTCTTATTTATTTTCTCAAATATCTTTCCCATTTTACTAGGATTAGGGTTACTCTAAACTGCGGGAAATTTTTCAGCTGCAAGAGGAATCAAACAGCTTTTGTGTGCGAGGAAACAAAATCAGGGAAAGTCAGTTTAAAAGATTTTATCACCTCTTTGAAAAGGTGTTCTAAGTGTGGCCTAGAAAAACACAAACAGCAACAAACACAATCCTCCTGTCTGGTCTTCCAGTGGACACAAAAATAAATAGAATTAGTTTTTCAGACAATCAGCTCTTTGTTTTTATTTAATGATGCCACTTCTAATCTGTAGGTGCCACAGTTTCTTATGTATCCTCAAAGATGTCAGGGCACATCTGATCTCTGCTTAGAGTTTATATTCTTCACCACTGGATCTAATTCAAGGGATGTTGTTATAGGACAGAGTTTTTATTGCTGAGGACTTAATTTTATCCCCAGCATGATTTAAGAGTTTGTTTTGATCCACGATGGCCAATCATAGATCCAAGCACTTCGTTAATAAACCAGATCTGCCTGACTGACAGCAGTGTGTGTGTTGTCGTCCACGTATGTGTGAGCATGCCTGTTGAATAATAAAGGCTTCCAATATGTCCTTTATTACCAAGGAACCTAGAAAGCCAAGCTGTCTGTAAAGATTACAGCGTGGCTCAGACAGAGACTTTTATTTGAGCTGCTCTGTCTCTCTAAAGACACTTCATTCATCTTCCTGAGGAGCATGTCAACACCGTTTGTAATAGTCCATTTAAAGGGCATCAGCTTGCCTTTGTAGAGCACTCAGAGGAGCCGCTTTTTCCGTCTTTGGAAAAGCCAGCCCTCACTATTTCTCAAACCGTGGAATCAGAAAAAAGGTCAGGAGGAAGGTAAATTGTTTCCAGGTGCCCTGCAGTGTGTTGCAATGCTGATACAGTCTCTGGTGGAAAGAAGTGGAGGAGTTTCTGTTCAGTTGTGGTTTATACAGGGAGCCTTCTGTTCACCTTTGCTTTCAGAGTTCTCCACTTCTTTTTCACCACTGACCATGTTAAAAATCTGAGCGTGGGGCTTATCTCTCCATTTGTCACCTACAAACACAATCTTCTTTCAAGTTGGGCTATGTACGGTATCTGCTCATCTGTTATTTTACTGTCTGGCTCATCTGTCTGGCTATCTTTACCAAATTTTGACCATCTTTAAGTTTTTGCAAATTGAGATTAATAGCTAGTAATGCAGACTTTTAAACAACTTCCTTACCATTCATCAGTCACATTAGCAATTGTTTAGTCATTGAAAGGTGTGAAATACAGTGGACATTTTTCCTCATGCTGATTAAACCGCATTTAACCATTGAAAGTTAATGTTTGCGGCAAAATTCCACAGCAAACAAACTGCAGTCTTCCACAGTAAATAACCTGTAACATTATTAATCTCTCCTCAGTGGTTAGATATCAAAATAATCCTCACAGCTGAACTACATGTTGAGTGACTCGTTCACTATAGTTGACGTTAGTCCAGCTGCTGGAAAAAGCTGCTCAGCTTTAACAGATGTCCACAAATGCCGTCACAGCAACTTTATAAGTTCAGGGAATCTGTCAGTATTCACTGCCACCTCTGAAATGTATTCATAATGAGAGCAGAGCGTCACAGATACACTTGATCGCTTCTGTTTGAATGTATGTAGTCTGATTCCTGCTACTCCTGAACATTACCAGAGACTTTGTTGATAAATGTGCCACTCCCAGCCTGTGCTAGCATTTAAAGATTCTAGCTTAGCATTAGCCTCAGGCAGCTAGCGAAGTAGGGCAACTGCCAGAAACTATTTTCACAACGTGATGCTGCAGAGTTCATTACCACAACTGTCTCAGGAAGGTGCGTTTGTTTTATGCAATGCTTATAGTTTATCAGTCGACACACCTGTAACTCCATGACGTCAAACAGTAAGAGGCTCCACCTGGTGAAACAATCAGGAATTCCAGCAGATCTGCGATACTTTTTCTGACATGCATGTCTCTCTTCTGCCTTGTCAGTTTACACCATTGTAATCGATGACATTACCAGTAATAGCGTTCCTCTTGTTGCTTTGCCAGGCGTTGGAGGCCATCAGTGATGTGGGCGACCTGCTGCAGCTGAAGTACTCCAGACGTGAGCAGCCTCTTCCCTCTCTGGGCTGGATGTCTGAGGAGAGTCTGCTTCAAAACTAAGCCGCATCATCCTGTTCTGTCACATCAAACCCTGTCTCTCTCCTACTTCGAGCTTTTCATGTCTGAAATCCCTCTTTTGCCTCTCGTTTTTCTCTGAGCCAGTCTCTCCACTCCACCTCTCTGTATCTCTTCACGTCAGATTCCCGTGGACTCACCAGAACCAAAGTCTTAAAGGTCCAACCCGTTCTGAAACCTGTACAGGCCTGTGTTCAGGCTGTGATCGATCCAGCTGATTCATTCATTGTCTGGGAGGACCAAAATCACCCACATAGAACTGTAACCGTGGTCAGAGCCTTTCATTTTGTCCTAACTTATTGTGACTGCATTCGTCTAACGTCAAGTCTTATTCCTGTGTGCACATTGAATGTGTATCTTATTTGTGCAATAATAACAACAATATGGAGTTCTTTGATAATTTAAACAACCCAGAGCAAAGTAGAGTTCTTACTTATGCACTCGGAGAAAAAGAACTCTGATCATAGCGGAAAAAAATGATGTATGTAAATATTATTTATAACACAGTTGGTCATACTGCCTTAGGGTAGCATCTCAAACCTCAAACAGAGATACGTTATTTCACAGGAGTAAGCATGTGTTCTCCATATGTAGTCATCTGATTGCTCTTTTTTTCCTAATCACTTTTACTTGAATAGAGAGTATCGAATATTGGGTTCTTTCCCTAACCAAAGGATATATAAATATATGTATGTATAGATATATTTTCTACCTTTTGTCTTAAAAAAGAAAACAGATGTTCCAAAAAGAAAACACATAATGGGGAAAGAACTCCAGGGAGCAAGACGTAAGGAATATTTTTTTTACTGCTTATTTTCTAGAAATATTTTTCAGCTTTATTTACTGTTTACACCTGCACTCAAAAAACAAACTTGAGCCTAGTGTCTTCAACATTTCTATAAGCTAATGAGCGACACGTGATTTATTTTTCTTGCATTCTCTTTCACGCAAGTGCTTTCATGTGAATCGGCGATGTGTGCACGACGACACGCTTTAACTTGGATCTGTACGTATGGCGATGGCGCCTCCATCTGATATACAGACAGCTTTATTTATTAAAAAATGCGTTTGTCATCCTTTTGCTATCTATTTTTGTGAAAACTGTTATCTGAATGGCAGCTCCAAATGTGTCCCGGTGGAGGGAGTGCGTTTTAACAGACTACTTTACATGTCTTTAACTTCAGTGCAGCACTACTGACAGGCATTTTAAATGCACAGATGACGTAGTCACTGAAATCTGTAAGATTCGTTTGGTTTTACTCTAAGTATCATTGTGTTTTTCTCAGAATTTTATCATCTGTGATCATCTGCTGGAATGACATTCCATATCGACCTGCTTATTGTTGTTTGTTTTGGTTTCCTGTCCTTTTTTTTTTTTTTTTTGTGAGTCACTGTCAAACGTGTTCATGTGAGGGTTTTTATGTTGTTTCACTTAATGTGAACTGGAGGTTGTCAGCGTAGTCAGTCAGAAAGCTGGCCGTCGTCTGACAATGTGACCATTCCCACAAAGTGATGAAACTCAACACAAGTTCAGAGATGTTTCTGCATTTTAGCACAGCATAACCACTATTTTGGGTTCCTTTTTTTTTTAGTACATCCATTACACGTTAGTCCCGTGTTTGTCTGAGTCATTCCATTATTGTCTTTTCTTCACACAAAAAAAAGGCCTGCAAAAACAACTCGTTGATGCATTTGCTTTTAATAAATAAAACATACAGCGTGGAACACATGACTATGATCTGGATGCACTCTTCAGAAATCTGCTCTGACATAAAGAATTTTCTTCTCGTCGAAGTTTCCTCTCAAGCTGTCTGCAGCAACGTGCAGTATGTTGGGTCTGTGCATTTCTGTCCATGTAGGCAAAAAATGTAATTGCAAACAGCAACATAACTGTTTTTCTCAGCCAGGTTTCCCTCATTGAAACTGCAGATTTAATGCAGGGAGATCATTCGAATGCAGAGCAGCAGTGTGACATTTTCCACCTCAGTCATGTCCAGTACCTGTAAACCAACCTGCAGTGACCGATGGAAACTTGTTATCAGTTGCTTTTGCCCTTGGAATTGTATTTGGGTTGAAGATAAACCACTTAGAGGAGTTTGTAAAGCCATGATGTTTGTTGACCACGATGTTGGAAACAGTGCCGCAAAGATTAAATCACTTTCTTTGTATGGAGCTCTGGAATGGGTTTGTGTTCATTTACAGCAAACACACACACACACACGCACAGACTGCAGGAATAAAACGCTCATGATAAATGTGCTGCAAAGCCTTTTTCACTGAGAAGTCACTGACATGCTGCCGTTACACAGAATTCCACACTAACCAGTCACTGCAAACTGGATGTCACTGAAACTGTAACCTGATGGGTTGAGCTAATGAGTTGTTTAAGTTTAGAAAGTGGCAAAACAAGCTTAAATGGAGAAGATATGTCCAGCTGGATGCATTTGTTCCTTTTAGTAAAAGCATGGAAGCAGAAAAAGCACATATTGATGCATAAATATCACCAGATTAAGATAATATATTGATATCTCACTGGGAAACTTACATATTATAGAAACAATAATTGAGCTTTGAAGATGCAAGACAACACAAGTACAACAAGGCTAAAAATAAAGATATAATGAAGACTGTACACCTCTCATATATATATATATATATATATATATATATATATATATATATATATATATATATATATATATATATATATATATATATATATATATATATATATATATATATATATATATGGATACATACAGATATACATACGTAACAGCATAACAGGACGAATTTACATATGGATGTGTACAGGTATGACATCATGAATAAATATTTAGATATACAGGTATGACATGATATATCTATATATATATATATATATATATATAGAGAGAGAGAGAGAGAGATACAGATATATATAGAGAGATATGCACAGTTATGATATGATGAATATATGTGTAGATATGTGCAAGTATGACATCCAGAATACACATATAGATATGTACAGGTATGAAATGATGGATAATGTACCCACTTAAAAGACACGTGGTGTGTAGAATTGTATTTTATGCAGGCTAGTAGTGCTGGATTCCTGTCTTTGCAATTAACACTGCAGGAAGTACACAAGTATAATAAGGCTAAAAATAAAGATATAATGAGGACTATGTACATCTTTCACGTGTACAGATGAGGCATAATGAACATCCATATATATATGGATACAAACAGATATACACATGTAAAAATATAACAGAATGCATTTACAAATGGATATGTACAGGTATGACATCATGAATAAATATTTAGATATATACGGGAATGAAATTGTGAATATACATATGAATATGTACAGATATGACATGATTAATTTACATATAGACATATACAGGTATGACATGATATATTTAGATATACGCAGTTATGGCATAATGAATATATGTGTAGATATGTGCATGTATGACATCCGGAATACACACATAGATATGTACAGGTATGAAATGATGGTTTAAATTAAAAGACACGTGGTGTGTAGAATTGTACTTTCTGCAGAATAGTAGTGCTAGATTCGTGTCTTTGCAATTCAGAGACCCGATTTTCAAACATATTCGACCCAAATGTCCAAACTAAAATGGCACTGTTCTCCGATAAAGGTGGTAGTTTCTATCATAAACTAACCCTTCTACCTTATCATGTACCTCCCAGGCCCCCCTCCGCTGCCCCTCCCTCCACACAGCTGTGAGCAATGAGCATCCCACCCCCAACTCCCGCAGCATCAACCCTCCGAATGCGTGCGTAAAAAACAGGCGAGTTTACCGAAACCGGTTGGCTGGGCGCTGCGCACACTTCCACACACTCTTCCACTTACTTCCACACGTCCGCCTGGAACCGGTGGGTGAACTTCGGCTGGATTAACGCGTCAGACAGCGGCAGCACTATGAGCTCCAGATGTCAATGTATTGGAAGAAAACAGCCGCCCACCCACACACACACGACGGAGTGAGTCACCGTTTAAAGTAGCTGAATAAGCGGAGCGCCGGTGCGGACGGGGAGATTCTGCGTGTGTGTGTGTGTGTGTGTGTTTGGGACGTGGTGTCGGTGCTCGGTTTCTCCCGTTACTTAAAGCTCTACCGGCTGCGCGTGCTTTTATGGGGGAGAGAAGAAGAAGGAGAAGAAGCGTCGAGAAGCTCGAGCCGCCACACGTCGCTGCTGATGCGCGAGCCGCTGGTGCCAGATATGGATAGCGCGCGGGACAGCTCCGGACGTTGGTGCGCATCTTCGTAAAGTGCGACACTGACGAGGCCTAAAGGTTCACCTGTCCAGAGTTTAAAGAAGCGACAGAAACTTCTACGGAAAGAAAAAAAACTTCTTCTAAAACTCTGTGAAAAGTACTTTTTAAAAAAAAACACATCTTCTCAGGAAGCTTTGAAGATGCGTCAAGAGGTGGAGAGGAGATTTCAGATGCTGGTTGTGCTTTGGTCCATACTTCTCGTTAGTTTGGGGACTGGGTTTCCCACCAGACGCAAGAATGTTGCCCACAAAGTAAGTTTTTCTTTTGTTTTTCAGGTTTTTCTTGCAAATTAGAAAGTTTACAAAATGTGTACTGTCCTCCTTTCTCATACCTGTAGCACCTTCATTAGTAGAATGACTTTTTAAAATGTTGCACATAAGGTAAGTTTTTTTCCATGTTTTTTGTGTGTTAGGGTTTTTTTGGAGCTTAACAACTTTGTCTTCAAATTACACCTGCCACTGATAAAAACAAACGCATATTTTCAACAATGACAGCGAGCCAACATGTTAAACTTTGCTAACTGTTGTAAAATGCCATCCTTTATACATTCCAAATTCTTCAAATGTTGCCCACAAAGTAAATTTTACCCATACATTTCTGTTTCTTAGCTTTTTTTAGCTTAGAAAGTTGAGCAAAGAGTTTCAAAAAGCTGTAGTATCTTAAATTCACACCTGATTCTGACATGTATTTTTAGCAAAAACAAATTGGCGCCCTTTATGTGCTCAAATGTTCTTCACAAGCAAAATTTTTGGCTTGTTTAATTTAGAAAGTTAAATAACTTGTCTCGAAACACTTTAGTGTCTTAGAAATCAAACCGGTTACTGGAAAAAAAGTTTATTTTTTAACAATAGCAAGTAGCTGACACCCTCAACTGTGCTAACTGTTGTACTCCAAATTCTTCAAATGTTGCTCACAATCTAAATTTTCTCTGTACATTTCTGTTTCTTTGCTTTTTTGTAACTTAGAAAGTTGAGCAACAAGTTTCTGTAAAAAGCTGTAGTGTCTTAAAATCACACCTTAAAATGTATTTTTTACCAAACACAAAATGTTGCCCTCTATGTCCTCATGTACTTTAATCCCCTTCATAAGTAAAATAACTTTTTAAAATGTTGCCCACAAAGTAAATTTTTGTCATACAGTTTTTTTTTTGTTTGTTTCTTAGCTTAGAAAGCTAACCAACATATTTTTAACTATTATAGCTAGCTAAGGCACTGAACTTTGCTAAGTGTTGCAAAATTTAGCGTTTAAAGCAACCACATGTTTCTATCTTCAGTAGTAAAATGGGTTTTTAAAATGTTGATCAAAAACTAAGTTGTCCTGGTATGTTTTTGTTTCTTGGCTTTTTTTTGTTGCTAGCACTTTGAACTTTGCTAACAGTTGCAAAATGTCGTCATTTATGCACTCCCATTTTGTAAGATGTTCCCCACAAAGTTTTTGTCATATATATATTTTAATTTTTTGGCTTTTTTCATTCAAAAAGTTAAATAACTTGTCTCAAAACGTTTGTGTCTTAAAAATCAAACTTGTAACTGGATTTTTTTAACAATAGCAAGTAGCGAGTACCCTAAACTGCTAACTGTTGTTAAATGCCATCCTTTATACATTCCAAATTCTTCAAACTATACTTTCTCTGTGCATTTCTATTTCTGAGCTTTTTTGTAGCTTAGAAAGTTGAGCAACAAGTTTCAAAAAGCTGTAGTGTCTTAAAATCACACCTGATACTGAGAGAATGTATTTTTAGCAAAAACAAAATGTCGCCCTTTATGTGCTCCCATTTTGTCAAATGTTCCCCACAAACAAAATTTTCTTTGTAATTTTTTTGTTTTTTGCCTTCTTATGTAGCTTAAAAACTAAAGCAATATGTTTCCAAAGACTGTAACTACTTAAATACACAAAAAGTTTGGGAAAAAAATGTATTTTTTAGCAGTAAAAGTTAGCTAGCAGTTTGAACTTTGCTAACTGTTGCAAAATGTCGTCCATTATGCACTCCCATTTTTTCTTTTTTTTTAGTTTTTTGGCTTTTTTTCGTTTAGAAAGTTAAATAACTTGTTTCAAAAAGCGTTAGTGTCTTACAAATCAAACTTGTAACTGGAAAAAAAGTTTTATTTTTTAGCAATAGCAAGTAGCTAACACCCTAAATTTTGCTAACTGTTGTAAAATGTTGCTCATAACTTTTACAATAACAGAAAAACAACAAGAACAAATTGCAAAAAAAAAGATTTTAAAATGTTCACATGTAGCTTTGAGTCTCCTTAAAAATGTAAAAAAAAACATTTATGAGCATAATTATTACAGACACTAAAATTAAACACCTTTAAGCGACATTCACTTAAACTAAGGTGTTTTTTTTTTAGATGGTAAAACATTTCTTTTTACACTTTTGTTAATTTAAGTCTTTATGGCATCACATAACGTGTCATAAATCACCTTCAAATCATCGATCAGCTATCAATTTCAACCTTCAGTCACTAAATGAGTCAAAATGATAGAATTTCCGCATCGCTTCATGTTGCTTTCTTTTGTTCCACTTCTCTCTCCATGTATAGTAAAGTTTGCCATCACTGGGCAAAAACACCCTGCTATCATAAATCCAAACTCCCCGCACACACACTGGCTGAGCAGTGCTGTGCAGTGTGTGGTGCGTCCACGGGAATGTTTGTGTTACACGCGGACATATTTGGATATCAAAGTCTGTTTGTGTGTGTTTGTGTCAGGGTTCAGTTTTTGCCTTTGAACTCTCCTTCTTGTGTGGCCTCCCATGGATGCTCTATTGGGACTTTCTCCCTCTCTCATCATCTGTCTGATTGATGTCCAAAGAGACAGACAGGGAGGGAGGAGAAGGGAATCATTAGTAAGAAGAAGAAAACTTGTGTGGCTGTTAACTTCAGCCACCAAAAAGGCACTGATTCTGTACTTTTGCCTGCAAACCGGCTGGAAGCGATGGATGGAGAGGGGAGATTAGCAGAGGAAGACAGAAGGAGGAGGGGAGGCTCAGTAAACCGGGTGCCCAGTAACGAGATGCTTATGTAACCAGAATAAGGCGAGCCCTCAGCATCTCTCGCGCTGGAGCTCGGGTCAAGTGTCACTCATCTGATTGTTTACATTGGCTCTTTTTTGTGTTAATGTGGAATTTCCTGTTTTTGGCTTTGCCCCCCAATGTCTCAGTGAAAAAAAGAAGAAGAAGGAGGAGGATTGTGTTGAGGTGGCCTCTTTTCCAAATATTGGGACCTGTTTGCCCTCTCCTGCTTTGTACCCCCGCTGCCCACCCCGACCTCCGCAACCTCACCCCGATTCCACCAGGCATGCATTTGTTGTCCCGTTTCCATTTGCGAACGATGGCGATCAAAGAGCGTTCATAGTTTATTGTTCTTCTGCAATGGTTTGGAAACAGCCAAGTGCAGGCGCCTTTGATATCTGCGAGCACATAAATCAGGGCTGCCACACTGCATGCCTTCCCAGCCTGCCCCCCAGCCCCACCGGATCTTGTCCCTGCCCCTCACCTCAGCCCCCGCTGCCCCTCATCCAGTCTCCTGACCTCCTCTCCATAACCTGAATGTGTGTCATCATCGGCAGTAGCAGTGACAGTAGCCCAAAAATGGATCCATTCTTCTGAGCCACTTGAAAGCGCTTGCTTTTGCCAAAAAGGGTGGATTGTCTGTGGAGGGAATGCAGGCCGAGGTACCCCACTGCATCCCTGTTAAACACACTGCATGCCATCAGCCATCGGGCCTTTGATCAGAAGAGCCCCACTACCGAGAGGAGGAGAGCAGGATCAGAGAGAACGAGGGGGAGGAAGAAGGGAGGAGGAGAGTGATATACAGGGAGAAAGAATACAGGATCCAGATGTGTAACAAGACGAGATGATGAGGGTGTGAAAGTATGTGGCCTCTTTCATGACTCTGGACTTAGTCTTCTTTGACTCAGTGTGAGTCTGCATGTGTGTGAATGTTAGGTATGCATGGTCAATGCTAATCAGACTGGACGATGATGTACTCAGGCCAGGTACAGTGTGAAAAACTGTAACAAAACCTTACACCAGGCATGAGATGTAACATGGACGAAGATGAAGCCTTTATTTCTTCCTATGTACAAACAGAGATCAATGGGAGCTGTTTTCAACTGTTTGTTTCCATAGTTTCCAAAGGTAATATATTAAAAAGGATTTTCTTACAGGGCCAGGTTGTTGCATTCCTGTACTATTTTTGCACAGTAATGCACAGCAAGTTGGCTTTTTAAATAAGCCACTTATTCAGAGAACTAACTCTTTTAATGACCAATCTGCAGATTATTGTCTTGATTGATTGTTTACAGATCAAAAAGTCAGGCATTAGTGAAAAATGTCAATTTCAGTCCAAGATGATGTCTTTACTCATGTTATGCTGGCAAGCAAACAAATCCAAAAATACTGAGTTTAAAATACTAAAAACAACAACTATGAAGCAACTAGGAGTTTTATTCATTGATTGATCTGCAGATTATTGGACTCTTTTTATTGATTTGGATGTAAAAAGTCACGCAAGTGAAAAATGACCATTGTAATCCAAGATGATATCTAATAAATCCAAAGATACTTAGTATACACTCAGACACTTAGTCTACAGTAACATAAAACAGAGAAAAACAGGAACTAGGAGCTTCATTTATGATTCATTTGCAAATTATTGTCTTGATTAAATATTTAGACTATAAAAAGATAGACATTAGTGAAAAATTCCATTCTAGTCTAAGATGACATCTAATAATATCTTCTTTTGTTAAACTAATACCCCAAAATCAAAAAGACATTCAGTTTACAGTAATATAAAACAAAGTAATACCACAACCATAAGCTTCATTTAATGATTGATCGACAAATTGTTGTCCCTATTAAACATCTAAAGTATAAAATTTCAGGCGGAACTGAGCAATGTCCATCTCAGTCCAAGGTGACATCTGCAGTTGTCTTGTTCGACTAACAGTCCAAAATCCAAAGATACTCAGTTTATGATCATCTAACAAAAAGAAAATCAGCAACTGGGAGCTTCATGAAATTATTAATCTGCGAATTATTGTCTTAATTAGGTATTTAAAATATGGAATGTCAGGCAGAAGTGAAAAATGTACGTCACAGTCCAAGATAAAAACTTCAGATATCTTTTTTAGTTGAACAGTCCAAAATCCAAAGATGTTCATTTTATAGTGATACAAAATGGAGAAAACCTGCAACAAGGAGCTTCATTTAACAATTAATTTGCAGATTACTGCCTTGATTAAGTGTTTAGAGTATAAAAAGTCAGGCATTAGTAAAAAAAAAAAAAAAAAAGGCCATTCTAGTCCAAGATGATGTCTTTTGTTGTCTTGTTTTTTTGACTAATCATACAAAATGCAAAGACACTCAACTTATGATAAAGAAACAAAGAAAAGCAGCAAGTAAGAGCTTTACCTGAAAGTTTTTGTACTACTTAGGCAATATTCATGTAGTAACGAGTTAAAGGTTCTTTTAAAAAGCTAGAATTTTCCACAAATGTTAAGTAATCTTATCAGAAAATGTGATAAATGGTCACTTTGGATTTATTTCACTGTGTGTAATATCAGCAAACAGTGGATGTAATTACAAGGAAAAAGGTTAAATATTCCTGAAAGGTCACCCATTTGTCATCACCGGTTTACAGATATCTGAGGAGTGGGCCAGCTCCATCCATTATTTATCATGCCCGACAGGCTTCTTCACTAAACAGGCTTTATGTGCTCACATTCTTGGATTTGACCGACCACATAAGTTCTTTATGGGACAATCGCAGGCAGCCACTGAAAAGTACGCCCTGTTCTCGAGGCCATAACCATAAATCATCAACCGACTGGTCATTAATTCAGACGTTTCTCTCCTCTTTAGCCCTTCAACTGCCATCGTTTTGCTGAGCAGACCGCAAACTGGCCCAGGTCCAATCTCAAATTCTTGTCCAATCATATGTTTGGGCCAATTTAGCATATTCAGGATGACACAGACATGAGTGAATGACAGACGAGCGTTCATTAGAGGGTTTGGATTCAGGTTCTGAGCGGTGACAGGCATGAAATACGACGTGTTGAATTAGACACGAAACAGACACAGAATGAGACCAACCAAAAAATCTAATTTCACAGACTGTATTTGAGATGAATCTACAATTTCCCACAATTACAATGTCAACATTAATCACCATTAATTTCAGAGATGATGTTTCTTCCTGCTGGTCTTCCCTCTAAGTAACCGTAAAAACCTGAAAGGTCAAAGTGAATGGTGTCTGTAGTGGCGGCAGAACAGCAGGTTCAGACACACTTGCATCAGCCCAGGGGTCCCACGCCTCCCAGGCCCTCTCATTAAAGCTAAAAGAGGATCTCTCTGGCACAGGACCCTCTTTGTCCACGGCCTGGATGCCATGACTGTTGTGGGAAAAAAAGAAAATGAAACGAAGGTTGGTTGGTCACTTGGCTGGTTAGCTGGATGCCTCAGGGGCTTTTTGGAATTGCTGACCAGGCTGTGAAGTAGCGGATGGTATCAAGGTTTCTTCCTGGAAACAGAGCACTAATTGTTTTTAGACTTGTCAATAAGCCACCATAAAACCCTTAAAGTAGCCACTGGCTTTTGAATGCATGCAAGATGTCGCAGTTGCCCTTGGTCTTCACATTATTCAAGGCATGATCTGCCTTTTTTTTTTACTCATTCCGCATAATAATTTTGGTCAAAATGTCTCAAATACGTACCTGTACTTTCCATCAGGCTCATGGCCACCCAGCTCACAGTGGTGGGGTCCAGTACACCCCAGAGGCTTTGGAGCAGCAGAACCAGGTCCAGAGTCTGCTGCCAGAGCCCCACAGCCACCAGAGGAGGTGGTCTCACTCCCAGCACCGATCCGTCGGCGTTCTCCCACAGCCAGAGCCCGAGGAGGAGACCAAACCCTTCATCCTGGATCTGAAGAACTTTCCAGATCTGGCCAATGCTGACATCAACTCACAGAACCCCAACATACAGGTGAGTGATGTTTTTTTTCATGTATGGAGAACTGAGACCCTTGTGTCTGTAATTGTGATGATTTATTCCTTAAAGTGAAATGAAATCCACAATCTTTTGGCCTAATCTTACAGACACTGCTGTCATTTTTGCTACTATTCCATTAAAATGTGATAAAAGAGAGATGTGCGATCATAAGTATCTATTAAGTCCTCATTTCCTTCTAAATTAACCCAGTGACTTTACATTATCTCAAGGCATTTATCCTCTCCAGCTCTGGTCAGTGTAATCAGGATGTGATTAGAAGGACATAGTGATCTCTACATCAAGCACAGAAGCAGAGTTTTCAGGCAGCACATAGAGAAGATACACCCAAATTCTCGCACTAGACAAACAACAAGCAGTTCCCGATCATTGCACTTCTTTCCTAACTGTGAAATTAATTTTGCAGCAGTTACAGAAACATAGCTTTCCCTCTCTCGTCTCACTCTTTCTTGCCTGGTCTTCACATCAGCGGAAGTGGGGCCCATGGGAAGTACTGTAGCATCTAGGATGAGTCATATTGATGTAATGAGAGGTAGTTATCCAGAATAAAGGTTCACATTCTCTCCCAGAGAGGATCGTTTAGTTGGCTGAATGCTCATGCTCACGTCTGACTGGCTGACTTTGCTCGCTAAAGTACTCTCCCAAGGATTTGAGATGGTTGATTTCTTGAGAGGAGCTTGTAAGTCAAGCACTAAAGCTGCAGAAAGTATTTGTGCCGCTTAATGCAGACTTAGCACAGCAATATCGAACGCTTACACTGACTGTGTTCTACTGAGTGTTTACAAGCACTGATGCTGTCCACGATCAAATCAATAAAACCTGTGAAGTGTGGCTCACTCAGGATTGACAGATAACTTATTCTGTCCTTGGCAGGTAACTATTGAGGTGGTTGATGACCCTCAGATGGAGGTAGAGAAGGAAGTGGCCAAGGAAAAAGACTGGCTGCCCTCCTCTTCCTCCTCCCCCTCTTCCACAGTAGACTGGCTCGGAGGCAAGAAGCTTTTCTGGCCACTGTTTTGGAGTTACACCGATGCCGATTCCAGCGAGGACAGCAACAGCCGGTCAGGCGTGGGGGAAACTGGCGAGGAAGAGGAGGAGGAAGATTACCCTTTGGATTACGGCAGCGAGGAGCCCTTACCCAGTGGAGTAGGCGACTGGGATACTCGTTGGAACGAAGGCTGGGATCCAATGCAGAGCTACTATGGTGAGTATTGCCAAGTGGTACACTCTCTGTCTGCTGGTGGTGCCATATAAACACAGCTCCTCCAGATATGACACCATTAAACTGGCTTTTAAGAACTACCCTGCAGCTTTCACCAAGGATAATAATGTAAATAAAAGTATGGAATTGCTGAATTTATCAGGTCAAAAAGAGGTAAAGATAACAGGAATGTCTGCACAGTAAAAGGGGATACATGTGGAGAACAGGCTTAGAGAGGCTGCATGATAACTGTCTTCACAGTCACAGAGAACCAAATGGTGCCAACATGCGAGGCAGCATGAGCACTCGACCATGAGGACATTGTGGGTTATGGGTACTTTGAAGTCGACACTGGTCGTGCTGGTCGCAGAGGCCTGCCTTTTGAAGATGGGTCCGATGCGCTCGCTAATGGCAGCGTGAGGCCTGCACTGTTCCCTGGGACAAAACAGCCCTCTGCTTGTGGACAATTAGAGGGCAGATTGGGAACACAGAATGACAGGGGCCATTTGGCCAGCCCTTTCATCCTTCCCCAGGACCCCTTGGGCCCCCCCTCAGACCCTGGCGGCCCTCACTGCCCTCTGCGGCTCGTCCTTTTGAGCGAGTTCAAGAATTTTGGGGGGCTTTAAGGGCTCTGCATAACTTGTGTTGTGTCTCAGCTTGCACAGACAACTTATTCAGTGGTAAAAATAGTAAATAATGACAGAGAACAAGAGGTGAGGTGTACGTTGTGAATGAGAGGGGGAAGAAAGAACGTATGTGAATCCTACTGTAGATCAGTCATGGACTTACCACAGCATGAAGCTTTCATTCTTCAAAGAGATTTCCCATAGACACAAATCTGTACATGATTGATCAGTTTGTTTTTGAAACTTCTTGCACCGAACTCTTCTGTTGTAAAGTGTCTAAAACTATGTATCACTCTGATCCTTCTCTCTTATCCATCATGCCAGTGTATGGACTTTATCTGTTCAGCTGTTGTACGCAGAGACGAGCCAGCAAAAGGCAACAATGCCCATTAAGTGGTCACATCTAAAGACTCGGTGAACATAAATCAAGGATGTCTGCCCTAGCTTCTTCTGTAATTAAGACTCTCCTGAGACCTCATTCCCATATGGCCACATGGCGAGCTGGCACCGCCCACAAAGTAAAATTGGGTGCTCGCTACACCCAGGCTGGTATTTCTGCACCCACCTCGTCTTTAATCAAGAATGACTTGTTTTCAGTGTTATTAACACCACAAGGAAACATGGTGCGGAGGCGGACAGCCACAGCACAGCTTCCCTCTCTCTAATTTTACTGAAGCCTTCTTAAAACGAACATGGGCTTGCATGGGAAAGGTTAGACCAGGAGAAAACTGTCATTGGAGACAGTCAGGAAACTTTGAAAGCTTGTTCCGAATTAGACCATTAAAGGAAACAATATCTATTTTTTTATAAGCTGGGTTGTTTCCACATGTGTTTATTCTCCCTATCAACACTCTGAAGCTGCTTCCTATTAGCTAGTTAAATAGAGCACATCATGTAATTGTAATTTTCACTCAAAGTATGATGAAGAGCCTCTTGTTAATCATCTCATCAGTTTTCATAATCCCTTCCTCCAATGTGTTAATTCTTGAGGCTTATGGAGTTCCATAGCAGCGCTGAGCAGGTTTTGGTCTGAGTTTCTGCCACTTGTACTATTATTTTGTTTTCTGTCCCACAGAGAAGGACACAGATGAGTGGACTCCCTGGTCTCCCTGTTCAGTCACATGTGGACACGGGGAGAAGAAAAGGACCAAGTCTTGTGGCTACTCCTGCACTCTGACTGAAGCTTCCAAGTGTGACCTGGAGCCTTGTCCTGGTGCGACTAAACCTTCATCTCAACACTTTAAAACAACAGAGGACTGAGATGTTTCTGTTCTGTTTTGCCATCTGGTTTTAATCCAACGCTGATCTACCGCTCTGCTCTTTGTAGGTGATGTCAACACTGTGGTAGAGCCTTTCCCTTTCGAGATGGAGAATGGCACGGAGCCATTTGGGACAGGTGAGTTTTCTTTATGAGAAGTTTTCATTAGCGTAAAGGATCATACAATGTTTTATTAACCTCAAACTGTTAGAGTCCACAATTTTACAAAGCTTGCTCAGTCAGGTGTGCACTGGGATTGATGCTCTGTCATGTTTCATTATAGTCCAATATAAAACAACTGGTGATGTTTTAACATCATTAACAATCATCTTATAGTCCTTCTGGCAAAAATACTGGAGATATTACCAAATGCAAGTTGTATGATAATGGCTAGTGCATGATTATAACATGCAGCTGATATGCTGTCAAAAGTGAGTGCAGATCTGGTCTGATGTCTGGTCTGATGTGTAACCTAAGTTGTGTTTCGATATTCAAGGAGAAAAAATTAAAGAAGGAAAATGTGAAATAGGCTGTTTTTCCGTTAACTGATTTGTAGTGAATAAACTGGGCTGCATAGTGTTGTCAGAAGGAGGTGGTATCCATTATGTTACTCAAGAAACCTAAAACTAGACCAGCTGTTTACCAAAGGCTAAAAAACTCAAAGAAGAACAAGAAACAAACAAAACTTTGGATTTCTACAAGTCTTCAGGAATTGTTTTCAATCTGGAAAATTGTTGTAATTTTTTCATGTCAGCTTGTATTGACCATGTTTCATGTTGTCTAGAAGTGAGACAACAAAAGAAATAGCTGAATGTTTGCTAGATCAGAACTTTTTAAAAAGGGTGTTTCCATCTGTTAACTCCCAAAAAAGTCTAAAAACCACCCCAAACAAGTACAAAAACTTTTTTGAGAAACACTTTGTTCAAAATTCACCATTGCCATTAACTTTTTTCTAAAACAAAACTTGACAATGTGTATAAAACATACTACGAAAACGCAGCTATAGATACTTATAGATGTCAAACATAGGATCCAGACCTGCCTCCAAAGTGAAAACTGAGTCATTCTATCAGCAGTGCTACTGTGAAACAACCATTTTATGTTTGTTGCTATCGTCTCTCCAACAGATGTGGACAGCTGTGAGAAGTGGCTGAATTGTAAGAGTGACTTCCTGCAGAGATACCTCCACCAGGTTCTGTCTGAGCTGCCCAGCTGCCCCTGCTCCTACCCCTCTGAGGTGTCGTACACTGTCGTCAGCATCTATGACGAGATTCACGGCCGGCCGTTCCGGTGGCGCGACGCCAGCGGCCCCAAGGAGCGCCTGGACATCTACAAGCCTTCGGCGCGCAGCTGCATGCGCTCGGCGCTTTCCAGCGACTCGTCGACTCTTGCAGCGCAGCACTGTTGCTACGACGACCGCGGACAGCTGATCACGCGGGGGAAAGGCGCGGGAACGCCTAACCTGATCAGCACCGAGTTCTCACCTGAGCTGCACTTCAAAGTTGACGTGCTTCCTTGGATCCTGTGCAAGGGAGACTGGAGCCGATTCCACGTGGTGCGGCCGCCCAATAACGGATTGAGCTGCCCAGAAAACCCCCATGAAGACGTGTTCATAGATGAACTGGAAGAGGCCAGGGAGTACTGAGGGACCACAGCCAAAACTACCACTTCACTCAGAGAGTCCGAGGCCCCAATCCCAATTTGAGAGGAGACAGCCGACCTTAAAAGTCATGAAATATTCCATCTAAACATCCAGCCACTAGAGCTGCATTAAAGACCGAGAGGGAATTTACAGTTGTGATTGGGAGTTTAGGAATAAAGGTGAAGTCTGGTCATTTTCTGAAGCTAGGATTTGGCAGAGCATCCTGAAATAAACTGAACTAAATGGGCAAAAAAAACAACATAGAAAAAAAATTGCAGTGTTGTCCCGTCGCTTGCCAATCTCTTCTACACATCTGGCATGCCATCAAGCTCTTTCTTTTTATATTCTCTCTCCTGGGTGCGTGTAAGCATGATGTCTACCTACAGGCTTTTTCGATTGCGTCCTGGAGGGCTTGTGATTGGCATTAGCAACATATGGTAAACAACCTCATCGTGCTTCTTGTAACATTCAGAAATATAATATGAATCTGAGCTGGTTATATCGATGAAACAAACACATGCGGAGTCCAACAGAATATCCTGAATAACTATGCTGCTACAACATCAAATCCTTTAGGTTTTACAAAGGATTTAAGAGGAAGCTCAGTATATCACAGTAACGAACATTTCGGCCAGTTCTTCTGAGTCATTACACTACACATAATTGAGGAATTTGGGATCTCAACCAGAGAACTAAGCTAAAAGGATCTGAAACATCCGATTGTCCTTCTCGAGCTTGCTAGTGAGGATTATGAGAGTAGCCTTTAGGCAGCAACGATGCAACAACAGCACATTTGATTGCAAATGTTTTGTCACACAGATTGATTTCATGTGTTTCCTCACTTTTTGTTTTCTTTCACAGCCAGGAAAATATATGATCTGGGTGCCAAAGAGATAAAAAAAACAATCAGACTGTTGGTGCCTGTGTAAATCCAGCTTGCAACGTCTCTACGGTGCAAACGTAGGGATAAAAAAAAACAACAAAAAAACAGTGATTAGATTGTTCTCATAGATGCAATGTTCTCAGGGGGACTAACTGACCATGACAAACAAATTTGTTCATTTACCTCGACAGTGGAGCACTATTGGATGTTGTATTTTGGGGTAAAGGTTAGTTGGAGTGTATTGTGTTGTATTGTAATCCAGTTTGGAAGTGATGAACAGATGATGCTTTTGTGCATATTCAGAAAGCAGTCGGGATCGTTCTAACTGAACTGTTGATGCAATGTGTGGTAGAAAGATGCTGTTAAGGTCTTTGGGTTTTTGTATAGAACTTGATTGGATAGAAAGGACATTATCACTGGTGACACAGGATGTTGGTGACGGCAAGAAAATCTAGTCGACATTACCAAATATTACATCTTACCTGTATGTATGAAGCAAGCGGTTAAACCACTGTCAGAGTGTATTTTAGCTTTGTAGCTGTGTTTAAACAACCCTCTTTCTTATAACAATGTCCTTTCCATCCAATCTAGTTCTACAGATGTTTGCTCCAAACATTTCTTTCAGGAATTCCACCTCCAAATGCAAACATTTGCATTTTGGAATCACCAATATTTTTGTTCAAAGGAAGGCACTTTATTTTTGCCGTTTGTCGAAGATAGTCTTATTGTGAAGGGAAAATCGCCAGAAATGCTGCATTGTTCTATGAAGGTGCATATTCATATATAAGTGTTCTGTTGAGGACAAAGCATGATCTTTTTGTGATTTCTGAATCTAGTATTACATATATCGTGTTGTACAGTATTTATTTGTCTGTTCTCTTTATTTTTTAAGTTTGCTGAAGCTTTGAAATGACTCTATACTCGACACGGTGCACTAATCGGACTGAAAAATGAAGGCACCCATTAACAAAAGGGAAACTCTTGCCTCGTATCACGTCATACAGCGACAACAGGTGTCTGTGTTTCATTCCGTGTTGTACTGCAGTGCTCTATGAATATGTTGTTGCAATTATACTGAAGAAATATATATAAAGACCTTGCATTCATCATCTGACTTTTTAATGTGTCGTTTCTTTTTCCACACTCTAGATACGGTGCAGTAGAGCCAAGCATAGCATAGAACTGTGGAGTGAAATGTTTTAAAAACAGCTGAGCAGTCACAATTTGACTTATGAAAGTTTTCTGTGTGAAAGATGAAGTGCAAACATGTTTTTTTTCTTCCGCAAAAGACAAATTCTTAGTGTATTAGAAGTACAGCTTCAGTATTTCTGTTCATGTTATTAGTGAGTAAAAATTGAACTGATTTCCGAAAGACTTAATGGCATAAGACCATTTCTACCAATTTAAGAAAGCGTCGTGACTATCAACCTTGATGACAGAATCATCAGAAGAAAACTTTTCCTGTGTTCTCACCCTAAAACTAATTAACATCTAAACAAGTCTGAGGTTATTTAGAAGTGAAAGTAGAACTTTTTGGCTGTAATGAACGCAGGTATGTTTGGAGAAAAAGGCTGTAAAGTTTCATCAAAAAAAGAACACCTACAACCGTTCGGCATGGAGGTGGAACCATCATGCTTTGGGTTTGTGTTGCAGCTGGCAGATGGAAGAATGGAATAGATTTAATCATGGTGTGGGGTGTTATTAGGATCCTAAACACACCTCCAAATCCATAACGGATGACCTCAACAGGCTGCCATAGTTTTCTGAGTCCCGAAACATTAAAAATTTGTGAAATTAAAACTAAATTGCTTGTTTTGAAAGACTCTTAGCTGCTAAAAAAAAAACATTTACAAACTGTGATACTTGCCGAAGGGGAGATCACTCGGTACTGACCATGCAGGACTCCCAAGTATTTGCTTCATGAAATACATTTTTCATCATTTTGAAACCACTGTAGATTTAAATAAAAACGTCTTTTACTCATTGAATTACTCAGTAACAGATATTTTGATCCCCATTTGCCCAAATCTATGCACGCCACTCTAAGTGTGTTCCCCAGAACATCAAATTATTCCTTTAAGTGCTGTTTATTTCCTTAAAAAAATGCCTTAACAATCAAATCTAAATTCAGCCCATCAAAGGAAGGTCCCTGCATTATGTGGTGAGTTTTGTCCTCAAAGGGAAGCCGTAAAGTCAAATTGTTTAATAAACCCTAAATAGCATTTGTGGTTTTGTGAGTTAGTGACAGCCTTGATGAGAAGTAATGAGAATGTGGCGGCGATATCTTTTATAAAAATGACCTTTTCCACATTTAACAGATCCTGAACCCAGCAGTGGTAGGATCTGATTAAGTCTCATTCACAGATCCTTTACTCAAGTTAAAGAACCGGTACAGCAGTGTAGAATTGCTCCATTATAAGTAAGTAAAAGCAATGTAAAAGTGCAGATGTATTAGGAGGTAGCAAAAGGCAGCTGAAGTATTCAAATAAAAGTCCTGTTTTGCTCCCTCTGACTGATATGTTATCATATGTGCCATCATTCTATTATTAATAGTGAAGCATCAGTGTGTCAGCAGCTTGTTAGTGTTGGAGCTGCTGCAGGTGGAGCTGGTTTATGTGCATTTTTAGATCAATCTAATCATCAGATGATTAATGGGAGAAGGAAAGAAGCAAAAACAAACTTCTGGTACACAAATCTGTTTTCAGTTTTTGGACTTTTTCCTTAATTCTTGATGAACAATTGAATCATTTAGACATTTATTAAAATGAAACCATGTGAGAAGTTTAGAGGGAAAAATCACTATTGAGTGAAGCTGTTAAAATCTAATAGACACCAAATGTGACTCCGGCTACACACTGCGTTGTGTAAGAAGGAAAACATTTTGGAAATGACTGACTGGTTCAATCTTTATTGCTCTGTATTTAGAAACCTTTAAAGTAAATAAAGCTGTTCCATAAATGTAGTGGAGTGGACAGTACATCAACATTTCTCTTTCATATTTAGGGAATTGGAAGTTTAAAGTAGCATAAAATGGAAATACTCAGGTAAAGCCCAATGATCATGATTGTACTTAAGCAGAGTATATGTACTTAGGGTATTTTCCATGTTAGTGGAGCAGAGCTGCAACAATTCATCCATCAGTTGTCAATTGTTCCATTAATCTCCAACAATTTTGATAGTCAATTGAAAGAGGTCACATTTCTCTGATTTGAGCTTCTTGAATATGATTATGTCAGTTTTTTCTCCTCTTTGAAGACAATAAACTGAGTATCTTTGGATTGTGGACAAAACAAGACCTCATCTTAGGCTTTAGGAAACACTGATTGACGTTTTTTCACCATTTTTTTGCCATTTTATAAATCAAACAACTAATCAATCATCAAGAAACCAATCAATAAATGGCAATGACAGTACTGGCTAGCTGCAGCTCTACAGCAGAGCGTGGAGTCGCTGTCTGACCTGACAACATCAAACGCTCCGTCAGTTTACTCTGTTCATCATACGTGGTTTTCTTCATAAGCCCAGTTCACGTCTTCGAGTCAAAACATTTTCTGTAAGACTCGACCGCAGCTTTGTTAAACCATGCATGCGTAAGGATTTACAAACGTGTTGCGGCCGCTCTCCTGGTGATTCACAAGAGCGACACATCTTTTCACCAATATGATTTTCAGTTGTGGTTTGGGCTCAAAGTTTTTGAAATGAAAGCAAAAAGGACGGCGGTTGTAGAGTTCCAGGAAAGATGAAGTTGAATATCAAAAATGATGCAGAAGATTCCTCTCAGACAAAATAGTCCCGCCAAAAAACAAGATTCTATTTAACCTCTTAAGCCTCTGCATGCCTTAACTAACAGCCGCCATCGCCGTCATCCATCTCCGCTGTGGTTTCTAGGTTGATCTATGCCTGCCATCCTGTTGTCTGAAGCTGTACTCTTTCCCGAGGATTAAATAACATTGAGATTAAAAGTTCAAAGGTCAGAGTAATGCAAATCCATAGGCTTAGGCAATCCAAAGAGTCCTCTCACATTCTCTAATTCCAGTAGGTCATCATGTCTATCCTTACTTGCTGCTCCCATTGACCCAAGAGAAGTAGAGGTAAAAAAAAAAAAAAAAAATCATGGCTTTGCATTTGCAGCAGAACATTAGGTCAAAAGTGAGCCACAATTAGCAGAGGATGTACTGATGGTGTGTGTAGAGCCAAGGAGATACTTAGAAATCCATCTATCCACTGTGGAGCTGGCGATAAGGAGCTTGGTCTAACCGTGGTCCTCCAGTGATTCCCTAAGTTGACTACAGATGAGTGCAGCGTGGAGGGAAGCCAGACAGATGTTGACCACATTGCTGCCACAGAATAACAGATAAATAACCGCAGATGTGTAGACGGAGGAGAAAACGGGGGTAGAAGGGAAAACAGAGGAGAGAGGAACAGGAACATAAAAGAGATGGGGAGGCTTTCAAAACTCTGTGGCTAAAAGATGCTATCTGAAAACACTGAATGAAGTTTTTCCGGGCAGATGCATTTTTAAAAAGCGGCCGAATGCACTTCACAGCTTACGGAGGGCGTCGTGTAACAGAGAGAGCGCACAAGCCGGCCTCAAATCAGCGCATTTCAATTTAGCGTGAATGATTGAGCTGCAATCCAGACTCCTGAATGCACCTTCATTCCGGGCAGTGAATGTGTGTGTTATGTGATTCATTCCTTTAGTTGTAGCACTGGTGGCCCAGGCCCGGTGCCAGGCCTTGGTGGTTACAGATCTGTTTACTTTTGTAGGCTGGCAGGAACATGAGATTTCCTCTGGCTGTACTGCGGCTGCTCGACCTGCAAACAGCGCGGCCCTTCAGTGCTCCCGTTACAGCCTGCCTCGTCCCCGACGTCCTCGCCGACCGCTCACCATGAGGCGGCAAACATGTGCTCACAAACGACCGACAGGGTGAAGCGCCGCTAACACACATGTGCACGTCTGAACACTTGAATAAACGCTGCCTACATGACTTCTAATAGTGACAGTGGATCTGAGGATCTTATGGATTATCTGGAGATTCAGGTTTCCCATTCCTTCACCAGCTTGTTCTGAGATGATCAACAAGACTAATCTCAAAATGGAGCCTCCACCAAGGAGACATAGGGTGCCTTCAATTACCCTAACACAGGGGTGGCAGACATGCGGCCCGCGGGCCAAAACCGGCCCTCCAGAGGGTCCAGTCTGGCCCTCAAAGTGTTAAAATTACAGAGAAAGCATTAATTGCAATTTGCAAATTTGTGGAACTATAAATTTAAAATCATTTCTCGACCCTGACAAGTTGTTTTGATGATAAAGTAAAATGTTAAATTGCTCATTGTTCTTTTGTCATTTTGTGTCTCATTTTTAAAAAATAATATTTTGTCTTGTTTTTGTTGGTTTTTTTGTCTGATTTTTAGCGTTTGTGTCAAGTTTTTGACCTTTTGTTTCTCATTTTTGTCGGTTTGTGTTTCCTGCTCGTCTCACTTGTGTTTTTGTCTTATTTTCGTCAATTTGTGTTATGCTTTTTTCATTGTTTTGTATATCGTTTTTCTCATTTTGTTTCACGGTTTTGTCATTTCTTGTCTCGTTTCTCCATTTCTTTGTGGCTTTGTAACTTTTTTGTCTAATTTTTGGGCATTTTTTTGTTTTGTTTCGTGTCATTTGTCTAATTTTTTGTCATTTTGTTTCTCACTTTTGCTGTTTGTGTGTCATTTTTGTAATACTTTGTCTTGTTTTTGTTGTTTTTTGTCTTTTTAAAAGTAAAATATTATATTGTTCAGTTCCAAACACCTGTGACTAAATGTTTCGTGCCTTTGTAGACACTGTGATCTGTAAGTTGTAAGGTGTAAATGATAAACTGAGGCATAATGTGTCATGGTCCCTCCCTTCTCTGTGCTGTGCTCCTGGCCAGATGACAGCCCAGGCTGATAGGGCACAGCTGCTAAAGGAGCGCAGCTGTGCCCGATCAGCAATCAGTGGCAGTTAAAGCCTGGCTCGCCCCACCAGACGCCGCTGGTTCATTGTCTCTGTTGCCCCCCCGTTTGGACTCCTCAGTACAGTCACCATTTTGGTCTTTAAAAACTAGACGTAATGAGCAAAGGATGGATCTGACTGAGATATTTAGCACATTACAAATACCGGGCAACCTAAAACATACCCTACTTTATCATGTGTTTTATTCTAAATGGCACCATAGTTATCTAAATGAACATTATGCTGCATGGAAGGAGATTTGCACCTAGAATTTGAGACCATAAACTCATTAAGAACCTGTTTATTGAGGTAGCAAATCAAGTAAGAAGTAGGGTCGTTTTCTCACTGATTTTCACTTCTTTAAACGACCAGAGAAATCGCCCCCTGCTGGCTGTTAAAATAATAAATACAGGTTCAAGTCTCTTCATCTTTCATACAGCACATCTGCCTCGACTGTACACAGAAGTACCGTCGAGGCAGATGTGGGTGTCATTTGTTTTGTAAAGCTGTTGCAATTCAATACAATCTGTCCACTAGGTGTTGACATATTTCACAAAAAACTATATCATTTTGCCATTAAGAGGATCACCAAAGTCCTAAGGATGCATCTTCTGGAACTTGTAGTCTATTATGTTTTGTGAAATCTGTTCAGTAGATGTTTAAGTCCAGTGTTTTACAGGAGACATAAAACAATCTATTGGCAACACTAGAGAAAAACTTAGCGGCTAACATAATTAGGATTCATCCTCTGAGTACCATGATAGACTGTAATAAATGTTACTGGGAACCATGAATGTATGTAAAATAATCATTTGAGGCAATGAGGGTAACAGCTGTTGAGATATTTCACTAAAACACAAAGATTATGAAATTTTGGGTGGTGCTATAGGAACAATTTGCATCACATGTATTACAGGTGGTTCTGCCTCTGAGGATCACGAATGTGTTCATATTAATGTGGCCAGTTTTTGTCTGTATGTTTCAGATTGGAACCAAAATGGCGGCATCACCGACCAACCAACATCCGAATTTGTCAGCACAGTTGTTCTGCTAGTAAAGGATCACTATAGTCCAATTTATAAAATTGATAAATGTGATATTTAAAAAGTGTAATAATGAAATCATGATAATATACAGATGATGCTATTGTAGACTTGATTTCTTACTTAGTAAACTTGTATGCTGATTATGATTCATTTGCCAAAAATGAGAAAAAAGCAAAAAAAATCTATAGATATTCTATAGAATTCCTTTGACCATGATAACTGTGTGATAAGAATCTAATATTGCGACAGCCTTAGTTGTCAGAATGACTAGAAATGCAGAAAAACAACACATTTCTTTGCATCCAAAGACACATCCAAAGGGACAGTATTATTTTTCCAGGATGCCTATTGCCAAAATGTACTTTCCTCTTCAATATTTTTCTCTTGCAAACCAAGGACTGGCAAATTGTTTTATCAAACAAGAACAATATTCAGCACGATAATCCCAACACTGGACATCAATATCCTCAGAGAAGTCTGAATAACTGACATTCTTTGGATGAACCAGACTCTACAAACTTTTGTTTGTTTACTCATGTCCAGTGGGAGTCTTAATTTTCTCCCTCTCGCTCTCTCTGTTGATAATATAATCAAAAGAACAGCCAACACAGTGCCTTTGGACATGAGAGGGGCCTACAGATCCAGTAGTACTGAGGCGGCAGCCAGCCAGCCATAACAACATCAAACAGCACCTCGCCTCCAGCGTTTACTCAGAGCCAAGACCCCGGACCAAAAACATGATTGCTCGTTCTTTTTAAGATAAGAATGCAGACAACCTTGAAGGTTATTGCGAACAATATGTACAGGTATGAAGTGGTCCTAGCAGCAGAAGTGGCAAACAAATAGGAAGAAAGTGGCGTTTTAGGTCAGATGAGGATTCTTGGATGCCTTAGATCAGAATGTATGATCTCGTCTTGCAGGAAATGATGGCAGCAACAACAGACAGCAGTTTAGCTTGAATGTGAAAAACTCAGACATGTTGTGAAATTAGGAAATATCACAATGCTTTCTCGCAAGTGTACTTATCCCATAGCTGGTTTTAAAAACCAGAAAAGGCACAGAAATGGAAGAGCTGGAAACTTAAGAAATTGACATGGAGCACCACCTGCTGGTCAACGGCACTCATTACACTGATAATCTGTCGGCACTATGGCAAAAAGTTAGTTGTGAAAGCTTTGTTTGTAGGCCCGTTCATAATAATGTTCCTTCACATTCTAAATTTAGATTTTAAAATGTCTCTTTATATTGTTCACCAGTTTCTGTATATAAAGTTAAACTCCAAGAATTGCTCATTTAAGCCTTCTCCTGTCTGGATTCACATTTGTAATAGGGATGCAATATCTGAATTATTTTCATCCCTGATCAGACAGACAACTAGTTTTGAAATGAACTAACTCGTGGAATAATTGCTTGTTGCAGCAGCTGTAAAGGTTTTATTACTGTGATTAGCTAGGAGAGTAAAGATGACCGGATTTCCAAAAGACACAGTCAAAGACGACACATTTCTTGAACATTTTCAGCACATTTACATGTTTTGCAGTTTCAAAATAACTTTTAAAAACATGGCAATGAGACCAAAGTATCGCAGCTTTTAAAGGAATCCTTTCAGGTCCTGTTCTTGTTATTCTTCCTGCAAAAAGCTTTGAGTTCTGTACAATTCCTGGCCTGTTTTGAAAAGTCATTCCACAGATTGTTCAGTTATGTTAAAATCGAAGGACAGCAGTCTTTGTGTGTGATGTTTCCTTCCAGGATTTATGGATATTTAATTGACTACATTCTTTCCTGTACCACTGACTGCAGCAGAAACCCAAAGCATGATGGATCCACTCAGATTCTTTGCTGATTGTGTCCAAAACTTTGTGCTTTATCTTCATCATTGGACAGGACTCATTTCCAGAATGCATCAGGCTTGCTGAGATGTTCATTTGCAAAGTTGTCATGTTGAATTTAGTGGTAATGTTGTCTTCTAAAGACCATGAAAGTCATATATGTGCAGGTGATGCTGTAGTAGAACAGAGCACCACCACTCCAGAGTGTGATAAATCTTCCTGAAGGTCTTTTGCCCTCATCTCATCTCTCACAATCCTACAAGCTGTTATCCTGGAAACATTTTGTACTTTTCCAGACGTCAGCTTGTTCTCCACCGCTCCTGTTAAGGGCCATTTCTTTATTACATTAGGAACAGAGAAAGCTGCTACTTGGAAATACTTTGCTATTGTCATTTTCACCCTGTTAAGTGGCTGCATAGAGGAGCTCTTAGCTGCTGATTATTGGGACAAAAGCTTGTAAATTTGCATCACCTTTACTTTCCTAACAACAAGTCAAGTACTACCGACAGAATTAATGGTTGAGCCTTTGGAAAAGGTCATCTGAGAGGTCAAATCACTTGGAGTGCCCAAACTTTTGTATGGTGCTCCATTCTTTCTTTTTTTTTTTAACTCAAAAAAAACACACTTATCTTGCTTGAAATGTTGAAAAGAATCATCTTTATGCCCTCTGGAGATCAGTGCAGCTTCTGCTCACTTTGTTATTTAAAGTTACAGAGGTTTTGACTCAAACTCTGACGTGTCACTGAATATTTAAACTATATAAGCTAAATATATTTCATTTACCAGCTGAAACTGGTCACTGTGGGAGATTTCTGCTTTAAAACTGAAGTAACACAAACATGCACACATGCTCACTGCACGCTCACACACACTCACTCACCACTGAAGGCTACTCCAAGTCATAAGAACATCACGTGAAGAACAGAAAACTGATAAAATACATATGATTAGAGACCAAAATGACTGTAATGATATCATATGACTGTGACAGTAGTCTCCAGCTACTGATAAAGAGACAGACACACTAAGACACATCTCAGTCATAAATAGGCAGGGATTCTGTTCCAGTACCTGGGACTGACAGATTGGAGGATCAAATGGTGAGAGGTTATGGACAAGCCTGTCCACCAATGAGAGAGCCAAGTCTAAACCACGACCGTCTCCATCAGTTTTTGACCAATGAGATTGTTGCACATTTTCATAAATACATTCTATACACTGAATTTCATCCATTCCTGGGAAGACGCCTTCAGATTAACACCTTTTTTAACTATAGTCCTCTGAACAGTAATGGTCCCTGATCAAGCGACTTGTTGCAGAATAAACAACTTTAACTGAGAGAAGTTGCCTGTCTGCTATCTCAAAAAACTAACACACTTAATGTTACCGTTCAAAAATATGGGGTCACTTAGAAATGTCTTTAGTTTTGAAAGAAATGAAGATAACATAAAATTTCTTATGCAAAAAATCAATAAACAGTTGATCACAAAACCATAAAATGAGTCATAAATCCAGTCTTCCTCTTCTTCTTAGGTGTCTTGCTTAATCGTGTTGATGACCATGCCTTTCCACTTTTCTCTGTCAGACGTTGCATGTAGTACAGTGTCAGCCTTCAATGTATTTGTCCAGTCCTTGATGTTGTCAACATGTCATTCTCTCGCGTCCTCTTGCTTTCTTCCCTTATATTTGCCTGTGATTGCAAGATTCTCTATGCTATTCCTCCTCAGCACGTCCTAGAAATTAAATTTTTCCATTTAAGCGTTGTTCTTTTCGCATTTGCTCTCGTAAGCACCTCTTCATTGGTTGCTCTTTCTACCCACGATATCTTTAGCATTCTTCGTAGGAACCACACTTCCGTTGCCTGGAGTCTCTTCTGCATATTGGTTGATATTGTCCATGTTTTGCATCCATATAGCAAGACTGACCAGATGTAGCATCTGAGGATTCTTAGTTTTGTCGGCATACTGATGTGTATATTCATGAAGATGATCTTTTTCTTGGTAAAAGCATCTTTGGCTATCGCAATACGTCTTCTGATCTCCTGGTCTGATATGCCATTTGATGTTAATTTGCTGCCGAGATAGTTGGAATTCTCGGTCTAGACATTGTTAATGTGGTAAATGACTATTGTAGCTGGAAACGGCTGATTTTTAATAGAATATCTCCATAGGGGTACAGAGGACCATTTCCAGCAACCATCACTCCTGTGTTCTAATGCTACATTGTGTTAGCTAATGGTGTTGAAAGGCTCATTGATGATTAGAAAACCCTTGCGCAGTTATGTTAGCACATGGATAAAAGTGTGAGTTTTCATGGAAAACATGAAATTGCCTGGGTGACCCCAAACTTTTGAACGGTACTGTATATTTTCAAAGGAAATGCATTTTCTTTCTGGAAGTTAAGACTGCGATGTTGTAGGAAAGGCTTTTAATTTGAAGGAGCCACGAATCCAAGTATGGAGGTTAGAGGACTTTCAACACATCCCTAATTATAAGACTTAAATTTCATTTTCACTAGTTTACATTCGATTTTCACTCACTTTTGGATCAGATTTAGGAAAATATCACAGTTTAGTTGATACTTTACCAACAATAATTACTTGTTAGAAGCTTAGGCACCAAAATGACTTGGTTTGTTTTGAAAATATCATTTGTGTTTAAATATGAAATTTTCACCACGTTTGAAGCTTTCCCTCCATTTTTGAGGGGTTGCCAGGTTGGTGAGTCGTTCCCCATCTTATATACACTACCGTTCAAAAGTTTGAGGTCACCTAGAAATGTCATTATTTTGAAAGCAAAGCATTTTTTTCAAAGAAGATACCATTAAATGAATGATAAATCCAGTGTAGACACTGTTAATGTGCTAAATGACTATTCTAGTTGGAAATGGCTGATTTTTAATGTAATATCTATGTGAGCGGCTGATTAGCCATCATGCCATACAGCTGTGGGGGAACTAATGATTGGTTTGGTCGTTGCAGCAGGGGGTTCAAATTGATTGACGGACGTAGCTCCAGTATACTCCTGAACACTCCTGGACAGGTACGCGCTGTGCAGCACGTGAAACACTGGTAAGCTTTAGATTTTGTATTAATATTGTTTCTTCTTTTAAGACCAGTGTTCTGTGGCTGCAGGGCAGAGTCTGCTGACGGTGTCTCTGCTTATCGGCGGCGTCATGCGCGTGTAGCGTCGGACAGCCGAGGTAACCAAAATGTTTGTTTATGTTTATTGTTATCGTTCTGTTGCTTCATTGTGGTTAAACATTTCTTTGTTTCATTACAGTGTTGCCTTGTCTTTTTGCTTGTTTATTTTGTTGTTTCTTTCTTTAGTTTGTAGTTGTTTTGCCTAGTTTTGTATCAGTTTGCTTGGTTCGAGTTTAGTTTTGTTTTCTCCCCGTGTGTGTTTATCTTTAGGTTGTCGTGGCTGGTTCTCTGGCTCAGTACTCAGGTTTCTCCCCTCCATAGCTGCGTAGGGCCTGTGTGACCTCCAGTTTTAATAACTGCATTTATATTAACATTAGTGTGTGTGTGCTGAACATATTTTTGTACCAGAATAAAAATTGTATTTATATTTTTCTATACACGCCTCTGTATTCATTTGTGCACGTACCTGTGTTTAGTAGGGAAACCCTCTGTTGAGAGGCAGGATTGTTAATATGTTTAGGGTGAAAGTCCCTAGGTGGCGTTGTCGGTTCCGTGTTAAAAGAAAACAGAAGACCCTAACTTGGTTACATCTACGTAGGGGAAGAGAGGACCATTTCCAGCAACCATCACTCCTGTGTTCTAATGCTACATTGTGTTAGCTAATGGTGTTGAAAGGCTCATTGATGATTAGAAAAGCCTTGTGCACTTATGTTAGCACATGGATAAAAGTGTGAGTTTTCATGGAAAACATGAAATTGCCTGGGTGAGCCCAAACTTTTGAACACTCATGTAAAGTCCCAACGTGTCCTAGAACTCATATTCCATTTTCAGCTTCTCTCTCATGCACTTCGTGAGTTAAGCGACCTGAAAAATGCGCTGCATGTACCAGGAGCCACGCAGTGTATATTTGAATTACCTTTCAAATTTCACGTTCATCCCACACACTGTGACTAAAACGGCATCAACAGCTCGACTTACCTTGTAAAAATAATCCTATAGTGTGCGTTTAAATCAGCTGCTCATGGCTTCCAGCTTTGTGTTGCCTAAAGAATGTTAAGCACATGAGGAAACTATATGAGCTTTGATGCTGTGCTCGCATTTTTCGACTTTAACAAGCTGAAATCAGATTGCTCTTTGCATCATATAGATCGCAATATTCCCTCCTATAAATAGGACGTACATTCTGATGCAGAGAGGAGGATTGCATTAGAAGGAATCGGTTCATGAGAGTTAAAGCAATAACTTTCATGCTCACTTAGTCACAGCCTTTAGCCTCCTTTTTTTTTTTTTTTTTTTTTTTTTGCACTGTAGGATGTGCTCAACGCTTAGCCGGTGCATTTACACGAGCAAACATAAGTGTGTTCACAATGTCCATCTGCATCACTTGGCCAGTCACTTCTGTCTGCGTTTGGAACCAATGCGAGACTCTGAGCCGACTCAAACAATTACTCTGTTGTTCCACGGCTCCTGGAGATGAGTGTAATTGCATAAACCGAGGGGAGGGTTTGCCTGCTTCACCAGCCGAGAGGGATCCGGTGCGTGAAGTGCATCTATCTACGTAGAAGCACGACCCGGTTGGTAATGTTGGTCTTATTTTAAGTGCAGGAGGAATCCCCCCCATGTCCCTCTGTGCTGAAACTGATCAAGTGTGGGAGGCAAAGTTTGAAAGTCGTGAAAACTCTGATTCACCTCGGTGTCATGTCAGCAGCTGAGGCTCGCATGCCACGCAGGCCTACTTCTGCTTCATTAAGTAGACATAATTACAGCTTTTAGGTCCCAGCATATAGTTCAGGCTGAACTAGTTAATGACAATGTACACTAGCTAGTATGCTTCAATGCATACAGCAGCAGATCAGGGGTAACCTACTATGTGTTAACTAAATGCTGGTACTGTGTAGCATACAATAAATGTAGCAATACAGTCATGGAAAAAATGATTAGACCGCCCTTGTTTTCTTCAATTTCTTGTTCATTTTAATGCCTGGTACCACTAAAGGTATATTACCTGAAGAATACAATGAACACAACAAAAAATGCAGCTGATTCCATAATACTTTATGTCCTATTTGACATGCTTCAGCTTCATTGTATTCCCAGGGTATATAAGAGGACATTTCATATCATCAGCAGCACATGCAAAGGTCTAGAGTGGTTTCCTGCTGACATTCAAGCCGTAGAACAACTCAGAAGTTATCAGCTCTCACATAACGCCTAAAACTAAAGAATTATGTGAAGCCACAAAGGCAGCCATCTTGAGTGAGAGACAGGTAGCTAAAAAACTGAAGATCTCCTTCCTGTCAGGAATCATCCTCAGACCTCCAGGGACCTTAAAAATGAGTGGATACTGTGGAGAAATGGGACTTGTTCAGCAAGGACAGTTGGAAAGCGACTTGTTGAAGCTGGTCTGAAGTCACACGGGGCAGGAAGAAGCCCTTCATCAAGGAAAGGCAGAGGAAAGCTGGTTACTCTTTGCTGGGATCACAAGGATTGGACTGCTGATGATTGGACTAAGGTTCTCTTCAGGGATGAATCCAGTTTTCAGTTGATGTCCACTCCAGCCAACTTCCTGGTTAGGAGGAAGCCTGGAGAAGCTACAAACCAGACTGTCTGCCCCTACAGTAAAACATGGGGTGGATCAGTGACCATCTGGGGTAGTTTCAGTCTGGATGGAACAGGGACAATGAACCAGGGCATGTACAGGGCTACTCTAGAAAACAGTCTTCTTCCATCAGCTGGAAAACTCTTTCCTGCCTTTAATGACTGGATTTTCCAACAAGACAATGTCCCTTACTACACGGCGAGGTCAGGTAAAGCCTGGATCGAGAACCAGAAAGTTTTAATTATGAGAAAGAATAACAGCAAATTCACACATTTGAGCGATATGATTTAAATGATCGATCAGTTGTCAAAATACATGTACATTTTCACTGTTGATTAACTAATCAATCATTAACAGTTTTAACTGACACAACAGAATTTATATTTATTTTTATGTATGATAAATAATAAATACATTCAGAATAAAAGTGTATCTCTAAAACATCCATTGTGGTGAAGTAAAACTATTTTTTTTTAAATGTCTGAAGAGTGATAATCGTTCACAGGATTAATTGTTGTGTTTGGTTTCAGGATGATTTACGCTGTGGGACCAGTTTCCAAATGCCTCAACTTATGTGGTGACTAATTTTCTGTAAATTTTCATACTTTCAGAACTTCTCTCTCACTTCCAAAATGAGAAAAACCAACAGAGCTCAACACTGTCAGCTAAAAGAGCACCATCTGGTGGCCTCTCACTGTTAAATCTCCAAAGATTTACTGTGTATGTCATATTTCCTGATTGAAGGACAGTACACAATCTCCAGAAAAAACATCCCAGAATCCTTTACAGGTGCTGGGCAGCATTTATCTTTCTTACAGATGGAAATTACCTGCACGCAATATTTTTTACTTATCATTGTAGCCATAATAACTGATAGTCAACAATTATTGCTACATTTTTTCATTCGTGTGTCTAATAAATCTTAATAAATTTTACCAGACTGAGTGCAGATGTGTGATTTCTCTACAGTATCAAGGCTAAAACTAAATAAATACTCCCTGGTCTTTCCTGTCCTTTGTCTGACTTTATTGGCTACAAGATTGTGCAAACTGGCACAAGCCAGATGTTGTCTTTGCGTAAACTCGGATTTCTAACCACTTCTTACCTACTGCTTGGAAATTACAACTGGTGAACTAATAAATTCAAGCTCTTTTACACGTGACTGAAATGATTGAATATAGTTTGAGTATTGTCTTTATCCCCCTCGGTTTCATTGAAAATGATTGTGGATGTCTGGGAAGTTTAACATGTACATTTCTAACTCCGAGCTGACCTGAACGCAGCATTACTATGTGTATTTTGGCAGCCGGTTTATTTCGCAGGTCATCAGGAAGCATTTTTACAATTGCACGTCGGTAAAATGCCAACTCATGCAATGATTAACCTGCGTTTCATTGAAAACATTTATGTCAGAAGTGGGATTCGAACCCACGCCTCCAGGGGAGACTGCGACCTGAACGCAGCGCCTTAGACCGCTCGGCCATCCTGACTATACACGTTACTAAAAGCACCCATTTTTCTGAGCGACCATACACATCAAAAACAAAAACAAAAAAAACCGTCTCTTTCACAATTTTCTACTACAACTTCATCAGTCATAGGTAATGAACTATTAACGGCCTGATTGGCTCAGCTTACACATCAATGGTAGCATTTTTATTCCATGTTTTCTGTGTTGTTTGCTAACCCTACTCTAATAACAGTAACAGGGTTGCTAATCCATGCTAATGTTAGCTTTTTCTCGGCAGTTGAAGCTTGATATTTAGATAGCTGTTCCTGCTGACCAAGACGACAAACTGATTGATGGAAAACAGTCAAGAAAAAAGTAAAAAGAATTAGTCTGATCCTGATAATATGAGGTAGAGTGAGACATTCGGTCAAATCTGACAATGTTATGAAAATCTGAAAAATAGAAGAAAGGACGTAGCTTTGCTGTACCCATTCTTTTTTTTTTTTCAAAACTGTTGATGTAAACGACAAAAACAAGACAAAACGACGAAAAAGACACAAAATGACAAAAATTAGACCGAAAATGGCAGAAATGAGACAGAAAATGAGAAAAACAAAATACAAAATAACAAAAGCAAGACACAAAAGACAAAAATGAGACACAAAATGACAAAAACGAGACACAAAATGACCAAAACAAAACACAAAATGACAAAAACAAGACACAAAATGACAAAAATGAGACAGAAAATGACAAGACACAAAACGACAGAAATGAGACAGAAAATGACAAAAAATGAGACACAAAACAACAAAAACAAGACACAAAATGACAAAAACGAGACAGAAACTGACAAAAACGAGACACAAAACAACAAAAAAAGACACAAAACAAAACAAGACACAAAACGACAAAAACGAGACACAAAACAAAAACGACAGAAAATGACAAGACAAAACGACAAAAACAAGACAGAAAATGACAAGACAAAACGACAGAAACGAGACAGAAAATGACAAAACGAGACAGAAAATGACAAAAACAAGACACAAAACCACATAAGACAGAAACAAGACAGAAAATGACAAAAATAAGACACTAAGGACAAAAACATCATCAGCAAGATTGTTGTGGGACACACGTTCCATGAATAATAATTACTATTTAAAATATTATGTCAATTAAATTTTTTTTCTCACAATTACAAGAGACATCAATGAAAAAAATAGTACCAAAAATAGGTTAAAATTTCACTTTAACTGTTTTATTTGAGATTCAGTTTGGTTGTCGGGGGTGGGACAAGAGAAAAGTATATTAGAGGGAACTCCAGTCTGTATAAACACATGGACTGTTTCCATGCTGTACTGGTTTACACTGTGGATCTTTAACCCAATAATCAGAGTTCAAATCTTAGTGTGACCCAGTTTCATTCACCTCCTGAGTTCAGCTGTGTTTATATAGCAGTAATGTAGGACACATGTCATCTCAGGGCACCTCACATAGTAAATAAAAGCAAAGACTTCTTCTGAGAAGCCAGAACATTTCGATTTTTATTATATCTACAGTATTTGTGATTTTAATGTGTTTTTTTCTTTTTCTTTAGGGTGAATATATATTTGTGAGACTTTTTGTAACATAGTTGACAGGTATCATAGTTGACATTTTTGCTGTTTTCAGGCCTAAAATCAACATGGCCGCCTATAACCAAACACCACATGGCATTTTTACAGAAAGATTCTTCTAAATATTAGATATACAATTGAGTAAAATTGAAATTGAAAGTTATTCATAAAGATATTGTAGTAAACCTGCTGACATCCCATAAATCCACACTTGACTCACACACTACTTTATATTAAATAAGTCAGAAAGCCTTGGAGTCTGGCCAGACTTCTCTTCAGGGGGAAATGAAATCATGTGGAGCAGGTCATGTGATCTCAACTTCCTTGAGAGGTGTTTTTGTAATGGGGAACTTAGTCGAACACTGATACAATTTGCTATTTTCCATATAAAATTTGATATATTGCCAAAAAAGAAATATCTGTCATGATTATCTCAACTTAATAAAAAGAACACAATCAGAACATTTCTGAATCAGCTCATTTTATTATTGTTTAGCTAATTAGAAGGTGGTTGTTATTAAATTGGGACAGTTATTTAGTTGACATTTTAGTGATATCCAGTCATTTTTTTTATTAATAAGTGATTGTTTCCATAACAACATTCGGTTTTTTTTGTTTGTTTTGTTTTTTTTCACTTCTAATAAGTATATATGCGAGATATATCCCATGGACTTCAAAAGTCCCTCAACTACATATTGACTCTTTAATGATTTGGATGTTATGTAGCAACAACATACCTGTGCATTCCTGATTCACAGATCTAGTCTTTGATCTAGTGGACATGATCAGGATAATAATTTAAATAAATATTATTTAAAATAGCCAGAATTCAGGTCATCCGAGTACCCTTCACACAGTAAGTTGATGAATTTACAACCCAATAAATCCAAAGCATTTAGCAACAGTGGAAATATAAAACTCCCCTGTCCCTGGAAGAAAACTCCGGCAGAACCAGGCTTGGGAGGGCAGACAGCTGCCTTACCGGTTGGGGTGAGCGTAAAGGAGAAATGAAAGCAGAGGGGAAACTAACATACCTGCAGTTCGATAGGAGCATAGAAATCCTTCAATTATACTGTACTATAACTAGAACACACACAAAAAATCCAACACATTTAAAACAGGATTGAAAGGCCTGGAAACAAGGGTGTAAAAAAGTAATTCATTATATAACACTGAAATACTGTAATGTTCACATAACTGTTTAAAAGAAAAGGACAGCAAATATCTGTAAAATATAATTTTTTTAGCTGATTTAAGTGCAGTAAAACAGCATAATTTTACAGATTTTACTCAGACAAAGAATTAATTATTACTACCACTATTTTTTTATTATATCAGTTATTATTTGTAATTTAGCAAAATAGAAAGTCTTTAAAATAACATTTTAAAAATATTTACAATTTATTTAACAGTTTTTAATATATATGATTTTTCTTTGAAATGAGGCACATCTGTACAAAAAATATTAAGAGATATTTTAAAAATTAAATACCATCAAATTAGTTTTTTTTTAGATTTTATGGTTAAGTCTGTAAGGTTTTTTTGTTATTAATCCATGTGTTGCTTTCTCTATAATATGTCAAAAAGTGTGAAAAAAAATCATGTTGATCACTGTTTCCCAAAACCCAAGAGAACATCCATCAAATATATTTAGTTTATTGTCATAGAGGAAGAGAACCTGAACATTCTCTGAGAATTTTATTAGGAAGAAAAGTATTAAATCAAAATATGAAAAATGTAAGAGAGGACATAGCTTTGCTCTACTCATTCCTTAGGAAAACTAATGATATAAACGACAAAAACAAGACATAAAACGACAAAACAAGACACAAAATGAAAAAAAACGAGACACAAAACAACAGAATCAAGACAGAAAATGACAAAACAAGACACAAAAGACAAAAATGAGGCATAAAACAACAAAAACAAGACACAAAATGACAGAAACGAGACAGAAAATGATGAAAACAAGACAAAGCGACTAAAATAAGACAAAAAATGACAAAAATGAGACACAAAACGACAAAAACAAGGCACAAAATTACAAAAACAGGACAGATAATGACAAAAACAAGTCACAAAATGACACAAACTAGACAGAAAATGACAAAAACAAGACACAAAAGACAAAAACGAGACACAAAATGGCAAAAATGAGACACAAAGTGACAGAAATGAGGCAGAAGATGACAAAAACAAGACACAATGAAAAAAATGAGACACAAAATGACAGAAACAAGACAAAATGACAGAAACAAGACAGAAAACGACAAAAAGAAGACACAAATTTATTAAAATTCATTAACTGATTATGAAAACAGTCACAGACATTTTAAATGGTTGACAGGTGATCCATTGTTGCAGCTGTAGCTTAATTTTACATGGTATGCCTATAATTTAGAGGCTGCAGTTGTTCAGGTACAGGTTTCAAAGGGACAGTGATAGACGTCAGTGAGCTACAATGAAAATATTACACGCTAAAATGGAAAAGGTTTTCGCCCGCCAGGCCCCAGCGAGGATCGAACTCGCGACCCCTGGTTTACAAGACCAGTGCTCTAACCACTGAGCTATGGAGCCTGTGCTTTCCGCCACTCACACGTATTCAATGTTTAAATCTACTGTCCCATCTAAAGCGGAAATGAGAAGGAGGTTGTTCTACTGGACTACAAAAAACGACACTGAACTCACCGATAACGCAGTTTACTGTCGCCGTCGTCTGTGTAAACTCGCTTTACCGAAATGGCAGTTTCCGGCTTACTTCTGAGTTGGGCTTCTCAGGCGCTTCTGTTTCTGCTACTGATGCTTTTCATAGCTTTTCTTGGCTACTGCGCGTATATTAAATACACTCACCTGAAATACGACCACATTCCGGGGCCACCTAGGGACAGGTAAGTCCAGTCCGGTCGCTGTTTAGCTAGCCCACGCTAACTTTAGCTAACTTATTGAGCCAAAACAGTTGCACTGACATGACCAGAAACGCACCGTTTTTCCTCACGTAGCTTTATCCTCGGACATGCACCGACGTTTTTGAAGTACATGAAAGAAGAGAAGATTGTGCATGACAAATTCCTCGAGTGGTAAGTTTAAACGATGTTTGTAAATGTTGAAAGTCGTGTGGGTACGTTAGTCCTGGTCCACCAACATACCTATGCAGCACACCCCCTATAGTTTGCTATAGGTTACAGCTAGCTAAATCCCAATAACCACAGATACTTTGGTTATGTGCATATGTAAGTTTGCATGTGTTAAATTTGATAATTTACTCCACATATCAAATATATTTTTCAGTAGGCATTGCTCCCAATGCATTTGTCGAGAATTGCACATGTCAGTTTCATTATTTTCATTTTTTATTTTTAATTACAGGGCTGAGACTTATGGGACTGTATACAGAATCAACTTTCTTCACACCATTATAGTGTGTACAACCTGTCCAGACACAACCAAGGTAAACAGCTCTTGCGTAAGCGTTGCACAAGAAACAGTGTGAAAGTGCACACAGATTAGCGGATACGGTATACAATGGATATCACAACTGTCAAATGATTCAGGAGTGAATCACTTCTCAATAACTGCTTTTCTTCTAAGTTTACAATCTAAAACTAACACTTTGAGAATATTACTGACTTTCAAGTCTTTATTTTTTCCAATTATTTCAGTGTCTTCCTTTATTTTCATGACAGACTCAGCATGGAGGATATGTGTTTTCTGGAGAGTTGTTCTGCCATTCTTCAGAAACTGTTTTATTCAGCTACTTATTTGTTGAGGATCTGTGTTCTCTTTAAAACAAAGCAAAAGTTATTTTGGATTCAAGTCAGGTTGCATACTCGGGTCCAAATATTCACTCTTTTCTCCTTTAGAAACTCTTGAGTGAGTTTTGGCGGTGTACTTTGGATCTTTACCATGCTGGAATATTCTTGTTTTGCCACGCTTGTGCAAACTAGGACCCAACTTCTCATCCAGTTGGTGTATAGAAATATTACCACTCTCACGTCAGTGCTTCACTGTCAGGACAATGCATTCACTGTGGTAGTCGTCACACCAACCATGGTGGACCCCAATGTGGATCCCAAAATGGATTTATTTTGACCATCATCTGGCCAAACAACTGCTGCCAGTATTCACCTGGCTTCTTTTCATTCATTTGTCATTTAGCAAAGTTTAATTGTACAGTTTTGTACCACTTAGCAAGCAACAGTGTTTTTCTTGAATGATCACAGTTTGAACTGTCACAGAAACTCCTCTGCTAAGTCTGAAACGCTTGACTGTCTGTTTTTTCAAACCTAGATTGTGCAAAAAGGCCATCTATTGCATCATTTCAGGAACACGGCCACTGCAGCTCTGATTAGTGGTACTGTTATTTATTCTGTACCTACCGATTACTGCTACAGCTCTGTTTAAATTGATTATTAGTTGGGCACTGATCTTGCTGTATCCTCTTCTATATTTGTCCCACAATCAGTTTTTTTAGTTCCTCTGGCAGTTCTTTTTGCCTGCAAAGCCATGATGCAGACTTGCAGATTGACACACTCCATAAGACCAAAACTAGTAAAGTTGAGGTGTTCATAGGTCATTTTCTACCCATGTTCATGCAGTTATGCTTTTTGCAAATCACAACTTGACTAAATTTTGTTTCAACTTTTTGAATTTTTGTGTCAGTGGTCTCAAGTGTATCCACTTTAATTGCATTGAGTTTCTAATTTTGGCTAGCTGTTTTCAATGTAGTTTTTCTAAAGTGTCTTTACTTGATTGATTATTAAGACGCAATGTGGTTTGAAAGAATATAATGCAATTTTGAAATTATTTCACATATACTCCCTTCTGATACTGTAGATAGATGTGCTTGGTAGACGTCCCAGCAAATAATCCCCATACAGTGATCTTAAGTGCTTCAGTAAAGGGCAACTGGACTTTCTATCTTGATTTTTGAAGATGTTTCACTTCTCATCTAAGAGGTTAGGGAGTTCCAGGACTCTTCACTTGGACCCAGGTTCAGGAACTTCCCAAGAGTGCGTTTGAACTGAGGACGCTTCTTGTGTGAAGGGTATATCGTCTTCAAGACCCAATAAAAGAGGTCCAGTTGCTTTCTACTGAAGTATTTAGGATTACTGTGACCTGGATTGCCTTACAGTGTCATCTACTGCCTTTTTGGTTTATTACTGATAACATTTGCAACTAGACCTCTTCTCTTTTAATGTTTTAATGGTTTTGATTTCAGGAAGTCCTGATGTCTCCAAAGTACCCTAAAGATAAGTTCCTCCACAACAGACTCTTCAATCTGTTTGGCCAAAGGTAATTTAGAGCGTCAGAGTTCCGTTATCGCACATCTAGTATACGTTTCAGTGATAATGTTGTCAAACTGACCTTGCATTGATTTAGCAATCATCGGAACAGGTTGTGATGCTGCCATTTCTTGGGTTCCAAAACTGTTTTGAGATGTCAAATCCTTTACAGCCTGTTTTTTGAAAATGTTTTCTCACTTGTGTCTCTTCAAGGTTTTTGGGTAACGGACTGGTAACAGCACGGGATCATGATCAGTGGTATAAACAACGTCGGATCATGGACCCCGCCTTCAGCAGCTTGTGAGTTATTTAGTTATTACAGAAAGACAGAAGGTGCTTCATCATTCATGTTCAGATTGTGGGAAACATTGCCTCTGTTTCTTCTTTGCAACTTTCCAGAATTTCTGCAAGGCTTTGCTGGTTTATTCTGGATGTGCTATTCCTCTATCTATAACTATGATTATTTCCAGGTATTTGAGAGGTCTGATGGGAACTTTCAATGAGACAGCAGAGAAACTGATGGATAAACTTACAGAATTTGCTGATAGTCAAACAGAGACCAACATGCTTGGACTCGTCAACTGTGTTACCCTAGATGTTATTACTAAGGTATTATGCAGCTTTACAGCATCCTCCACTTCCTCTATAGCAAAACACATTTGTTGTACTTGTGTCAAAAGCAGCGGCTTAATGTTGTAGCTATGTTACTTCATATATATGGATTTTTTTGCCTTGATAACTTCCAGGTTGCCTTTGGTGTGGATTTAGACTTCCTGGCGAAGAGTTCTCCTTTGCCTAAAGCCATCGAAGCGTGCCTGAAAGGGATGGTGTACAATGTTAGAGACATTTTCTTTGAGGTATTTCTACAATGTTTGTTAATGTGGAGCATGTATGGCAAAAAGCCATGTTAACAGCATGACGTCTTACAATCCTCAATTTGCAATTCCAGTACGTGCCAAAGAACTGGCCATTCGTTAAAGAAGTGAGGGACGCATGCCGCCTGCTGCGCACAACTGGAGCTCAGTGGATCCATGAAAGAAAGACTGCCATAAATAATGGAGATGAAGTCCCCAAGGACATCCTGACGCAAATCATCAAATCTGCTGGCAAAGGTTACAATCCCTCAAGTACAGATGTGATTAGATTTGGTTACAAGAACGTCTAAATAGCTGTGTGACGAGACAGAGCACAGATTTTAAATGACTCAGTCGAAAGAATAGTATGACAAAAAGAGTAAAAAATACATCAAACTGATGTATCATCAAAAAATCAACCAAAATCCAGCAAATTTCACTGGATTTTGGTTGATTTTTTGTGAATGTTCTTAAAGAAAATATTAGAAGTTTTACCAATATATATGTAATCAATTTAGATATTTTTAGGATTTTTTTTTCTTACTAATTTTTTCAAAATATTTACAAGAATTTTCATGCCAAATTTGGGGGATTTTTATTTTAAATAAAATTTTTAAGGGAAACTTTTAAGGAATTACTGGATTTTTCTTCATGAAGGTTTTGCAAATTTTCAGAAATTTGGGGAATTTTTTTTTTTGCTGATTTTTTGGATTTTTTTCAGACAAGGAAACAATATTTTTTGGTGCCTGTAAATGAGGACAACAGGAGGGTTAAATGCATTTAGGCTCCTACAGTAGTATTTTTCAAAATTGCATTAATTTTTGGTGAGTCTCTGTCCTCATTGCAGTCAGCTGTTACTAGGTCCAACCTGCAGATTGAATGTAGCTTATGTGCATCATTACCTCTTAAAGATCAGATACATAATGTAGATGGATGATATATGGGAGTTTCACACATAGCTATGCAGCTGTTTTTTCCTAAATGTTCAATCTTATAGTAGTAGTACAAATAGCATCTGTTTATAAGTCCAATTTCTTATTGTTCCAGAGGAAAACATGACTAAAGAAGATGAGGAGTTTATGTTGGACAATTTTGTGACATTCTTCATTGCGGGTGAGTCTTTGTTTTTGCTTTGACATGCTTCAAAACAATCTTGAGCTTTCTTTTGCACATTGTCACATTTCAGTGGGTTTTATGTAAACTCGTCTTTCAAGATCCTTTTTTTGTGTTTGTTTTCGAGATAAAGATTACAGTCACTTTGGTGTGTGTTGCTGCTATTTTTTAAGATAATGTTCTAATTCAGTTTTGCCATATTTGTAACATGTTAGGTCAAGAAACAACAGCCAATCAACTGGCTTTCTGCATCCAGGAACTCACAAGACATCCTGATATACTGGAGAAGTAAGAACTGCTAATGAAGTGTACACAGTTCACAATATAGCTACTGAACAATGCTTTCTAAAGTTGTGTTTTTATTTCTCAGAGTGAGGAAAGAAGTGGATGATGTTGTTGGGATGAAACAGGACGTTAGCTATGATGACCTGGGTAAACTGATCTACCTCTCACAGGTACACAGACTCTTTTGGTGTGTCCAGAGTGAGTTTTTACTTTCATTTTCATTAATGGATTACGCGTGAGTTAGCCAACAAGTCTTCCAGCTATCCTAATGAAGAATGACTCCAATCTACAAGTTCAAACAAGTTTATTCACTTGCCTCTTCTCTGAACTTTTATTTATTTATTTTTGGTTGATCCAACATGTTCCTCACATTGTTACCATCTCTCAGGTGCTGAAAGAGACACTGAGAATGTACCCGACAGCTCCAGGAACATCCCGCGAAATAGCGAAAGACATGGTCATTGATGGTATCCACATACCTGGAGGATTCAATTGCATAGTGAGTGATTTGCTTTTAAATGCTTTGTAAAATTTTTGTTTTATATGCCAATCAACCATAACATTAAAACCACTGACAGGTAAAGTAAATAACAGGATTATCTCATTACAAAGGCACCTGTCAAGGGGTGAGATATATTATGCAACCGTTGAACAAGCAATTCATGAAGTTGATGTGTTGGAAGCAGGAAAAATGGGCAGCGTAAGAATGTGTGACTTAAATAAGGGCCAGATGTTATTGTCAGATGATTTTGTCAGAGCATCTCCAAAACAGCAGGTCTTGTTAGGTTCCAGCAGGCCGTGGTTACAAAAAGTTGTCCAAAGAAGGACACTGAAAGCTCATTGATGCAGGTGGGGAGCGAAGGCTGGCCGTGCTGTCCAATCCCACAGAATGAGTTACTGTTGCAAAATTAGTTAAAAACCTCAATGCGGACTAATATAGGAAAGTTTCAGAACACACATTGCATTCTAGCTTGCTGTCTGTGGGGTTGCAGACCAGTCAAAGTGATCATGCTGACTCGTGTCCACCACCAATAGGTCCTAAGATAAGATATGATAAAGTAAAATAAGACGAAACTTTATCAATCCTGAAGGCAATCTTTATGCCAGGTATTGCTCAGAAAAAATGAAAATAAGTCAGCGAAAACAATTGAATAGAAAAGTCACTGTCCCACTGAGGACATCAGTATCTAGAGATGGCAGCAAGATGCACTATAGGAAGAAGGCAGTGCGATGCTCTGAGCAATATTCTTCTGGAAAACCTTGAGTCCTGCAGTTCTGTGAATGTTACTTTGACACCCTTCACCTACCTAAACTTTGTTGCAGACCATTTATACGTCTTGGTGGCAGCAGGATAATGCTCCTTGCCACACTGCCCTCAAAATTCCCCAGATCTTAATCCAGTCAAGCATCGGTGAACAAAACAAGTCAGATCCACTGAGAATGTCTTGGTGCCTGACTTGACAGGATATCTTAAGTGCTTCAGTGAGTCAGAGCTGTTTTGACAGCACAATTAGGGATGTCTTGACCCCAATCCTAAGATTGGGATCAGGACTGATTACAGGAAGTTTACTCCTGTTGTCACAGAAGAATGAGAAAAAGCTGCTAAAGATGTTCTCCTATGATGTGTTGTCACACTTCTAGTTCCTACAGTTTTCTAATTTGTTTGTTTGCTGGCCTGAGGACAGTAAACCTCATAGAAGTCTTTATCTCAGTGCTCCTTTACTAGATAAACTCGCCACAATGCTTTCAGCTTACCAACCCAGAACTACACACCTAGACTGGTTGCTGCAGTATTAAAAAGTTAGAGGCTTCATCGACAATGCTTGAAGTGTGTACGACATACACTTATTTGGTTGGATATTAGCAGATGTTATATGATATTAGGCATGTGGTTTTCAGATTGTTGCTGACAAAACTTTATTTTTTGATTACTTGCAAAGAATTACCTACTATCAAAATGTTAATTGAATTATTCTGAAATTCAGTTCAGCTCCTATGTGACTTCAAGAATGAATAAATTCTTCAAGGACCCGCTGACATTTGATCCTGACAGATTTCACCCTGATGCTCCCAAGTAAGCTTTGTACACTTTTTACATAACGTGTAGAACACCACCCATCATTTTCTGAGATAGACGAGTCAAAGTTGTTCGTAATGCTTAATTACTTAAATTGCCTCTGCTCTATTTTACAAGGCCTTATTACTGCTACTACCCCTTTTCCCTCGGTCCACGCTCTTGCCTGGGACAGAACTTTGCTCAGGTGGGTGTGAGAGATAAGTCAGTCATGACTCAGACCCACAACACGTACGAACACATAAACTCATGAGCGGTCTGGTGTTTTCAGATGGAGGCCAAAGTGGTGATGGCCAAGTTGGTCCAGAGGTTTGATTTCAGCCTCGTCCCTGGACAAACCTTCGACATCCGGGACACAGGCACACTCAGGCCAAAGAGTGGAGTCGTGTGCACTGTTAGACACCGAAAGTACAAAAATTAAATGTTCACGGAGTACCGTAACAGTTAATGGAACAATAATGGAGCATGTGGTGAAACTTCCTGGTGGGTTGCTTACTCTAGCTGAGCTCTGTACTCTTGTATCAGCCAGAAGCCTCTTACACTGCAAGACATTTACTGTTAATTTTTGAAATCATCTGCAAAGAAAATAGCGTCGTGTTTGATTTAAATACACACTACATTCATATGAAATTATTCTGATCATTGCTGCTGCTTCCTAACAATAATGAAGATATAGGAAAGCTTTTTTAAGGGGGAATATCATGTAATCTTGCACAAATAATCATTTAGTTCTGTATGATTACAATACTTTCTATAACCACTGAACAACTGTTTTATGCATGTAACACTAATATATAAACACTGAATATCACAGTTTTACACAAATTCAAATAAAGAACATTGTTACAATCAGTTTGCTCTGCACTTATTTTTTTTTGTCTGTATGCAAACTAACGGACTGACATTTATGGGTGTAACCCTTATCAAAAAGAAACCAGGACTCTGCCTGACATTATCAACCAGCTGATAGCACTAATAACAGGCTTTATTTCTACCGCACCTTTCAAAACCCAAGGAGCAATGTGCTTTACAGAAAAAAGGAGATCAAAAAGCAACAAAAAAACATTAAAAAAGGACACTAACATATATGAAAAAGGAATTATTAGAATAAGAAATTTAAAGCGCAATAAGTAAAACATCACATACAATATTATACACATGCTAATCTGTACAGATGGGTTTTCAGAGGTTTTATAAACTGAGACACTGAACTGTTCTGAGATTCAGTGGAAGCTTCTTAAAACTCTCTTTATCTGTTTATTTAACCCCCTGAAGCTCAAAACACACCAGCAGTTTTGAAATGCATGTTACCTAGTTTTAAAAATGCCTAAATCACATTATTTGTCAGAGCCAGAAAGTGTAAAAACAAACAGTCATTGCATTTTCAACTCACGTATGGTCTTGAACAAATCTAGTGTGACATGAGGCTCCATTGGGAGAATTAATCAAGCTTAAAGTCGTGACATTTAATCAAAATCACTTCATTCAAAGTGTCTATTTTTTAGAAAAAAATTTGTCAATCATTTGTTTGTACCAGGTCCTGTAAAAAAAAAAGAAAATTCTGTGCTTTTCATTGCAACTGAGAAGCCATTGACTGACTACGACAAATAGTCACAAGACAAAATTTCAGTGGAGTCAATATATAATTGCAGGACTTTTTGTATCGTAGTTGACATTTTTGCTATTTTCAGGCCTAAAATCAACATGGCCACCTATAACCAAACACCACATGACATTTTAGAGAAAGATTCTTCTAAATATTATATATACAACTGAGGAAATTGAAATTGAAAGTCATTTATTAAGATATTGTAGTAAACCTGTTGACTACTTTATATTAAATAAGTCAGAAAGCCTTGGAGTCTGGCCAGTCTTTTCTTCAGGAGGAAATGACATCATGTGGAGCAGGTCATGTGATCTAGAATTAACACACTTCCTTGAAAGGTGTTTTTGTAATGGGGAACTTAGTGGAAAGTGATTTCTCAGACACAGATACAATTTGTTATTTTCCATATAAAATTTGATATATTGCCAAAAAAGAAATATCTGTCATGATTATCTCAACTTAATAACAACAACACAATCCAAACTATTTCTGAATCAGCTCATTTTATTATTGTTTAGTTAATTAGAAGGTGGTTGTTATTAAATTCGGACGTTTACTTAGTTGACATTTTAGTGATATCCAGTCATTTTTTATTAATAAGTGATTGTTTCCATAATAAATAATTTTGGAATTTGTGAAGACATGATCATAATGAACATAAAAACTTTTTTTTTAACTTAAAAAAATGTATGCAGATATATCCCTTGGACTGCAAAAGTCCCCTAATTATATATTGACCCAATAAATAAATAAATAAATAAGCACAGTTCAAAAACAGTGAACAGAGGAGTAAGTTGTAAGATCCATTCAGCACAGTGAAACATCGATCTGGAGCAGATGTGCAGAGCACTCATTTTTTTTGTCATTTTGTTTCTCACTTTTGCCTTTTTTTGTGTCGTTTATCCATTTTTTGTCACTTTGTAACTTTTCTGTCTAATATTTTGTCTCTTTTTTGTTTTAATTTGTGTTGTTAAAAATTTGGAGTTGTGGTTGTTTATAGGTTATTATGCAGTGATTTTCCTGGTCCGGACCACTTCAGATCAAACCGGGATGCATGTGGCCTCTGAACTAAGATGAGTTTGACACCCCTGCTCTATACAAACACATATACACCCAGAAAACACAGCTAGACAAATAATAAAGAAAGAAAATTTCTACTTTGGTTTAGTTCTCTAATTGGATGAATGGTAAGTTTTGTTTACTACCTGATGTGGCTGTTGCTGATGATGTCCACATGGGGGCGCTGTGAGCTTGTTAAGGAATGTCAAAAGCACCTGTTAAACTCTGGTCAAACTGTTATTTTTAATAAATTAACACATTTTAAAGCTGTCACTAGTAATTTAATGTGTTGTTTTCATATTTGGTAATAAGACGAGGTTAATAAGTGGCAAGGTTGCATTTGAAGATTGTTATCAATATATTAAGGGTTATTTTGAATTTGTAAAAAATGTATAAGGGGCAGATGCATAGGATTTTTTTAATGCTTGAAGAGTGACCAAAAAAAAATAAAACTCTATTAGACAGGTTCTAAAAATCATTTTAAAGGTAATTAATCTTAAAAGACTTTTTGAATACAGTGTGTTGAAATAATAATAGAATAGTGTCCTGAGCCATAGTGCAGTGCTTTTTTCCACTCTATTTTCCTGTGTTCTTATTTTCCCGGTGTTTGTGTGCAGGTCGGAGCTGCTCTCTGTTCCTTTAAGAGGCTGAGTCTGCGCCTCGGAGGCTCCAGCGCACTTTTCATCTACCTGCTGCCCACTTCGCTCCCACGTCTTGATTGGCCGTCTTGGACCAAATCCTCTTGAATGATTTCAAACCCGAGTGTTTGGACAAGGAGGAGGAGGGGTCCGCGGATAATTCCGAGCTGGCTGGGTGGAAAGGATCGAGTCCTCCGTCCAGCAGCGGCTCAGTAAAGAGGTTTATCACCGAGGAACGCTGTTGACGGCGAAACGCGTAAAAGAGCGCAGCGCCGGTGGAGACGGTCGGCTTGGAAAGGTACCGCGTTCACTCCAATAGTCGCTTTTTTGAGCTAAATAATTCCAAATAATCCGTGTTGTTGTGCTCGTATTGTTTGAATGGAGTGATGTCCACAGAAGATGGCACACATTGCGATGGGACGCGGCGCGTTTTGCTGACAGGACTCGGCGACCAGGAGCTGATTGGAAATCTCTCCTGATCGATTTCAAATCATGTGTGTTCGCTATTGACGGAATGTGAGTTGTTTCCGAGATCCATACAGGCTTAAAAAAAAATTCTTTCAGGGCACTCAGTTCATGCTCGGGTTGCCATAGCATCACATTAATATTTCCCTCTTCATTATCGGCCTGTTGAGGAGCTGCGTGTAACAATACTTTCACATTGTAGACCATGTATTCGTATTTTAACACGATCCCGCAGCTGAGGTTGGGTTAAAGGAGTTCACATAGTTGATTTTAAGCCGCTTTAAAAACGAACTGAGACCAGGAGCCAAACACAGTCATGGCTAAAAATCCGTCCGAGGGGCCGAAGGATGACCTGAGCCAGCTGACGGACGAGGAGCTCCTGCGCTGCAGCAAAGACGAGCTGCTCAGGAAATTAAGGAGGGTTGACAGCGACAAAATGAACTTGATGATCGAGCATGGCAACATGATGAAAGACATCAACAGGAGGCTGCAGGTGCATCTGCACGAAATCCGGAGTCTGAAGGAGATCAACCAGAAGCTGCAGGATGACAACCATGAGCTCCGGGAGCTCTGCTGCTTCCTGGACGATGACCGGCAGAAGGGCAAGAAGCTGTCCCGGGAGTGGCAACGCTTCGGCCGCTACACTGCCAGCGCCATGTGGAAGGAGGTGGGCACCTATATGATGAAGCTGAAGGAGCTGGAGGCCAACCAGGAGACGGTGCTGAGGGAGAACTCTGAACTGAAGGAGATCATCCTGATGCTGGATGAGGAGAGGAACGGGGCAGGATCCAGGAGCTCCATAGACAGTCAGTCCAGCCTGACCAACCTGAATGGGGGCACCAGCACGGTCAGGGATGTTGGAGACGGGAGTAGCACATCCAGCACAGGTAGCGCCGGGAGCCCGGACCACCACAATCACAACCACATACACAAGCCCTCGGAGAACAGTAAGATGGGTCCCACCATGAGGAGGTCCATGGATGACCTGTCAGCGCCGCACCACCACAGGAGCATCCCCAACGGACTCAATGGTGAGTACAAACACTGTGGAGCCCATGAAGACACCTGATTGTCATAACCTGCATGCAGACACCACATCCAAGAGTCTATGCTGCTGACAAGTTCCAAAATCTACACTTTTAGACGCAGGTCTGTGATTAAACATTGATGAAGCAGCCTCATAACAGTCTGTTAGGGGTGAGCTGGACACAACAAGCAGACACATTGGGGTTAAATATGTTAGCACACATTTCAGTTTGTTACACCAGCAACATGCACATCTCTGCAACAAATGAACACTAAAGGTTTGTTTGTAGAACCTACAGTTCCTGCACCAAAAATGGCAGAAGCCAAATATTAAAATTTACCCCACAGTAACAGACTGTTTGTTTTAAAACTTCCTAGAACAGTCTGTTTGGATGCAAATAATTCAGTGCAGTTCCTTCTGTATACTACATGTCATGCAGTTTGTGGATCTGTCAATGATAAATACATGTCCACACATCAAATCATGACCTGTCATTTACTGAAAGATGGATACATAGATGGATAGATATATAGGTGTTTATTATCCAAATGTCCATTTCTTTCTATCTATTTGTGATTGGATGGACGTATAAGTATCCATGCAGGTCTATTTATCCATCATCTATTGGCCCAATCATCAATGAGCATTCAAACGAATGGACCAGTGGATGTAGGAGCATATTTATGTCTAGATACAACCCTCATAATGATCCTGAGTGTTGACGAGACTGTATGTCAAACGTTGCACATTTATTATGATCTGATCTGCGTGGTAGGAAGCACACATGGACATTGTGTATTAAAAACATGTTTTTGAGCCACAGTACATTGTTTGGGAGACAGAAGTCAAATGGTTGAGGTTTCATTATGTAAAAAAACAAAAAGCAGTTCGTTGTTTTCACTTCAATATTGTTGGGAACTTTGGGTGGTTTGGTTCTAACACTGTGTTACAACTAACCAAGTGAGTTTTCTTTTAACCATAGTGAATGCATTCTACAAGTTGGTTACGTGCTATAAAATTTTGATTATGGGCATCAAGACGGTTATTACGATAATATAAGGCTGGTTACGGATCCCTGCACACACAGCTCATTAACTGAAAAAGGATAAAGAACTTTATTTGCATGTTGCAAAATCACTCTTGGCAATGAATCTCCACAAGAACACACCCAAACTCTACAAATTACCATGTGGCAGTGTGGTAAACCTCGATGGAACCTGTGCAACCACATTAGACAAGTGTTGCATTTAATCCTGCGTGCTCTTCTTGGCTTCATTGCTAATAGATTTTTACATTCAGACTGTGCGCTTTACCAACATATGCTGATCAGAGTTGTTGGGAAGGATTAACACATGGGGGTCTTGGCTTAACCTCACTGTAAAGTCTTGATTGGGCTGATTAGGACACATATGCACCCGCAGCTTCCCTAAGTGGCAGTTTCAGAGCCGTGAAAACCCACCGTTTGATTCAGGTCACTGCACTCCTGCATCTCAAGGAAGGGCGACTTATCTTAATAGCTTTTTAAAGGGAGGGGGGGCTCAAGCAAATAGATTTTTTTGCAGTCGTTCGCTGATTATCATCGCAGTCTTTGGTCGCAGGAAGAGCACTCATGTCCGCTTAGGGAACGATTGAAACGCGTGGCATTGGACCAGAAATCAATGTTATAAGACCTAAATACACAGCTGAAAGCTGCGAGCGGGGATGAAAATGCCTTGATGGAACAGGAGGACACTAAGCCTCGTTTAGCTAGCACATGGGCTCATAACTCACCATGATCTGTTTGGCACTAAACTCCAAAAATCCTCCATCTAGCTGCAACTTTACATTTTCATTCCACCCCGATTTGCAGCAGCAGGGCAGCATGTAGCGGCTTCGCATCACGGCTCACATGTTGCCCATCCAACATTCCTGGAATTGTGTGCCGTGAAAAAAGGTAACAAATACAAAAGGGCGGGAGAGCCGAGGGAGCCCCTAATCCGGAAACACACAACGCTCGCACGTTAACGCACAACAATTCGGGTGGCGTTTGGCTGCAATTATGTAACATCAGTATTGTGTCTGTGCGTCTCTAAGCTGCTGTTTTTTCTCTAGATGTGTGTGTGTGTGACTTTGTGTTGCCCCCAGAGGCTCAGGCGCTGTGTGTTGATGGCTGACAGTGATGTGCAGATACACAACGATACGCTCGCATGGCTTGGTAATGAGATTGATGCTATCTAGTCCAAAACAAAGCTCAGGATCGCAAATCTTCCTGGCATTTATAATTGTCAGCAACTGCATGTGAAAAATAAAAGAACTACTATTGACAAAGATGTGATTTGATAAAAAAGCAACAACAACAACAAAGCAACCCTACACTGATGATAATTTACTATTACACAAGCTGGATTGCGACATCCTGAAGCATCAAACAGGTGTTGTATCATTTTTGTCAGTATATAATTTTCAAAACCGGTAGAAAGTTTAATTGCTTCTGCGTGTCAGACTGCTAAGAAAATAGTCTTTCCTGCTAGCACAGATTTACTCAGATGGCTACTTGAAATCCGAGTGGAGTGACCATGTTGTGAGGTCAGATGAGCCCGTGGTGTGAGGTCTGCAGAGTGGCTTTATTTAATGCCGTCCAAATGTCAGCGACTCCCCTGGGCATTTAGGGGACAAGCTCGAGGATTGCCACTCGAGTGCTAAATGAACAGCATCTGTCTGGTTGCCAGACGGGAGCAAGACAAGGAGGAGAGTGGAATGAGTTGTGTAAAACTGCTTTGATTCATACTTTTTAAACGTTATTTCATCTGGAGGATTCCCATCTAGATTCATGAAGGGGAGCCCCGCAAAAGGGCCCTCAGTGGGTCATGGGGGGAGTGGCTGGATAGCAGCAAGGGGGTTGGCTGGGAGGCCTGGGAGTGGAGTCTGTTGGAGGGCATATTGAGCTCAAAGGAGGCTGGGTTTCAGAGATATCCCGCTGTCTGCTTAATTGAATTTCTGGTGCGTTGACACGGCTGACCACCCCCCACTCCTCTTCTTTTGTGGCTGTGTGTCTGTTTACTTGGATGGTAAAGTGTGAGCAGAGGCTTCTGTTGGGAAGAAGCGAAGGGATAAAGCAGTGGAGGCTGCCTCGAGCGTTATGCGTTCAGTTTCAAAAGCTAGAAATGTGACACCTATTTCCTGACTTCTCCACGTCTGTTTCACTTTCGGCGGTCTGGAACCCAATTCCAGTCAAAGAAATGTGATGCTGTAACAGAGAGCGTTGTGTCAGACTTCTCCTATAGGGCCACACAGACTGAGCCTAGATTCCAACAAAGTGGCCCAGCGAGACAGTGAAATGCTGATCTGACACTGTCCAGATGAACTGATAAAGAACCTTTCTGCAATAATGCTTGTTGACCTTTACCACACTCACACAAATTCCTCTGGCCTTTTAGCTGCCGGTGGTTTTAAGGAACAGTGTTTCTAGCTCAGCAGATAAGACAGGATGAAGTTTCATGCTCTAAAATAGAGGAATTATCAAACCCAAGCTGACATCAACAACTTTTCCGTTTGTAACATTGGTGCTGCAGTGTATTTTAGTTCCCAAAAAGTATTTTCGAGAATATTAGCACAATCGCAGTGTCTAAAATCGCAGTAGCTGCAATCTTTTGAGAAAATATGTCGCAAAACACTGACATAAATGAAGCACTGTGGTGCTACAGAGACTATAAATCATGTTCTCCAAATTTAGGGAAGCTTTTTATCTGTTTCAATGAAAAAGAAATGCAAGATTGTGGCTAAAACTAACCACAGCTCTGTCTATTGGCTCTGTCGTCACTGAATACTTAAATGGATGGACCAATGGAACGTATTCACCTCTACATTCTAGATCCAAACATTAACAAACTTATTTAAGGTCACAAGGTCGGAAGCATGCATGAGAATTAGGTATTAAAAACATGTTTTCAAACCACACAACGTTGTTTGGGAGCCCAAAGTCAAATGGTGGACTTTTCATTCTGTTGAAAAAAAAAAAAAGACACCATGTCACAACTAGCCTTGGCCATGTGGGTTGTTTTCAACTGTAGTGAGTAGATTTTTACTTGTAACATTTCAAAAAATATGGTGGTGCAGCAGATTTTAGTTCTCATTAAAATATTTTTCCAAATATTAGCTCAATCACCATATCCATATCCAATCTTTTGATAAAATGTGTCACAAAACACCAACGTAAATCAAGCATTGTGGTGTTACATAGATTGCATAGACTATAAATCATGTTCTCCGAATTTAAAGAAGCTTTTTATTTGTTTCAGTGGAAAAGAAATACAAAATTGTAAATAAAATCGCAATATCTGCCAAAATAGTCCCCCCAAAGTCCCATTTCTTTGTAAATATTTACCAGTATCTTGTAGTTTCAATACACAAAAGCTACTTTGTGACTCAAACAAAAGTAGTGATAAAGTGTAGATCCTGAGACACATGAACACTAATGCAGGACAATGAAATGTGTAGTGAATGAAACATTGATTTATTAAATAGTTTTAGTCCGGCTGTGCAGGGACTACTGGTTCTGGCACATTTCCGCAGTGATTTAATCCTTTCCTTTCACACAGCCTCATATGCTGTGTTTGTTTTTTAGTCGTGTGTGCCAGAGGCGTGAGAGATTTTGAATCAGGCCCAACTTCTCTGGACGGCTGGAAAGTGTACGCTGAAACGCTGGATGCCTTGATTGCTCAAACATTTACAGTGGCCTTTCCCCTCCCTTCTCCCATACCTGAAGGCTTGGTCATAACTACGGAAATCAATTCATTCCAGTGGAGCTGCTGCAATAAGTGGCTTTACCTACTGGAAGTGAAGTAAAGTTCTGTAAAGTCTTTAGTGTCTAGTTCAAACTGGTGACCACTATTGACCAATAGCAAGCCGTCTTTACCCTGACCTTTGAGAATTGAAAAACTCAAGTACAGGCACAGTTACATTACTAAAACATTACTCAGCTGTTATTCAAAAATAATTTTATGGGCCTAGTCCCAGTACTTAATGAAATGCATTATTGCAAGATTAAAAAAAAATCAAAGTTACTAATTTTGATACAGCTTTTCAGTTGCAAACATCATTTTAATGTGTTGATACTGTTAGTAACTGTATCAAGTTAATATTTTATGTAATTTAAACTGAAGCTTCTGCGTTAGTTGTTTAACTAGATTTTGTTTTAGAAACTGGATTTTACAAACTGCTATTTTGTGCTATTTTATTTAGTTTTATGTATTGATGTGTCCTGTTTTGATGTTTGCACCCTGTTTTTTGCTGACTATATGATAACATGTACAGCACTTCAAGCACCTGGGGTTGTTTCTGAACGTGCTATATGAATACATTTAATTTGCTTTATAACTGACCTCTGTATCAGCTCTGAAAAGATCATTTTGGTCTGTTTGTTTTGGGTTTTATTGGCCAATTTACGATCAGATAGACTTACTGGCTCCAAAAATGCTCATGAAATGTTTGGATATTAAAGTGGTAAGAATACTGAATACAGACTTATGACTTTAAAAGTAAGCACATTTAAGCAATTATGAAGTAAGAGACATCTAAAAATATTCCAAAAATATGACTTAATTACAGATTTGGAAGCAGTTGTAATTCATTTCTTTAACTGTTGCTTCGAAGGACCTCCTTCTCCTTCTCCTTCCCAGATGGAGATAGGTAGTTTGTTAGCTGTGTAGCACCATTTTCATTTATGTAACCTCCACTAGGGCTGAACAATCGACTTCAAATTAAACCCACGATTTAAAAACAATGCAGTTTGCAAATCACAAAGGCTGCAATTTAGAATTTATATTATGCAGCGCCTCTGACTCAGAGTTTAAACTGTTGTGTCATAGTTTTACAAATCCATGCTGTCCTCCCTGTGTGACATTCATGCTTTTGCTGGTGTCTCATGTGGTAATGTTGCATCGCGTTTCCATTACTGAAGCAAGGTTGTGTAAAGACTGTATTGCAAATAAAATTGCCATGGCCTGCAATTAGATACTTCTCCCAAAACCTCGTCTATTAGAGCAACAACGACAAAAGAGAGGTAGTTTGCAGACAAATCTGAGATCTGAGTCACTGGTACAGATATGCCTTTTGAATAAACAGTGTGAACATTGTCCGGTCCACAGCTGAGCTAATGAGCTGGATACCTGACAAGCTAACTTTAAACAAGCTTGTTAACTTGGAGACATTTTTTCCCCCCTATTCAATAAAATGAAAAGCTGTGAGAACAAAACGTCAAGAAGGGAAGCTAAAGGCACAGTGTGGAGACAATAGAGAGAAGCTCCGGCTGCATGTCCCGACAAAGCTGCCAAGAAACGAGTAGTTTAGTGTGAGTTTCCTTCAATACCGTTGTATTATGACCTTGTTACCACCCAGTCTGTCGGCCCGTTCAGCTGCCTCTGGCTCTCAGAAACCAGTCAGGTCGGTTAGTGATTCACAAGGATTAAGACTGAATTGCATCTTCAGCAAGGCGTTGATTTCAGTCTGACTGATATGTTGTTTTGCATCAACTGCTCTCCTGTATCTGCTCTCTTGGGTAAACCTTTTCATGTTGAGCCACTCTACAGAGTCAGACTGTAAACCAAGCCACTTAGGCTCAAATTAGTGCTAATCAACTTGCCGAGAAGTCATAAAATTGTGTGTTTAAACTGGCGTCTTTAGCGCTTGGCCTTTCTGCTTTCTGTTCATGTGTTTGCCTTTTAAATATACGAGGTGCCACAGTGAGCGTGAACTGTTCCCCTTTTCTCATTTACAGGCTTTTTTCTCGCCATGTCTCAGTCTCTCTTTTCATTTTCTGTTTCTTTTACCCTTGGGGAGTGACATGACCTAAAAGCTCACAATGAAACTGCAGAACCAGCCCTCCCAGTCGGCCACCAGTGTGCGTCTGTGTGTGTGTTTCATCATGCTAACCCAAATTAGTCGATGCCTTCATGTCCACAGTCATGTGTGACTGAAGCGTCCTTCGCTCCTGTGAGGATCTATTAGGGTCACTTTTTTAGAGACAAAATCAGGGTCTCTCTTTGTTTGCATCACTGCATAACTTTCACAGATGGTTTAAGAACTTTTTTTGCATAACTCCAGTCAGTCACCACCAGCCAGTCTGGAGTTTTTCTCTGCATGAGCTCTTTCCTCATTTCAAAGGAAACAACACAATGGTGTTTTCTTCTCGGCTGTTGTTTCAAGTCATTGTGTGCCATATCAACGGGGCTAAAAAAAAAAGGGCGTCAGAGCAGGAATAGGATGTTTCTGTCGTGCATATCCTGTTTGTCCACACTCGCTAGATTTGTGTTTCTGTGTTCCAAGATGCTGAGTAGGTTTCTCGTAACCTCTCCTCCTGATTATTTGTACTTTTCTCGCCAATGGTACCGCCTCCACCGTTAGAACAATGAAGGAGAGCAGCTACTTTTGGCAGCTAAAGTGAAACTGCAGCTCTGGGTTGATAATAATTGCTAGAATGAATAAGATCACATTGGTTCATGTTACAACTAGTAGCCCAACTTGTGCATAATTTGTGTTTTGGTTTTGTAGTTTGCATAATTGGACACAATACATTTTCTTCCCTTGACTTCTCCAGGTTTTGTTGATTCTGTAACATCAGCTGCATCCGGTGCAGTTTGGGAGTTTCCCTAGAGTGCGTCGGGAATCTGTGGCTTCCTTGTGTGAGGCCTGGTGTGCTGATAACACATATAATGGAGCAGCAACACACACACAAACACACAGGAAAGGTTAAGAGAAAGAGCCACGGGGGGAACTGTGTACTGTCAATGAAAGCCAGCCTGTCAGGACGTCCCACATTCCTGGATAAACAAAAGAGGAAGTGGGTCTCTCTCCTCTTTGTGACACAGCGGGAATGCTGCTGCCTGGGAAGAGGAGCAGGAATGAAGTGTGTGTCTCTGGGTCACTTTTTGAACTTTTACCTCCCTGTCTTTTCCTACCTGACAGACTCCCTCCCTTCCATCTTCACCCACATCTCGACTCTCTCTCGCGGTTTCCTGTGAACCTGCTGTCTGATCCGCTGTCTTTTCATTCCCATCAACGCAGCACCCAGCTGACAGAATGAGGTTATAGAAGCCAGCGTGAGTCTCGCACACGCAGACTTGCTCGGGAGATCTGATGCGAGGGGCCTTTAAACAGAACAATAAGTTCTTCAACAAGTCGTGCTTTATTTGTGTGGTCACCGCTGACATTTTGGAAACATGCGTCCAGCAAACATTTTCTTACAAGCCACTCGGGTCCATCGTCTTCTTCCTTGCATCTCCCTCTGCGCCTGCACTGATCTAAGTGGATGTCCTTCTTTTCTCGTCGTTGGGCAGCGGGCCGCTGGAGGGGCTGGGCTGCTCGGTTGCCAGGGCAACAGCAATGATCAGTGGGGCGAGTGGACGGCACCCACGCCTAGCCTCGGAGTCAGTGAAGCGGAGGGAAGTGAAGGGGGGGATGGGGGTTGGTTTGGGCATGGTCGGCCTCCGTGGTGGCTGACCCGTGCACAATGATGCCAGTCCCAGTGAGGTCAGCTCTGGTTCTGTGTGAGTGTGTGTGTGTGTGTGTGTGAATGTGTGTGTGCGCTTTTTGTTTTGAAATTACTCATAAGAGACAAACAGGGTGTGGCTGGAGTTTTATACTCTTTACACACCTTATCTATTTATAGACTCTTGGTAAATGTAATTAAAGATGGACTCACACTTTATCAGCTCTTCAAATATTTTCTGTGTAAAATATGTTTAAAGGAATGTAGTAGAGTTAAAAGCGCAATGTTTCTTTTTGAATGGTTGTGAAGCTGAAGTGTGGAATTTGTCCAATGCGCCAGAAGTGAAATGTCTAAAAGTGTACCAACCAAGATGGTAGGTAGGTATACCTGCCAAGATACCAGAAGATATGGAAACTTCACTGCATTTGTCATTTTAAAATACAAATAATCACACCTATGAAATTCTTGAGTCGAGTTGATATTTCCTGTGCAAAATCCCACCACTTTATTAGGCACACTTGTTAAATCTAATGCAATCCAACAGCCCTGCCAGTAATTCTACTGTACAAAGTGTCTACATTTTCAGTTTTTGTTGTCAAAAGATATTTCTGCTTTCTAGGTGTTATTCAAGTCCTAATAGTCGGTGGTGTTTTAATGGACTGCAATACATTTGTAAGTGTTCCTCATATTTTGGAGGACATAATATTAGGAACATTTTCAAATGTAATGCTGACAAGTGCAACACCATCGCTCACTATAAGATAGATACCTTTCTTATGCCAGATATTGTTTTAAAAACATTGCTATAGTATCCTATAAATGACTACGATCTCAATAATAAACATAAAAGCTGAATTACCACCTTTTTACATCAACAAAGCTAAAAATTTAAAAACTTCATAAAAGTAGATTGTAGATTTTTTTTTTTTTAATTGGATCACTTTAGATTTCCCAAGTGTACCTAATAAAATGTCTGGTGCATCCATATTCCTGTATTGGCACGTGAAGGTAACGATACCACAGCCGAACAACTGAATCTATTCAGATTTTTTGATATTTCCAATATGCACTGCACACCTAGTTGACAAACACCACGTATTGTTTTTTTTGCGTGAGAATGTGTGCTTCAACAGGTAAGTTTTTTTGTTTTTTGTTTTTCCCTCAATGAGTTTCATGCACTGAAGTACCAAAGTGACTCACTAGTTGGCAAACTCTTGCGAAACACTAGTGTTTGGTAACCGCGATGAGCTTAGTTGTAGCTGAAACTAACAAGTCAGTGCAAGTTAACACTATTGTCTATATGATCACAGGGCAAATTTTTCTACCCTCAGGGGACAGTTTCACCATCCACCTGTGACTCAAAGTGGCCCTTCTCTTAATTGTGCTTTTAACTTTTAAACTTTATTACAATTTAGAAGGGTGAGTTATATAGAAATCCACCCTCGGTATAGTTGTCATGAACAAGGAAATTAGCAATAGAGCCCTAAACCGTTTTTGTACCAGGCTATAAACATATTTAATTCTTCTGTAAAGTTGGTCATTTTAACAGGGGGGGGTCTATGGGGATTGAGTCACTTTTGGAACCAGCCTCAAGTGGTCAGTCAAGGAACTGCAGCTTTCAGCCTTGAAGAATGCTGCTTGGCTATCACACAAGATTGTCACATCATTTCTTGTAAAAAGTTGCTCGAAGCAAGCTTAACATTTAGCTGGAATTGTGTTTGAGTCTTCTTGGCAATTCAAATTCAGGATACACTCTCCTTTTAGCTCTGTTTTGGTCTCCACCGTGTACTACCAAGCGCTGCCTTGTATTAGCCTGCTAGTTGCTAACTTTGTGTATTTCGTGTTTGCTGCTGGTCAAGTAGCATGCAGTGGATTAATCAGAGGTTGGAAATTAGGTTGATGAATGCGTTGAGACTCAAAAAAAGTAAAGTTGGAGATCATGAAGTAAAAACAATGAACCACAAGGTGCTACGATGCTAAGCAGAGCTACAGGTTTGGTAATAATTCTGTGGGTTTTTCACCAGACGCTGCCTCTGACATATGATAACCAATATTTTCATGTAGTCTAGATAAAGAATGATAATTGGAGCAGCTCAATCTGACCTAGAGTGACAGATTATATTTTTTCGTGTTTTGACAGATGCTTAGATTCGATTCCGATTAAAATGCAGCATACAGGTGAATCCGGATACAACCAAAATGGATTTCTTAGAGCCACTCAGATGACAAATACACTGATTATATACTTTGCTCTTGTCAAAATGTTTAACCTACTGCATTTAAAACTTACACATAGTCCTTTACCAAGAGGTATTTTGACTAATTTGCCCTGTCCAGTGCTTGGTCCCGGTTGGCAGCCTGCCCTTAACTGTCTAAGGCTGATTTTATTGAGAGGTTCTGCACCCCTGGCAAGACCCGTATTGATCTGTGTAACACGTCAGATGGCACCAGATCTAAACAGCTGATTACGATGCAAATTAGAGACACGGGAGGCAGTTCAGAAGACTAACAGGGTGCAGATGGCACGGTGACAAAAATTCTCGTAGGGCCGCACCATAAAGTCACCATCAGCAGTTTGATTCTGTCTATGCAACACACCCGCTGACCTTCGCCGGTAGAACGGTCCCAGGTTGCCAGAAGTCAGCAGCTCACAGACAGAACACCTCTTCATCAGCTCCTTTTCGAGGCCTGGAAGGAACAAGGCGTTCATCTGGATTTTCTGCCTGTCAGCTCTTTGCTTTGGGTTGCTGTGACACTGGAGACACGAGTCAGCAGATGTCTTCACCTCGCTTCAGTTTACACAGTGCTGTCACCTTACTCCAACCTCCACTCTAACAGTTATAGATTGTTTTCCTGTAAGCTTGTGGTCACTTGTAGTCGGTCACACAGGGCTCATTAGTTTCCAAGCTGAGAGAATGAATTCCTCAGTTGGAATTCGTAAAAAAATATATTGCAGTATAGATAGCGCGATATTCTGACTCTTTGTAGCTTAGATGATAACTTCATAACTGTGAGCGCATGTAGAAAAATGTGGAGCTGGCAGCGGGCCATGGAGATGGATGAGATAACGTGGAGTTTTGACGGTCGGCTCAAGCATCTGGAAAGAATTGTACAGTCTGCAACAGTGTTCCTCCATCCTCAGGAATTCTTTTGGGGATGGTTTCAGGTAACCGTGCTTTGCTATTCTGGAGGCTAATTTCCTCTCGCTGAGCTGCACTGTGTAGCTTGGATAAACATGTTCCCGTTTTGCTTCGACATGGGACTTGAGACACACATTTCTCTCCGCTAGTTCTTGACCCTGGAAAGAAGTGAAGCATTTGGATGACAAACGATCAATCTACTGGGATTATGTGCCTGATGGATGCAGAAATGGGGTGCTTTGTTGGTTTTTATTAAACATCTGAGTTGCATTTGGAACAGTGGAAAAAGTTTGAGGGGCTGCAGTGTGTCGCCCTCCTCCTCCTCCTGCTGTCTGGGTTTGTCCTTCATTAAGTCAACTGTGGCCATCTGTCAGTGCAGCCTATTGTCATCCATGGTGTCACAAAGATAGAACAATGGCTCCCTATCAATCTGCCTGAACTTTGAGACTTTACATGGCAGAATTAAGACAGCAATTACTGTGTTTAGGTGAAATACAGTTAACAAAACCAGTACATACTCAGATTCTCTAAAAATTGTTATATGGGTCAATACATAATTGCAGGACTTTTTAGAACATAGTTGACATTTTTGCTGTTTTCAGGCCTGAAATCAACTATAACCAAACACCACGTGGCATTTTTACAGAAAGATTCTTCTAAATATTATATATACAATTGAGTGAAATTGAAATTGAAAGTTAATTATAAAGATATTGTAGTAAACCTGTTGACCTGTTGACATGCCATAAATCCACACTTGACTCACACACTACTTTATATTAAATAACTCAGAAAGCCTTGGAGTCTGGCCAGTCTTTTCTACAGGAGGAAATGACATCATGTTGAGCAGGTCATGTGATCTGGAATTAACACACTTCCTTGAGAGGTGTTTTTGTAATGGGAAACTTAGTTGAAAGTGATTTCTTGGACACAGATACAATTTGTTATTTTCCATAAATAAAATTTGATATATTGCCAAAAAAGGAATATCTGTCATGATTATTTCAACTTAATAACAAGAACACAAAACTATTTCTGAATCAGCTCATTTTATTATTGTTTAGCTAATTAGAAGGTGGTTGTTATTAAATTGGGACGGTTATGTAGTTGAAATTTTAGTGATATCCAGTCATTTTTTATTAATAAGAGATTGTTTCCATAATAAATAATTATGGAATTTGTAAAGACACGATCACAATGAATATAAAAAACATTTTTTATTTTTACTTTTAATAAAAATGTATGCAAGATATATCCTATGGACTTCAAAAGGCCCTCAATTATATATTGACCCATGTAATGTTTCCAAACTCAGGTGGTGGCAAGAAAAGAGATAATTATACCTGCTAAACATGAGCACTGTAGCATTTTTATTGTGATTTTTTTTAAAAATTGAACACACACCCCAAATACAGGCTGGAATTTTAATTTATGGACAATACCTGAAAGTGAACTATAAATGTTAGTCAAAAAAACACAATCAATCCAATTATGTTTTTGCACATAAAACATTTAGACACAAGTTATGATGTCCTTATAAGAAACAATGCAAGTAAAGTCTGAACGGGTCTCTGTTTCTTTGCAAGCTGATGCACCATTTAAAATGTGCTGATGCTGACCTCTCCCTGAAACAGCAGCAGAGGAGCCCAGATCTGAACCAAAGAGGCCACAGCGCTGGAGAGGAGAATCAGGTCGGCTATAATTGGCTGTCATGAGTGTCATCTCCTCTCAGCGTGTTAGCGAGAAGAGTTTGAAATATGCCGCATGAAGACGAATAACTGGCTCCATTTGCCTCATCTGACACCTACCAAACTCCACATAAACACAGAGGCCCAGCAAGCTGCAAAAGAAACGAGAAAGAACCGACTACCGTCGTAGCACTTTTAAACTAAACTCTCTCCATCCATAAGTCTCCATTCTATCACTGCCAAGCAGCCTGTGTGTAATCAGACATTATCTGTACAACTGCTGAACCCAAAGCGAACTCAGATGCAGTTAAAGAGGATCGGAGGGAGACCCAGGAACATCTCCAGATTTTTAGATAATCACGTGGACAGCCCTGATGGTCAACATTAATACCATGAATGTGAAAAACACGCAAACAGATGAGAAGATAAAAAAGCATTTGCACTTGTTTTTCTCTCCATCCGCTGCCGTGCCATCATTGATTTAGTCGGACAAACTCCTTCTCCGTGCATTTTCATATGATTATCAGCTTTCAACCTAAGCGCTTTATGATTGTCATAGAATCGAACGCCCGACACTTGGCCCAGTTCAGATAAATAATAACCTTGATCGGCCTGTATAATCTGAAGCTCAGTTAAGTGAGGGAGGTCTTAATACCTCTCTGATGGAATTTCTGCAGCCATCAGTTGTAGCTGGCTGTTTGTCATGAGCAGCACAGAAGAAGACAGATAAATCATTTTTGAATAAATATTTGATGTGGCGGCAACACTGATGATGCATCCAAAGCAGTTCAAAGCTGGACTCTGACCTTCTCCACTGTGACTCACCTGCTGCTTGGCTCTTGAATTTCCTCGTTACATATTTTATCTGAGTTCATAGGTGCTTGGCTCCAAAAGGAGGCATGAGCGAAATGAGCGTTTGAATATTTCTCAGTAGAATTATTTATGTGACTGACATGGCTGCCCTGCTGTTTGCATCGTCTATCTAGATCAGATCACCAGTCTCTTATAGTCCTCTTTACCTCATCTCTAATCAAGATGTTGGGAGAAACTTTCAGTTCCAAAAAATATTTCAAATCATGGAAACAAGGTTATATGTACAAAAATGATGGCAAACACAAGCAAGGACTTTCTTCAACCCTGAACTATCGTGTTTTTAAAGGGTGGCTAATTTTCTGATCTGATATTCAGCATTTTCTGACAATTGCTATGTTTTTGATTTTTTTTTTTTAACCAATTCCAGGGTCAATATATAATTAAGGGACTTTTGAAATCCATGGGATATATCTTGCATACATTTTTATTAAAAGTTAAAAAAAAATAATAATAATGTTTTTTTATGTTCATTATGATAATGTCTTTACAAATTCCATAATTCTTTATTATGTAAACAATCACTTATTTTAAAAAAATGACTGGATATCACTAAAATGTCAACTAAATAACCGTCAGAATTTAATACCAACCACCTTCTAATTAGCTAAACAATAATAAAATGAGCTTATTCAGAAAATTTTTGTGTGACTCATGTGGATTTATCACGTCACCAGGTTTAGTACAATATCTTTATAAATAACTTTCAATTTCTATTTCACTCAACTATATATATAATATTTTAGAAGAATCTTTCTGTAAAAATGTCATATGGTGTTTGGTTATAGGCAGCCATGTTGATTTCAGGCCTGAAAACAGCAAAAATGTCACTATACCTGTCAACTATGTTACAAAAAGTCCCGCAATTATATATTGACCCTCCCAGTAAGGTAAATAATTTAGAAATTCATTTAATATATGTATTATATAATTCAGCAGTTGCAATTTAGCAAAGATTTGTGTTGGAATTTGTGCTTGCTGACATGATATACGTGGTCTTTACAAATGTGTGCAAAATTTTGTCCACAGCTCTATCAGTTGATCCCTAACTCTTATGTTCTTGCAGTATAAATGCTACTACAGCGCTGACATCTCCTCTGCTGGCTGAGTTAAGTTCGACTGATGTAATGAACTCAATGAACCCATACATGCGTTCCCTCACATACGCTGCTGCACGGACGCTCTGAAATCCCACCCATTTCTTTGATGAATCCACTTTGACCTGTAGGCATCCATCGCTATTTATGCCACGACAACCTGGAAAAAAAATGGAGTCACAAAAAGCAGCCACGAGGAATTTGGGGAGATGTTTGACTGTTGTGTTATCTCTTCCATATCCTCGCTTTTCTTGCTAAATCTCCTCTCAGTCAACAAAAGATGTAAGGGGATTAAACCATTGATGTAGCTCTGCCGTGGCTCTCCCAAACGTGGCAGAAGGGTTTGGAGGGGATGGCTTCTCTGTTAAAAGGATTTGAAGAGTGGGAATCCAGCGCTGTATCTCTGTACACCACTCTTTTAAATACATGGCACGTAGCCCTGCGTATGATAGGCGCTCTATAAACCCCGGCGCTCTCTTAAACCCTTTAGAAGACATAACGGTGTTAAATGGCATATGCGCTTGATGAAAGTGTCCTTACTGGGGTGCAACCGAGTGTCCTGACGGGAAGTAGAGGGATGGAAAAAGGAGGAAAGTGTCTCTGACAGGGCTGCTGAGGGGAACCTCTGTAAGGAGGATGCAAGGTTGAAGATCCAGGAGCAACAGAGGACACTGCAGAGCAAGCAGCGTTCCCCTTTCTCGCTTGTTGCTAGGATACTGTGCCCTTTTATTCAGTATTATGGGGTGTGCTTTGCCGTTCTTTCTCCTCAGAGAGGCTCCTCCTTTAGCTCTGCGATCTTTTCTATACATCTCTCACTCTGCTTTTTTTGTTTGTTTTTTTTAAATAAAATCCTCCCGTCAACTTTTATTATTTTTCGTAGGGAAACTTCCAAACAAGTCGGGTCTTGCTGCGGAGGAATGCCTCCACATAGATGCTTTTTCTTGCAGCTGGTGACTTTAAATCTCGTACAGGAATGTGTGCTCTGTACCTGTAGGGCCTCCTTGTAGTCTGCACATGTACAACAAACAATAGCAGGAGGCACTAAATGGGAAAAGCATGAAGGGAGAGGGTTTGTGCCATGTGCTAGTGGTTCAGGAAATCTCCCATAGCCAGGCTGCATAGGCTGGAGTGTTTATGCAACAGGAAAAGGTACAATGTAAGCAGTTTCCTGTGCAGAAAGTTAATAATTGACCGGTTGGAAAATACTGGAGGAGATAACGGTGTCATAAAAAGGCAGTGCAGGAGAATGAAAGCAGCGTCATGCAGCCGTTTCCTGTTGATGTTTTTGCCACAGTCATGGCGGTGCGGCTCACCAGACTGGCAGAAAGGCTGACAGAGGAGGGTTTTTTGGAGAGCTCACATCAGCTGACGAGGAAAAAAGGGAAATCTGAGAAGTTATAAAAGCAGAGAAATATGTAGAAGAGGGAGAGATGAGGTTTGGAGGCTTGATGCAGCGCTGGATGGAGAAAAAAAACATGAAAGGTGGTGGATAAAGGAGAGATTTATGAGAGAAGGATAAGGCAGAGGAAGAGCGAGTGAGAGGGAAGAGAAAATATGATGAGGAAGATGTCACAGCTGGACATCAGCCATCCCTGAACCCTCAGCTGCTGCTGCTGCTGCTGCTACTGAGAGGTTAGTGTGGGAAAAAACACAGGAAAAGGCCAGAAATATCACTACACCTGCAGAGCACTGAACAAGGACCTGGCACCAGCTTTTCACACTTTTCTTTTCAGGGAAGTAAATATTTAACCAAACTTTAAAAAAAAAAAAACAACAACAAAAGAAATCCCTTTTATCTCTGCTCACACAGCTCCTACCACTGTGCTTTACATGCTGACTGTTTTATTAACTATGAGTTCAAGGTGCAGTATCTCTTGCAACACATTTGACTGCACAAATCATTGATACAAGAATTTTCACAAACAAGTGGTTCGTGATATTTTATCTATCAAATTTTATAAAATTCAAAGCATAAAGGATTCAATATTATTATATTACAAATTTTAAAAATGTGCACTAAATATTTGGTTCTGCAGGGACCTTATAACCTGAGTTTCTATACTGTACACTCCTTTTTCTCACCTTAAAACCCGCCGTCAGATTTAGAGTGACATGATGACCTTCAAGTGCTAAAATGAAGCCATCAGAACCAGAAAGTATAAAAACAAAACAAAAAAAATATCACGGTATTATTTAAATTCCAACAATCCTTAAACTTATAATCTCTGTTGTTCTGTTTTGTCCTGAATATTAACCAAATCTAAGCTTAAAATTGAGATAACACATACAAATCATTTTATTCTCATCTAAAAATTCACCAAAAATGAAATATTTGCTCTGATTAGAGTCAGTTTAAAACAAAAAATTCTGCTTTTGCAACACAACTGTGAAGCCATCAGTGACTCAGCTACAACCAACAGTTACGTGACAAAAATTCAGACTATTTGATGGAATTCAGTTGAACTGCAGGCTGTGGTAAGGAAACAAATTAGAACATATAAATAGTAAAATATCTATAATATATAGAGTCACCATTTTTTCCCAGTATTGGTAATAAGGAAATGGAAAACTGTTGTACATGTTGATTCCATTTTTTCAAGATTTTTCGAATAAATAATTGTGGAAATCCAACTTTAATGACTTCATTTTTTTATGATTTATGGAACCATTATTGCTTTATACGGCACAAAAACATTGTAGTCATGATTGTGCTGTTTACATAGAAGAGCAAGACTTTATATTGCAGGGAAAAATGACCCCACTGTGAGTAAAAATGTGACAGGAATAAAAAAAAGCAGAGAAACTGGTTAAAGCTGAGACGGTTAATCCACCAGACGCAACTCAGTGCAAATCTCTGTTTGTAGACAAGCTTTTATAGACTTGCATATTACCATCAGTGTATTTCACAACTGCTCCAGCGTGGAGTGGTTCCAGCTGCTCGAATGCCTCATCAAATATCTCAGCGGTGGTCTGACTTATTTACAATTTTTATCTTGAGTTATGGCTTTGACTGTGAAATATTGAATGCAAAATTGTAATAATTGCAAGGCTGCAGATGTTAGTAGCTTTTGGGTGGGAACTGATTGAGCCTTTAAATTCCTGGGGAATGTCAATAAGAGGAGCGCGTTGACAGGAACTTGGATGAAAGGTGCAAAGAGTGCAGCGTATTGTCGTTATGCTGCAATAAAAACATCGAGTCGGTTACGTAAGCCTGTGAACATGGCCTTGTGCTGAACCGCCTCATGGGATTCCACATGTGGAGAGAAAAATGTGACAAAAGGGGTGAAATTACAGGTCAGACTCCACAAGTTGGAACATGAAATCATTTTTTTTCTAGTTATTTACTAATGTCAGTGGTGTGTAGCACTATGGAAAAACATACAGAGGGGTGACAAATTAAAGGAAAAACCAACATAAAGTGTCTTAATAAGGTGCTGGACGTCTGAATGGTGCCAGAAATGTTTCATCGCAGGGTGAAGGTGATCATTCAGAACAACTTTGTGTTTATTTTCAGTCCCTCTGAAATGACAGGTGGACCCAAGCCATGGCAACAAATTATCCCCCACAGTTCCACCAGATGCCCTTACTGTAGGCATCAAGGCTTTAGGATTCTCCTTTAATTTGTCACCTTCGTGTAGTTTATGTACACAAATTCTCATGAAACTAACAATCAAGCTACACAGTAATCAGTTGCAATATAAAAAAATACTCATCAAGATCAACAATTTATCAGCAAACATATTTTGATAGGATAAGTTGACAGAATAATGCTGGTATTTGGATCAACTCTATATTGTGCATCATTTAAACTCATTTTTTTCTGTGTTGGTTGATTTTAAGCTATATTTAACTGAAGATAACTTAATGAAATTGGCTTGATATCATAAGTTTTCTTCAGCTTGAGTTCAAGTTTTCAAGTCTGCTCCTTTATCTTGACTTTTTTGGACAATTTCAAACAGTTCAGGCTGTTAAAACAAAGTAGCTTTGATTACAGAGGAAAGGCTAATTCCAGTAAGTGAGTGTAGTTGTTGGCTGAACATACTGATGCCCTTTAATTCATCACCTTTGAGTGATAAAACAAATGACTAATCTACACTAAAAAATATAAATAATAAGTAAATAGTAGTAATAATAATTTTAAGCCGCAAACACCATTTTGATGGATGGTATTGACATAAAAATGTTGGTAGTTTGATCAACTTAATAATGTGTGTAATTTAAACGCAAAATTCAAGTTGAGGCTATTTAATAAAATTTGCTTGATAACTTTTAAGAATTTTAAGGCTCATCCACTATTAAGACCAGTAATTAAAATACTTTGTAGAGAAAAAGCTAATTCCAGTATTTCAATGTAGTTTGTTGGTTGAACGCAGTTTCGCCCCAGAAAAAGACTTCTACTGATGCAAACATTATCCTATAGAATGCTGAGAAACAGAGAAAAAAGCTGATGTCTTTGTTCAGTCTGCAGCAGTTTGAGGTTTTAATTGTGTGGTTCTAAGCGAGGCCGTGCATTCGCTGCACTGACACCACACACATTGGACAAAATCTATAATCCGTCCATTCCTCTCTGCACCCACTTTTATCCTGTTCAGGCTTTCAGGGAAGCTGGAACGTTTCCCGGCACTCACACTGAGCGAAGGCCTGTCCACCCCAGGCAGGTCGCCACTCTATCACAGGGGTGACATGCAGACGGGAAGACTTAACACATTCACACCCTACGGACAATTTACAGTCACCGACCGGCATGGCTTTAAACTGTGAGGGGAAACCTGAACACGGAAGGGCACAGGCAGGAATAACACTCAGAGAGGCCTCCTCTGGCAGTAAACAAGCAGAGTCTTTAACCGGAGGCCTAGAAGCAGGAGAATTTTGTCAAGAACAAAAAGCTAGCATATGTTCCTGCTAATGCTGCTAATCTGGAGCTTTTGCAGTAAGATGATTAGAGGTTTGATGACCTTGCATTTAAAAAAAAAAAAAACAGCACAAAAAGGCTGTTTTCAAGCCAGTTAGAACTGATATACCTCCTTCTTATTTTTAAACATACTTTATCAAACTGTGAAGAATGATTTGGAATCGGTGTCAGTACGGGTTTCGTCTTGTACTGACCACCCTCCGTTTCACTGTGGGTCTGTTAATAAGATCAGTTGAGTCAGAGGGACCACCTGGCCACCAGTGTCTCGCTCTGATCTGTGTCACTCACGGCTAATGTGAGACGACACAGCGGCTCCGAGAGGACAGCTGGCTCCACCAACGGCAACGGAGGCCAAGCAGCGTCTGACCCGACTCTGCTGTCCAACATAAAGTTAGTCCTGCTTTTGTCGTTGACTCATGTCTGGTGTTTTTTTCTTTTTCCTTTTTCTGTGGTTGTGGAGGTCAGTGAAGTAATGGAGGTATTTCTGGCTGACTTTTATTAGACAGTCAAGCCAAAAGGCTAGTAAGGTCTGGAAGTTCACTTGGCAAAAACAATGCAAGATTTTCAGCATCAGTCATTTGTGCTGTTGACACGTTTAGATTTGATCACTCATTATTAAAAATCTGTGTCTCTGGCGTGTTGCAGTTCACATCAAACTGTGTCTTTGAAATGTAATAGAATGCTGTCAGACCATCTTGTTTTTGTTCCTGAAAGCTCATCTTGTCCATGTTTTGGTGTATTAAATAGAACCAGACACATCAGTTGGCTGACTTTGACCTAGCATGGATACATCAGTATTGACTGAGATAACAAACTTTATTTCTAACAGAAAATAATGCAGACAAAGATGTTTGTGGCTATTGAGAAATGGAGTAGGGATTAATGAATCAATTGCCATTGATAGCTTAACTGATTAAAAATATATTAACCGATAAGGCAGAAGATGAAAATATGTTGTATAGTAGCTGTAGTACCTGGTTGCATCACCGGGAGCATCTTTTTGGTTAAAACTGGAGGAGGTGGCAACTTGGGAGCATCTGCAGTTCTGTGTTGGGAAGCAGTGAGCATTGCGAGAGTTTATTTAGCAAAGGGCCACCATGAGGAAGTCTCCCGTGACGCTTAGTGGCTATATCACAACTCATGTGTTGTTAAGAAGTTGCAGTGCGCTAAATCAGCATCGCCATAAACAGTTGGCTGATTGTCTGAGACAGTAGTGCGGCTTCTGTCATGTGACCGCATCCAAATCAATCCTGTCCACCAAGTTTATTTTGTGTTTTTGATTAATCAACTACTAATTAATAAGGATGTTGTTTAAGAAAGTGGTTCAACATGTGCATCCGTAAAGTGGAGCCATCAGATAGTTTATCCAGCCGAGCAGCTCTAATGCTACATGTCCAATAGATGCGTTTGTCCCGCATGTGAACGCGTTGTATCTGAAAAGACCAGTACTTGAGACCAATAGCCGATGTTCAACTCCCGCCAAAGTTCTTCTCCAACTATCCTGCCCCTGATTGGACAAACGCATCGACTCGGGAGCTGTCAGCTCCTGGATTTCAAGCCAGACCAACATGGTGGCTCAGTCGCAAACTTTCTCTTTTATTACGAAAACACTTGAGAAATAAGCTTCGTTTTAGTTCACCAACGGCTACTTTAGACATTTGACAAAAGTTTAGCGATGCATCGCATCTCCACATGCCGCATCAAATTTGCATAAAGTAGAAGTTGAGTCTACTTCATGCAAATGAGCTGCAGCAGCTCGAAGCACACCGCAACTGGACCAGCATGCAACACGGTGCGTTTCACAAAGACAACGAATGGGATGCAGGAAATTGCCGGATCTAGTGGACGCATACCTTCCCTCAGTTGTTTGCTGTAGTCTCAGCACTGTGCAGCACATGCAGCTCAGCCGCTAACGGTCCGGATTCAAGCAGCGTCTTTATGCTACGTTGCTAAGTGGTTTGTGAAAAACGTTGGCGTAAACCTTATAAAGAATGACGCCCATCATTTTTCCTTTTCAATGCAACTCTAACATGCTTTATTTATGCGCTGTGTTTGTCTGTATATATAAATAATACTGGCCAGTACATCAGTATTGGACATTTTTATTTTAATTTTCTTAACCAAAAATTGTTATTGGTATTGGCTGCAGAAGCCCAGTATCGCTTTCCGCTCTAATATTAAGGCATCATTAAAGGAAAATTGTCCTATTTGCTAAGCAGAGCAGCTGCTGGCTGTAGTTTCCACTTAAGTCAAATTGTTGATTTTGGATTTCTCCAACAGTTCTTTCATTCAAGTTTCTGGCTACTTCTAGCTTGGAGGGATTTGTCAAATTAAAGGGTGCTTGTCTTTTAATCTGTTTCCCCAGTAGCTTTCACATTTCATTCACCCACCTTCTACAGTTCAGCCCAGTGACAGCACATCAGCTTTACCCACAGTTATAATCATTTTCCACTTTTATTTGGTGCTTTGGCAACACATTTTGCCATTTTGCATTTCATTGGTGGCACCCGGCCCAAAAAAGAAATAAAATTCTTCAAAGCCGGCAGCTGTTAGATTGATAAATCACTGACAGGCTTCTGATTCTGCCCTGTCAGAGGATGAATCATAGCAAAACTGCCTCTGTAACCACCCTGCTGTGCAAATGATAGCCATGCATCATAAAGTGTGACTTGACGACCAGACGATGGGGTGCCGGGGAGGTCTTATATAATAAAATTACCAGTTGATGAGTTTCCATTAGGCTTTATGAGGTGTGTGTGTGTGTGTGTGTGTGTGTGTGTGTGTGTGTGTGTGTGTGTGTGTGTGTGTGTGTGTGTGTGTGTGTGTGTGTGTGTGTGTGTGTGTGTGTGTGTGTGTGTGTGTGTGTGTGTGTGCGTGTGTGGCCTGCTGTAGTCTTCATCAGATTGATTCAGGGCAGGTTAACCATCTGGCTATAAACCTCTAGTCTCACTTGTTAATGGAATTTGCTCCTGTGATTCTCCCCTTGGTGTGTGCGCATATGTGTGTGTGTTTGTGTGTTTCTGCCCCCTGTACAAGATACACTAATAAACCTAATGGCTATAAAGTCAGAGGTGGGTTTAGGCCTATTAAACAGGATGGAGCGCCTCAGTGCTGCAGTGGCACTTATGGAATTGGGACCCTCGATGATATACCGCTGGTCCGTGTATAATGACATTTTAAATTCTTCCTCCGTGCCGGGCTGCAGGATGTATATATATATAAAGCCATAATCCACTCCATCATCCGATCAAAAGCCCTGAATTTTACCGTTGGTCGACAGCAGCAGTCGTAAATGTCATTATTGCCTTAAGGGGAGGAAACAGGGCTGATGTTTGTAACAACACTGCTTGATGAAGCCGTTCATTAGCTGCAATTAAATGTTTACTGGCATAATTAATCACTGTCTCGTGACTGGGCAGCTGCTTGGTTTATTGATTGTAAGCTTTGTAGAGCAGTAGTACACACTAATACTCTCGTGGAACAGAGTGTGCATGGATTTGTTGACTCAGTTTCTCTTGTACTTCTTGAAATTCAGGTTTTCTGTTGAAACAAATCATTGGTTATTTGTATTATGGGGTCATTTATCTTGTATGTTTTGTCAAATAATGAAAAAATGCAGTGATTCCCAACCAGAGGGTCTTGACCTCCATAAGCGCTACTCATTTAGACCCTGCTGGCCACTTCATGATATACATTTTTAATTCTATTTTTTTTCATTACCATGTGTAAAATAGTACAGGAGCTTGAGGTTAAAACCAAAAAATATTTACCATTTTTCAGTCCCTAATTTGAAAATTTTACCTTTCAAATCCCAGAAAATATCTCTAAAATAATTTAGATGATTTAAATCTAGTAGAAAGTAGTGTATTTTTATGGCCAACGTAAAAAAAAAAAGCAAAAAAAAAAAACATATACCATTTGTAAAAAATACAGGGGCTTGAGGTTAAAAATTATAAAAATAATTACCATTTTTCAGTCTTTAATTTACAAATTTTACCTTTCAAATAACAGCAAATATCTGTAAAATAATGATATTTTTAGCATATTTAGACAAAGTATAATAATTTTATGATCAAACTAGTGAAGAACCAATTACCATTTTTACAAACATCAATTTTTTTTGTTTTTTTTAAATTTTTTTTTTTTTTTACCGTTTGAGCTGCTAATGCTGTTATTCTGTAATTTTACTAGTTGTTTCTATTTTAAAGGAACAGCAAAAATCCATAAAATAACAGTAAATTCTCTAAAAATGACAGTTTAAAATTGTTTTAAAAAAACAAATTTTTCACAGCGGATGTAATCAGCTGTACAGAACATTCTGGTCGCCTCATATTGTGTTTTGAAAAATGTTACATCACACTGGCTCCTCATTTGCATAAGAAATGTAGGTCTGGCTTTAAATATTATTAATTATTTAGAGGCAATAAAAACGCAAGAAGCCTAATTAGGACTGATGTATATGAAATGAACAGTAGCATTAAAATGTGCCAAATAGGGCTTCTTGGGCCAAAATTTTATCTCACCTCGCTCCACATCCTCGATAGAGAATCTATAAAATCACCACATCGTCTTCCAATCATTTCATCACCAACCAGAGTCAGTCCAGGGATTACGCTAAAGGTGTGGAGGATGTAAAGTTACAGAGAGACGACTGATTCAGCGTGAAGGACGCTGTGTGCTCCGGGTCAATTTAAACTGGAAACCATTAGACGAGATCAGACACCTTGGGAACGCTTGGCAGCTCCGATCAAACAGAGGATGTGTGAAGAAAACATGTTCTCGGCTGTCAGCCCGGCAGGCGACACGCAACAACCAGGAGTGGAGCCTAACGTTTGCTTGTCAGAGCTCGTAAAATTGTTCTTCTTCAAAGGTCGCTGGCATTCACACTCACTTCTCTCCTCCTCTTCCCCAAGGTTCACACCTTTGGCTTCATCTTTCATAAATGTACATCGATGCGCATGTGTTTTTCCCTGCAGCTGCTAGGAATCAGGTCACCATCGACGAGGGAAAAGGAATGTATGTGTTCAGATGCTTGGAAGATAAAGTGTAGCTTTGCTGCTGCAGGTTCATGCAGGAATCTTATGTTACACTGCAACAACTCAAAATCTTACCAAGTCTATTGTCTTATTTTTAGTCAAAATGTCTCATCCCACTTCATTTAACATAAATTCACTTAACAAGTGACATTTCAGCAAGATAGAGGGACTTGTTTTAAGACAATGCATCTTAAATATCTTGTTAAGTCAAACAATCTTGAAATTATCTTGTTTTGAGTTGAATTTTACAAGAAAACTCAAAATAAGTTTAGTACATCTCAAATTAGGAGGCTACATGAAAGCAAAAATCTATTTTTGAGTGAAAAACTGCTATTTTTTAGCATATCTGGCTTATTTTAAGACACCTAAGCTTGACAATCCTGGTAAAATATAGCTAAAAAAAATTTTCCCAGCTAATTTTAAGATGTCAATATTCTAAATATCATATCTTATTTCAAGAAATCTTACCAAGCCATTTTTCATTTGTTCTATTGGCAGATTTTTTCACTTATTTCAAGGTAAAAGTTCTTAAAATAAGTTTTTTTTCTTGTTTTGAGAGGGACGTTTTTTCCAGTGTGTAGGAGGATATAAATAACCTGTGAATGTATTTGTTGGGAACATGGCTCTGTTGGGACATGCTCCAGACTCTTCTGTCCTGCAGGGAAGGATGTCTCAAAGCCAGACACTTTCCACAGTAGGTCAAAGTGATTTTCAGTTGAAAAATCCTCCCAGGATGCATTTAGCGGCTCAGATAATGAGCGAGCCTCGTTTTGCTCTGTAGCGGACACTTGGATGCAGCCATTCATAATGGGATATAATAGAATTCCCTTAGTTCTTCTGCCTGTTTCTGTCCTGTCTGTCTCCCTACTGTACGTCTCGCTGTGGTTCTCCTGTTTCCTTTCTAATGGCCTTTTTTTCCTGACGACTGCAGAGTAGAAGTGCTGTCGCCTTCGCTTAGTTTCACCGCGTCTCAAAATGCTGTTGTCGGAGCGAGTGAAAGGCTGCAGAGCTCCGGTCCAACATCAATCCAATTTCAACTGTGGCCTGGATGAGAGGACTGTCTATCTGGACAGCTCTTACATAAGATCTCTTTTGCTTTTGTGGCAATTATTCAGCTAATAGTCCGACTGATATCCCTTTTCATCCCACAGTGGTTGGCTGCTAGAGCTGCAAATATCGACTGTTTTCATTGCCGCTTGATCTGTTGATGGGTTTCCTACTTAACTGATCAGTTGTTTGGTGTATAGAATGTCAGAAAATGGTGACAAATGTTGATCAGTGCTTCCTAAAGCCCAAAGTGATGCCCCTGAATGACTCCATTAGCCAAAGATATTCAGCTTACTGTCACAAAGGAGAAAAGAAAGCAGGAAATCTTCAAATGTTTTACTTATTTTGTCTTTAAAAATTACTCAAACTGATTAATGGATCATCAAAATGGTTGCAGAATTGTTTAATACTTGACAACTAATTGATTTTTTGTTGCAGTTCTAGATGACACTTTTGACTGGATGAGTTTTGGTGCCTCCAAGTTGTTTCATTGGAGAGATTTGTTCTCTTGCAGTTAGAAATCTTTCCAGTAGCTCAGCAGAAAATACTAAATTAGGGAGCTGTTCTCTTTGTTTTTCTTTTGCAGAGTCATGTTGAGATTTCCTACATGCTGTTGCAGGTAGTTCTCTGTTTATAAGTTCAATCAAGCAAAACTCTGCAGTTCTAGAAGATGCATTTTGCAATCATGTGAATTAAGCAGCAGAACCTCAAGCTGAACCTTGCCTGCCCTTCCTCCCTTTCTCTTCAATTTGCATTAGAATGAAATCATGGTGCTTATTATTGGATGTAAACAGTAATGAAACCACCATCTGATGTCACTGGAAAGAAAAGGTTGTTTTCACAGGATTGGACGAATAAGCCTCGGTTTTGCAGATTGCATCAGAACCCGCATGGGAGATGGGATTTTCAGAGGCCGATAATAAAGGGGTTTCAGGGCTGCGCTCATGGAAGGAACGTCCTCTGTATTTACCATCTAACTGCTCGCTGTTACACTCTGCTTACATAAGCACAACCTTTGCCAGCTCAGCAGTCGGTCAGACGAAGGCTTTTAAAGGAATGCAGATTTATGCAAATGAGGTTGCCATGGGGTCTGTGGTGGTGAAACCGTGGTAACAGGGAGAGGAATGAGGTTAAAGAGGACCGTGGGCTCCGGGAGGACGTTCCCTACCCACAATGCCCTCTGGTGTTTGTTTACACACTGCGGTGGGTTGTGGGTTGAGCGAGGTAAAGCCAGCCATCCCTTAAGCCTCTTCTGCAAAGCCTTTCATGGGCACAGCGAGGTTGATGACATCCAGACGTTTGTGGGCAACAACATGTCTGCGCTATCGAAATGTTAAACTGCTATTTCTACATTTTTTTAAAGTACTGTTTCTGAGCAGAGCAGGAGTAAACTCAAGTAAATAGTCCTGATTCCTGCAAGCAAAGGACTTATAATCCCCACAACAAATCATCCCATCTAAGTAGCTGTATGAAATGTGTTTAGACTAAAGAAAATTGTGTGCTGCTGTTGCTGCTGCTGTGTTCTTGCAAGCTTTGTAAAATAAATAAGACACAGTAGCTGCACCGTTCTATGCAAGCAGAAAACGGTCAAGTGATCGACAGGAATGTAGCGTCTGATCCCTGAATCAGTCGAGACTTAGGACCTTCAGTGTCAACGGCCATGAGTGTGGAGATAGCATGAAGAGGAAAATACTGACTGGAAACCTAACAGAGCTCATACTAAATTGCATTCAGTAAGCCTATTTAAGACATAGTTGGTCCCTCACCTCATTCACCAATTGAACCCAGAGGTAAAAGATGGATCAGAAAAGTAATCTGCTGAATAACGCCACATATACCGTAAACATGAGCAGATTTGAGAGTCACAGTACAACATTCTGTAGACAAACAATGGCCCATAGCTAATCCATCCAAATGTCACTAATCCCTTCTGTTTTGTCTTGCTGTGAATAGCCACCACGCACACATGCACGGACAGTAATTAAGGGTGTGGACCAAATATAAGCCCACAGCTTTGATTTCATGGGATTAAACCCAAACTGGCTGCCTGATTGCCATTCTTCTAGCCTAATCAAAAGATTAAGGCCATGGGTCGCTACTAGCCCCACAAACAAACTGCTGCGGTGAATTTTCCATGGTTTTCATTTTTGACTTTGTCTGCCATCACTTGTGAATCACGTCCACACATGAACACACGCAATCACCGACGCACGCAGACTTCACACGTATGCAGACGTGTTTTCTGAAGGCGTCCGCCGACCCTGCGAGGGTGGTGACGGCGAGCCGAGGAGACAGTGAAGAGGACGCGTCACTTTTGTCCAACAGGACGTGTGATCGCAGCACTGTCTGCTGGAAAATCCTATTAATAAGCTGCGTTTCTCTCTCTTTTTAAAGATGTTGACAGATGGATCAATAGGAAGACATGAGAGAGTTTAAAAGGTTAACAACCCCTGATATGTCAAAGAGTCCCATGTGACCTCTAAGCAACCTTGATTGGCTACAATGGGCATGATTACCTACATAACATGCTGTGGTTATTGTGGGTAATCAGATCAGGTTGGTAGTGATTCCCTGTCGGCTTCCCTTTGTTTTAACCAGCGAGATGGATTGATTTTTGTTGGAATATGAGAAGGAATGGATGAAGCAGGAAACAAGTCAGCGTCTATTTTGTGATGTGTTTGGACAAAGAGGAGGACGTTTCTGATTCCATTTCCAGTATAACTAAAGATGTAACTGCACTGTTTCTGTGTGGCTGCGTACCTGTGATCTGTTTCGGCCTGGTTGGGATTCTGGACCATCATTTACTGGGCATTTCTACTGTGGGAATTTTCCCAGAGGAGCTTTTGAGGAATGTAGGAACCTCACCTGCATTCTGATGGAGGAGGCGGGGGCTGAATTTAGTTCCAGTAGGAGAGTTCCAGGTTGCAAAAACATCAATGCTCTGGAGTTGGGGACGCACGAATCACAAATATCTTGATGAATATAGAGATCGTGATCTTTTTTCATGAGCGTTCATTCTTTTTATGGCCACAATATTTCTGCTTTGCTTTCTCATTTGCTTTCACTTCCATGTTGTGCTACATTCCTGCATTAAAATTAGACTGGTCCTCACTGACGTAGCAAAATATGAATAAAACTGTTCCAAAGGTGCACTTTTTACGCCAAATTAAATAAGCAGAGCTGCTTTCACTTTGATGTCGTGCAACATGGTGATGCTTTACATAGTATTACAGTTATGGATACAGTTGAAGGACATTCTTCATTTTGGCCTTAATGTGTTTGTTGTGCTGCACTTCATAGTGTTTTTTCAGATGGTTGAACACGTTAGTTGTGTTTCTTTGCAGTGAAACACAAGTTTCATACAGTCTTTGCCAGGTGTTTTGTTCTTGCTTAATATCATGCATTGCCTTAAATCCAAAATACTTGCCAACAACAGATGAGATTCTGAGCTTTTCACCTTCATTTCCACACATTTTTGCCTGATTTTGCTCATCAGCTCTCTGTTATACAAGACTTGTCTCCTCTGGACTGCAGCTGCAACATACAAGCATTTTTTGCAGGGATGCATGCACAGCTGGGAAGCCAAGAAATTTCAATTGCTCTGTTGTAGTTGACTATTAGTTTAGGATGAATATGCATCAACAGAATATGCATTTTATACGTCTGTATCACAGACAGTCATATTCATTTAATTGTGTGATGCCAAAATCCCGGTTCAGATAAATTTTTGACTAATTGTGCAGACATACTCTGGCAGTCTTATGAGCTAGAACTGCAACACTCTGGCTGAGGTTCAGTCTTGAGTAATCTGCCATTTATTTTCCCCAATAATCCTACAAAACGTCTGTAAAAAATCAAAGTTTCATATGCAATCAACAACTTCAGTGATATTAACAGAAATCTCAAATCTGCTAAAATATTCAAATTTGAAAGATTTTCCAATAATACAGAACCCAAAGATATTTAATTTAACAATTTCCAAATGATTTTTCTCTTGGTCAAATGTAATAAGTTAATCTATTGTGGGAGTTCGATGTTAGTCGGAACTAGAATTCGATAAAATTTTAAATTCCTGATTAGCGGATCCAAAAGAAGTCATGATAACACACTGGACTAGATGTTGTTCCTATGATAAAATGTCACTTGATAACTTGATATCAATATTTCACCTTTTAAATAGCAAATTTATTGTCCATGTAGTTATAATGACACCTTGAGGTGAGACCAAAACATACTGTTTTTCTGTGCAGATTCCAAACTCTGAAAATCTTGAATGCAACTTCTAAACTGAAGACTCATTGTCCCACCCATGTCCTGAAAAACTGTCAAGCTGTGAGTTAATAAGTAGGTTTTAAAGAGCAGCCAGAAAAACCTGATCACAGCTGAAGTATTACCCTTTAACAGAGATCACAGAACATTCAGGATCCGCATGTGGTCGAGGTCCACGGAGCCCTGACAGCCAATCAGCTGCCTCCTCTCTGCTGCATGACCAAACACTGCTTTACAACACTGTGATATTCATGTGATACAACAAAGTGCATGAAATATTTATGCAGCCAAAAACTCCTCAAGGCAATAATCTCCTCGAGTAGTTTTTGCAGAGTTAAAGCCACCAATGATCTGCTGTTTTCTGTCCGCGCTGTTGACGTGCAGCAAATGATTAAAAAGCTGATTTCACCTGGTCAGTGTTTAAGAGCTGTTGATGCACACGGATCCGTTTGACACTTTAACTTTCACACTTGTCTCTCGTCAAGCATAAAGTAGCACCGAGCTGTTATCACACGCAACGACACGCACATTGTCACATTCTCATGCAAAGAAAAAAAGATGTGTCTGGCTTCACACACACAGACACACACATGGGAGTGTGTGGGGGCGTGAGGAGGTGCTCTCGCTCTCAGACTGGGTGCCATGTCTTGTCAGATGGGGTTAGCTTCCCGCCAGCTGATGAGCCAGTCGAGTCCTTTGAAGCCGTTCCAGGGGCCTGTGGTTTTACGTGCTTGGGTTGCCAGGTTCTGCCATCCCCCTCATTAATGCAGCATGGGTGCCCACTTAACTTGTTCCTCTCTGTTCCTCTGGTCGGCTCTGGCCTGGCCATGACCGATCAGCTGCACAGCCAGGCGCAGAAAGCAGCCACTAACTGGCCCAGTGCAAACATCCACGCATGCACATACAGATGCTGCACCGGATACCCATCGAATTCACGGTTTTATGTGGAACTATTCTTTTTTGAAAGCATCCTCACTTTAATATTGAGTGACGTTCGAAGATTACAAGGAATGTTTTTACCTGAAACAATTCATTAACCAGTCAGTTAATCAATAACTAACCCATAACTCGACAACCATGCAAACATGTCCTGCACATAAGTACAAATTTGAGGTACTATTTCCAATTTCTTCTGCTTTATACTTAAACTCCACTACATTTCAGAGAGAAATGTTGTATTTTCTATTAATCTGACAGGTTAGATGAAGATTTTACGCATCAGATAATATAACAAGCTTTTAAAATAGAGCATATTATTAAAGATTTAACCAGTGGTTTCCAACATTTCTGACTTTTTACAAGAAGCAGTGTGACTTCTTACATGGTTTAGTTTCCATAAAGTCAAGATAAGTTAAACTTCATTGACCCCTCCTCAGGGAAATTCAGATGTTACAGCAGCTAGAAGACAAAAAATTAAAATGTATTTAGATAAAAATGAAGACAACAGATTACATTCTGTCTTTATATGTACAGATATGGCATGATTAGTAATTATACTCATATCGTAGGAGACACACTGTGCAGAATTGTACGTAACAGTTATAAAGATAACTTGTTATTGCACTAGAGTAGTTAAAAAGAGAAAACCAATGTTATATAATGCTCTGGCACTGGAGGAGCAGCAAAGACAATAAGAATAAATGTTCAAATGATGTCATGTCTCAGTGAAAAACAAAGATTAGATAAAAATTAACATAGATTGGTGTGCCTTTATTCTTTATGTTTAGAGTCCTCAGTTTTATCTGATGATTCTGTAAATAAATCTGGATATAAAGTTGTTCAAACCTGCAGCCGCTCCAACAGTAACAAGGTGCTGACACACACACGATGGTAGAAATACAATAATATATCAGGTAGCTTTAATACTTTACTACAGTTTGCTGCTATGTACTTTTGTACTTTCCCATTGTTGTTGTAGTACTTTTACTGAAGTCAAGGATCTGAATGCTACTTTCTATCTATGTTGGTCATTTTAAAATGATTCAGCTCGACACCAGCTCACAATGTTCATGCTTGTTAGTTAACCACAGCTGATTTAAAAACAAAACTTCTGCTTACAGTTACTGCTTCACATGGTGGAATTGAAGCAAAGCTCTGTTGTTTCAGGCACTGCAAGAACATTCAAGTAGTAAAAATGCCACCATTATTATTGCAAACTACACATGCAGTGCTACAGAATAGAAATCTTATCAAATATACTGTAACCAAAGAGGGTTCAGTTGATAGAAAACTGTCCTTTCAGTTGTTTCATGCAGTCATTTATGAATCAAAAATGCTAAATTTTTAGTAGTTCCACATTCTCACATGTTAAAACTTGCAGCTTTTCTCTGCTTTTGTATCATTGTTAATTGATTGTCTTTGGGTTCTGGATTAGAGCTACAAAGACTAATCGATTAATCGATTAGTTATTAACTACTATGTTTGATAGTGGGTTAAATAGTCAATTTAAATGATTTCTTCAGAGAAAAAGTCAAAACAATCTGATTAGCTACTTAAATTAGAATATTTTCTGGTTCCTGTCCTCCTCGATGACAGTAAACTGAATAATTTTGACAAAACTAAACATTTGAAGGCGTTATTTTAGACTTTGGGCAACACTGATTGAAATTTGTCGCCATACTTTGAAATGTAATTGTCGAACAACTAATCAAGAAAATAATCATCACATAAATCAGCAATGGAGGTCATGATTAGCCCCCTTCTGGAGTGTTATTCTGCAGAACAAAAATCAAGCAACTTCACTGTATAACCTAGGATAATGGGAAACTGTGATGGATGGTTTTCTGAATATAAATGAAGCATGATTAAACAACGAGAGTAATTACTAACAGTCCAGTCGAGCTCCTACTTTCTTTTGATTATTACTCTGCTCACTGGCACCAAGTTCTGACTCTTTGTTTCTTTTTTCCCTCTGAGTCTTTCTTCTTTCCCTCCTTTTTTCAGTTTAGTTTTTTTTTAAGGTGGGCCTCATTCAGCCTCCACTCCCCAGCATGAATCGAGTCTGTTCCGCATTGAGTTTTTTTGGAAGTTGCCGATCCATCGAGATGTTTTCTGATGATAATTGGACTTTCTGTAACACAGTGAGATCTGATTTCATGGAATTCGCTGTAGTTTGTCTTGGGTGTGTGTGCAGAGAAAGGAGAGGGAAACAGTACAGACTGTTTCTGCTCTTTCTTCAACATCTTGAGGTAATTGACCCAACCTCGTCCCACCCTGAGCACACATACACACATACAGTGCGATCACAGATGGGTTTGCAAAAAAAAATCCCCTTTTCTCGCACAAACCCTCCCCTCCCACGCAAACTCACACTGTCAGCTTAGACACCCGTGCAGCCCACATGCACTCCCCGTCTTACAAATGCTGCTCATAAGGATTCATTCACACACACACACACACACACACACACACACACACACACGCACCGCTGAGAGAATATCCATGTCTCTGCGCTAAAACACTGAGATACAGCTGTGAATGGGAGATGAAAGCCAGAGCCGAGCCAGGAATAATAAAAGCGCAGTGATTTCAATGCACTGCAGGCTTCTAAACAGCCTTGGGATCTGACTTGAAAACATGAGGGGATTCCAAAGCCTGCTCCTTTTTAACCGGACTATTTTACCAAAGCGGCTTTGATGTAGCAAAGACTTTGGAAATCAGCAGCGTGGAGGCTGGTTTTGTAACGTTCCTCTCAGTATCGGCTGAATGCCCAGTGCAAATGTATGCATGTGTGGTCTAATTTTAACACCAGTGGAGCTAATTCTTGCAGCACCTCTTTGGAAGCATGTCTGACTCCAGGCTCTCCATCTGGGCGCCCCAGTTTGCTCCTTAAAGAGTGGCCTGCCTTGACCTCCAATAAACCCAGTCCCACCCACTGTCCCATACTGGGATTTGAAGCATATGCAAGGAGGGCGTGACAGGGAGAAAGACAGCTGGAAAGGAAAACTACAGATTTAAGGGAAAGAATGCTAGTGCACCTATTCTCTCAAAAATAAGTTCTTTATTTCATACTGTAGCCCGTTTACTACAGATTCAATGCTTTAAATGCATTTATTCTACCATTTCAGGAAGCCATTCAGTAATGTGCATAGAAATTTATGAACAGACTTGCTTGAGTTGTGTAATCCATCAATTCTACATTAAACATTATGAATTAATCCAGTGCAGACTTTATAAATCAGTATGCAGTGAAGTAGCGACAAAAGTTCAAGGCAACCGGTGGACAACTAGTCATGCTATGGAGAAATATTTTGAGTATTAACTATATTGTATATATGTATATATACATATATACATATATATATATATATATATATATATATATATATATATATATATACATATATACATATATACATATATACATATATATATATATATATATGTATGTATGTATGTAGGTATGTATGTATGTATGTAAGTATGTATGTATGTGTATGTGTATATATATACTATGTGTGTGTGTGTGTGTGTGTGTGTGTGTGTGTGTGTGTACATGGACAAACCCTCCATGATGTCACCCGTAGGTTTTCTGAACAGAAGTTTCGAAGCTTAGCGTGGCGACTCCAATCATGTTAATCTCCTTGTGTCAGCCAGTGGAAAAATCCATAAATTCATAGAAAATCTATCGGATCCATAAGTGGCAGCAAATGCACTGATATTAACAAAAAGCAATCTGTGTACTAGGAAAATGTGCATGTTATGCGCAATGCACAGTCTGTTGTCAGTGTGTATGATGCAAATGGACATTTTAAATTGAAATTGCACCATGGAATGAGTTGGTCATGATGACTGTGAGTCCCAAATTCAATGTTCCAACAAATGTGATAAATGCTGAAGTCCTGCTTTGCCACTTCATAGCACAGCACAATCTGGCAGTGGCTTCACAACACCCTGAGCGAACTTTTGTCACAAATATGGTGATGGTGAGTGCTTTAGAATCTATATGATCTGATGTATATGTTTGTAAGTAATTAAAATGGGTTGAAATCTGTGTAATTTACAGATTCTGATCCAAATATGAGCAGAGAGTGGAGCTCAGGAGGACCACATGTCATCCCAGAGTGGCCACATTGTTCATTTTTGCATAACTTTATGCCCTAATATAATTAAACGTGCAAGTTAAAAGAAGAAATTCACCTTCCACATGGATATATTCACTATAGTGACCAAAATTAGTTTTTGTAAAAGGCTGTAAACACATTTATTTCTGCTGCAAAGTTGGACATTTTAACATGGAGGTCTATAGCAATGACTCACTTTTGGAGCCTCCCTCTACTGGCCATTCATGGAACTGCTCTTCTGCATTGGCTTCATTTTTCAACCTTGGAGGTTGATCCTTGTTTTTTTTTGTTTTTTTTGACCATCCCCTTATTTTTGTATTATTTTCGTGTATGTACATGATTCAGATTTGGTTCCTGATTTCACTTGATGGCACAAGTCAACAGTTGGTGAGAAAGAAGACTGCACACCTGCAAACAGGAATTTGAACAATGCAGGATTCATTATGTTTTTATGCAATCTTTTGATGTCGACTCTGATGCATTCCATGGCTCAAACTGAGTTCATGCTGTAACACATAAACCCTCTCATGCAGTTTCTGTTCTACACTTGGTTTCATTTGTGTGTTTTGGTGCAGAAAGCTCTTTTCCAAATGGTACTAAAACTATCCAGAAAAAATAAAACAGTCAGAGAAACTGTGAGATGGTGCAGAGGAAGCTAGACGAGCTGTTATGGACAGATGGGGACAGGATGCTTGGAGCCCAGCAGGACACAAAGGCGAGCCGGTGGAGGTCAGGACCTCGTGAAGGATCACACCGAGTTATTGGAGCTTCATTCAGACCAACTTTCTCCTTTGTCTTTTTGTTCCCTAATCAATATGCAGCTAAGTTGACCAGCAGGCCCTAAATCTTGTTTTAAAGCGCACAAAAGAGCCCACAACGGACCGAGTGGTTAGAGTAGAGGGACGTAATAAAACGGAGGAACTGAAGGGCAGCATTAAGGAGGGAGTGGCTGCTGGAAGTGGGTCACAGTGCTACTGACGTGATTCAAAGTGACGCTCTGAGAGGGGGGTTGGACTCGCACCACTGTCTGCGTCACCTTTTGTCCTGCGCACACAAATATTCACACACTCTCCTACAGATCCATCAGCTCAATCCACTGGGCAAACAACACTTGCACAGAGGTATAAATAGCTTCCTTGTAAAGGCGAGGTTTTCCCCCCTCCTGCTTCATGTCTCTGTATTGTTTACTGCTTAGCTGGACACATTTTACTTTCCCACTTCTTCACAGCAGTTCACTTTATCAGCTCTCAAGTTTGCATTCAGGTTATGCATAAGTAATAACAACCTCTCCCTCGGTGCTTGTTGTGTATAAGAGCTGACTTTTTTGCGAGGTAATTATTTTAGCTCGGTGATCCCTGTATGATCTTTTTTTTTGTCCTCCGGCTTGGTGGAGTAGCAGCAGCAGTGGCGAGGAGGAGAGGATGTAAAGCTTGAGGGGTGGAGGGGATAAAAGGATGAAGGAGTGGCAGGGGAACAGTTTAATTGCCTGACCCCTTCTCCCACCAGGATGACTCTCCGGAGCCGGGTGTTAAAGAGAGGGTGAAGGCCGGGTTCTCCGAGCAGATCCCTGCAGCTCTGCTCGTGTGTTCCTGCGAATTTTCCCACAGCCGATCTGCACATGTTTAAGAAGGACCGCTTAATCATGTCATGTGTGATGCCGGAGTGATGCGCTCAGAGATTTAGCCCCATAGAACACATCAAAGGCTTTATACTGTATGTGGAGAGTGGGAGAGAGAGCTTTGGTATGGGAACAGACTGCTCATGGATGTGGGATTCCTCACTTTACACTGAGTGTCTCCAGTCAAAAACAGACTTGCATCAATATTTAGCTTTTATTGCATATCTTAACTGGTTTTAAGGAGATGAAAATACATTTACTGGATCAACGATGGCACATGTCACACAAAAAAGCAGCATTCTTTCTCTGTCCTCCCCCCTTTTTTTGGAGTCCTCTTCCTTTGTTGTTTGAGTGTGCTGGTGATAACTGAAGGCTGAGGAACCTACATCCTAATCGGCTTGAGATCTGGCTGCAGGTCAGACCAGCAGATGAATACAGATTAGAGGGTCACAAGGCAGGAAGAGAGGATTAGCAGCTCTGGTCGCTGTAGCCTCCTCTTGTTGCTGTCCAGCCGTTGGCTAACCAGAACTGTCCGCAGCGTTCCTCCTAAAAAGTCAAGAAGCTGCAGATGAACAGGCCTGGTGGAGCTGCTTCATTCACTGTTTACTCTCAGGGTCTGGGAGAAGATCCACTTGATGCATGTGAAGTTATTATAGATTCACTGTAGAAAGTATATTTTAGTAGTTAAAGAAGTAAAGTAGTGTTTTGAAGAAATCTCACATATTGTTGGAGGCAGTTTACTGTAGTGGATTCTACAAATTTGAGATTTACATTTGCAAAAGTGTGAAAATTAGGTTTAGTACTCCTTTAGCATTATTGTTTTGACATCATGAAGTCTTTCTTTGTTTTCTCAACAAAGTCATGGTTTACATTTTAGGCTTGGGTGAGGCAGATGTTTAAGTTGAGAAAACTGGAATCTGCTAGCTGACCTTCTTTAAAATTAGGTTAAAAGAATGCTTCTATATGAGGAATTAAGTTATATAAATATGTCTGACTTAAACCAGTGGCATTAATATTGCTTGTTAGCTTAATTCTCTTTTTTAAGTGTAGTATGAAATTAGAAATACATATACTTCATTTTACCAGTTCTAAGACTTTGTGCCATCTAGTAGACAACCTCTAAGACTAAAAGATGAAGCCAGCATGGAAGTGCCAAAAACTGCAGTACCTCGAATGGCCATTTGAGGCTTATTCCACCAGCAAGTCAATCCCAGTAGACTCCAGTGTTAAAATGTTCAACTTGACAGAAGAAATAAACATATTTACAGTCTAGTAGAAAAGTGATTTTGGTCCCTATCTCTAATTTCCCATTAATGACAACTGTATTTTAGTTTCTTTTGCATTTTAGAAGCTAAGTTATGGAGATAAATCAGATAAAAGCAGGAGAGAAACAGAAAACACTTCTGCACCTGTTGAACATATTGTTTCGCTGGATTTCGCTGGATTTTGGTTGATTTTTTTGTGAATATTTTTAAAGAAAATATTAGAAGTTTTACTGATATATATGTAATCACTTTAGATATTTTAAGGATTTTTTTGGAAGATTTTTACTCATTTTTAAAAAATATTTACAAGAATTTTCTTGCCAAATTTGGGGGATTTTTTAAAAATCAAACTTTTAAGGGAAACTTTTAAGGAATTATTGGAATTTTCTTCCTGAAGGTTTTGCAAATACTCAGAAATTTGGGGATTTTTTTTTTTTTGCTGAAATTTTGGATTTTTTTCAGAAAAGGGAACAATTTTTTTTGGTGCCCATAAATGAAGACAGCAAGAGGCTTAAGTGTACATAAACATACTTTTGTTCATCCATGTGTGAAAAAGGGTGCGGTTCTGATGTGTGCATGTAACGGTAAATCTATGGAATCCAGACCATCATTTTTGTGTTTTCGTATCTGATTTCTGCACATTAGTGACCCCTGGTGCAAAATGTACATCCACTACTTTATATGCACTAAATGCTACATTAGTAGAACCAAGTTAAAGTCAGAGTTACCTCTCTGATGCAACAGTGTTTGATTTGATGTGTGTCTATGTATGTGTGAGTTGCCCTGTAGCAGTCACTTCTCACGCGCATCTTCCTCAACAAATCATTTTCATCATCACCTCCCGACCGGCTTTGTTGCGTCTCCCCATCACCGTCTCCTCTCGCTCTGTAGCTCCGCTTAGAAAACAAAATAAAATAAACCTGTGTGTGCAGCGTTCCTCTCCCGACGAGTTGCCAGAGTGCGGTTCCTGTGCGTAACTCGGCTTTGATCTCGCTGTAAATTAAACATGCCTTTTTAGATAACAGGCTCTGTGCCACCTACTGAACCAACCTCCACTCTCCTCGCTCAGCTCCTGTCCCGGGTTTGAACTCGGCGAAGTTGATTCATGTATGTGCAGAATGCTGTTTTATGGGGATCAGCGACAATCGTGTGCATCTCTGTGGAGTGATTAGGCCTCTGTTACACTGTTAGTATGGAGAAGAAAAGACGGTTCTGTGACAAATCTCAAATGTGACAATTATGTCTGTTTTGTGCAGAATGAAGCTGCACAGGAGAAACGAGGACCGAGGACCGAGGTTACACAACTCAGGGCAAATAGATTTACAGAATAGTACTAGAAGTAGTTCAGTTTTACAAAAAGGATCATTTTTAGGGCTTAAATGATAAGTTGATAAGTTGGATGGATGAGTTGGAAGGAAGAGGGCAAAACATTTGTGGTTGGTAGCTTTTCTCTTTCTTTGATGATGCAATTTGACAGTATAACTCAAGGCTGTAGGAAGAAATAGTAGTACTTTTTTTGACATTTTTTCAACTAAAATAATTGATTAAGGAGACCATATTATGATTTTTGGAGTGTTCTTCTGCTCCTTACCTACCTGAAATACCTCATTTGAAGTTCTTCCATTACTTGTCTACATCATCATGTAACATCTGTCTAGCATCTCGTCTGGTCAGGCCATCAAATAATAAATGAGCGGTCTGTCATTGTTTTGTAACTACAGCCACTTCTGCTAGAGTTACATCTCTCTGCCTATATTCATGGATATGATATAAAACCAATGCTAGCTCGCTTTTGTTGCGTCAGTTGAACAATCAGAGCAGACTGGGTTTTTCAGAAGGAGTTTCAGACAGAAAGCAGGAAGAGGTACTGCAACAATGCAGTGTATGAGGGGAATTTTTTTTTTTAACATTAAAGCTTGTAAACATATTCTAATAGACCCCAAAGATAAAATTAGGAACCTGTAAATTTGCATAATATGGGGCCCTGTAAAATAAATTGATAAGTAAACAAGTTTAGTTGCTGCCCCAGCCCATACATAGCAAGCTATACTTGTGAACGACTCAATTAATTGCCAAGTGTTTTTGATAATTGACCAGTTTGAGTAATTCTTTAAGTAAAAATCTCTAAATTCTGGAATTAAAGCTTCTTAAATGTGATTATTTTCTAGTTTCTTTCCTCCTATTTGACTCAATATCTTTGGGTATTGGACAAAACAAGACTTTTGAGGACATTTTCTTTGTCTTTGGGAAACACTGACATTTTCCACCGTTTTCTGAAATTTTCAAGACAAACAACTAATAGATCAAGAAAATTATTCATAGATTATTTGACAGTGAAATTAATTGTTACTTGCAGTCCTAATTTTGACACAAAACCAGCTGAATCTGTTGGTTTGTTTTGGAGTTTTGGGTTGTGAAAAACATATATTTGTATAAGCTTCAAAGTATAAGTTCACTGTTTAGTAGGACTGCATTTGTTATTGCTTTTATTTGAGCTTTCAACCTAGCTATGATGTGAAAGTTTTCATTTGTAGAAAGCTCTTTCACTTGGAGTTGATGAGCCTCTCAAAGTGCACAGCAACCTTCTGAGCTCTATGTGGTCCTTCTGCCTCAGTGGCCCTGCCTGCCTGTTTTCTGCTTGAGGTCTTTGAAATGCTAATCACTTCTCCCTCTTTTCTCCTCCGTCTCTCCTCCAGATTCCTCCTCCAACTACATCAGGCAGCTGGAGACGAAAGTGAGGATACTGGAAGACGACAACAATAAGCTCCTCTCGCAGGTGAGGCGAACACAGATGCTTTCCGCCACTGACAGACGTGTGATTTAGCCCACATCGCCACCATCTGAACTCATACCCTCGCTGAACTGCTCTTGTGCAACTTTTCAACTCAGCCGCAAAACGTGTGATCAGCAGCCGCGGTGACATAAAGTTTTCGGCTGATGCCTCCCCCTCGCATGCTGCCTGTTAGTTGGAGAATATGTTTATCCATGTTTAATTCATAGAGAGTCAGTTAGCTTCAGTCGTGAGCAGTGATGTTAGCCCCCGAGGCGAAGAGTGGGAGCAGAGGAGAGATGAGAAGAGGAAAAAGGAGGGGAAAGAGGCATTAAGTGACAGTGACAGAGTAAAGGATTTCTCCCAAAGTTGACCTTGCTCTGACTTCTCCTAAATTTGGAGGATGGAGGGCTGAGAGAGTGTGAGGAAGGAGGAGGGGGTGGAATTCTTGTCTGGTTCACCAGGAGGTCATATGTCAGTCTGCAGAGGTGTTCCAACACAAGCAGTAGACTTACCGACACATATTAACTGATCATATGAAGGAGGTCAGTCAATAATCATCAGTAAAAACTGTGTTTTATCTATAATCTGCTCTATTTAGGTTTTAATGATACCAGGAAGCTCATTTGAATGCAAGTCAGGCTGCAGACAGCCAACCAAAGTTAGATTTCACAGTTTAAGTGGCCTTTTTTTTCATTTGAAGCCTTTATTCTTTTTTTTTTCTTCTCTGCCCAATTATCTCCCAGCAGATTCACGTGTAGGCAGAGTGTGGGCTGGAATCACTGATACGAAACCTAAATGATACTCATAATTAGCTCTTCAGTGCTACAGTTAGGTGCTACACTTTGTCAGGATGCATAATACGAACCAGCTTCTTAATCTCGAAGTGATAATGTGTCTTCTTTCTTTTTATATTCGAGGTACAGATAAGTACTTCTGTTTTTTAATAATTCATTACTGCTGAACATGAACCAGTTGTGAAAAGTGGAACATGATTCTAATGTCTCCTCACTATATCTGATCTTTTTCTGTGGAGCCCTGGAACATTGCACTTGTTAATAATAGCTCCACACAGACTAAATAAAATAATGAACCCTTCCACCATTATGTTTTTCTCTCCCTATAGGCTTATAGCCGGTATAGCTTATCACAAATACAGACGAGAAAGGTAACTTTTCTGAAATGTCCCTGTCTGTTGGCTCTTCTTCTGGCCAGGTGATTGAGCCTCTTTTTGCATTTTTCACTCTTTTCTCTGTTCATGTGGTGGGACTTTTCACAGCTTTGGGGTTTGTTGCTTTTTCTCTTACGGAGTGTGGATGCGATCAAAGCAACAGCCGTACAACGTAATGCAACTCAGTTTGAGTACTGTAGTGTGTGTTGGTGAAATCTGTGGTAATGTTTAAAGGAATAGTTTGTCATTTTGGAAATGGGAAGATTGATGTGACTCTCACATCTGCAGTTAATACGAAGCTATAACCAGTTAGCATAGCTTAGCATAGTGACTGGAAACAAGTGGAAACTGCTAGCCTGGGTCTAACTGAAGGCAGTAAAATCCGCCTACCAGCTTACTAATTAACATAAAGTGATGTACAAAGTCTAAACCTGCAGTGCAGAACTTTTGGCAGTGAGAGTAACTACGACTAGTAGTGGAACATTTCCTCTTCAAGCAAGTTTCTTTTGCTTCTTCGGTTTTGCCACCATAAGTTAGTTGCTGCGTTTCTATTCAGCTCTAGCAAACCAATCATTGTTGGTTTATATAAAATGCATTGCTACCAAGCAGAAATACAGATGGATTTACCAGGAAGCAGTCTAACAAACAGTCATCTACAGGGCTTCGTAATGTGACCAGATTGGTAATTTTTAGTGTCAACCAGTTGTCTGCATGTGAGGTGTTTGTGGTACTTCAGAAAACAGACTATATTACACTCTGTAAACTGCACGAGTCTCTGCATGCACCCACCACCACAAGCATGTTGTCAATCTGCAAGAAACATGGAAAAAAGCCAACATTTTGCATTACATTTACTGCAAAGAGTGGCTGAAAACAGAGCTTGTTCCAAATTGAAATGTTTAAAAAAGCAAGCGTCTATCATCTCCCCAGTAAAACCACAACTTCTTGCATTTACACTCTGAGTTTGTACTGAATAAACACGTGGATTAGTAAGTTTTAAATGTGCTGGTAGATGAAGTTGACATAAATCCAGGTTTAATGGTCGGTAGAATATCATAATAGACAAAAATACAGACATTTTGCGACTGCCATGTATCTGGTTTGTATTATTCTGTTAAATTAGGGTTGTACCATTGAAGACCATATGTACGTATTAATGAGCCTGCAAGATTTCAGGACTCCGGCTACATTATTTCTCAAGTTAAAGCAACATCGATGCCAAAATCAGCATGACCTCACCTTTAAGATTTTTTAACTCAAAAACTAATGTTTCTCTGACTGTGGCTTCATATTAACCAACAGACGGCAGAGAGCGCCATCGATTTCCCGTCTTCCCAATACAATAAAGTGCAGTCTTAAACATTACTGTAGAAGTGAATCACCCTTATGAAACAGTCCCAGTTTTGTAAGAACAAAGGAACTAGATTGCATTACCTTGTGGAGGTGTTGAATGTGTGTCCAGGCTCCTTTATGTGCTGCTGGCATGCAACGCTACTGAATGAACACAGGTGGCCCTGCTTGTATATGGCCTTTTTCTTGGCAGGAAAGCCTTTATCTGTCCTTGGAGCTGCACTTCACAGTGTTTGGTAGCTTAAGTGAATGGATGCTACATTGTGCTTTGGTGCATAAATGACACACGCTTGACCTGGCTTGTTGAGACGTCTGGTGAGCTGAATAATTGAAGATACTGGGGGGAAACACAGGTAGATCCAGGAATCCATTATGCATGACTGACAACTGAAGCAATGTCTGCGTGAAGCTCGGAAATATTATCTTGATGGTTGTGTCACTAATCAACTTCCTGGAAAGGGGGAAAAAATGGAAGGAAAAAACTGAGCACATGTGCCATTTCTGATTTAATTTGCCTCTTACGCCACACCCTATTGGACGACGTGTCTGAGTACTAGCAGGTGGAATTAGTTGCCTCAGTGGACGCGTTGCCTAACTTCCTGTGTTATGAAACTGGCAGAGCTGCAGAGCTAAAGGAAACAATAGCCTCTTATTGCAGGAATGTTTAACCTCCAAACCAGATTGGCTGGAAGGATTTTTACTGCACTGATTGAGGGAGAGAGGGAGTTAACAACCGGCTCCCATGGTGGACGTTAACGAGTGCCTGCACAGCACAGGTGTAAACACAAAAAGAAAACCAGGTGTGTGCGCACACAGTAACAGTCATACATGCTCAGGCACACGCGTGTTCTCCCAACTGTCTCTGCACGAAGCGTGAGATGCTCACACTTTCCCCTCACTGCCACTTTATCATTAACAAGCAAGTCCTCAGCACGACTCTGAAAATGTAATGATTTTTAAGACGGATTCAGCCGACACTCCATCCATTAACTGCAGCCTAATTGGGCTCATTTTCATCAGAAGGGACTGCAGGAGGGTCCAGTGGACTCCAGTGATGACAGAGGGGTAATGAACTGAGGCGTATTCATCGACAAAGTTACAATATGACTGATTTATGGACTAAGAAATCAGATTAGCTAAAAGAAGATGGATTGGAACGTTGGTCCGTGTAAGAGAGAATTTACCACTTTGAATGTCCCTCATGGGTAGATGAAAGAAGGAATCTCTCTTCTTACCAGCTACTTTTATTTTTACCACTGAAATGAGAATCATGTTTTCACTAAAACTGCATGTCCCAGGTCCACATCTTCACCCCGCTAGTTTATAATCAATGCAGAAGACATAAAGTGTAGTGGTGAGCTAATTCATTTTAGCCCTCTGAACTCGAAGCAGCTCTTGTTCGTTCATTGTTCCTGTCGCATTTTTACTCACTGTGGCCTCATTTTTCACTGCAATATAAAATCCTGCACCTCTATGGAAACAGCACTAGCATGGCTAGAGGGAGAGAGAACTCAGATATGTCTTATGTGCATCATTACAATGTAAAATGTTATAAACAATAAAAAAGACAAAAACAAAGTTTATTCTCTTTGATTATTCTTTTTGTGAAAAATTACAACTCAACTCAACATCTGCAACATTTTTCTAAGAACCCACAGCACTTAGGAATATTATTTTTAAAAAGGTAACTATCTACTATGCATATTTTGCTACTTAAATTTGTATAACCTCTACAAACCTCTGCATTTTTCATACTACTCGAGAGCTGTTTCACTGTGCAGAATGTATCTTCTAGCAAATGGCTGCTAACTTGCTCCTCTGTAAACCTTATGAGCCATGCTGAATTTTTGTTATCAATCCAGATATTTCATTCTGCTCTGTGTAAACACAACCGGCAGTTTAGTCAAAAATTGTCAAATTTTTGTCAATCATGGCATCTCTTTTTGTGTGAAATTTTTAGTTTTTCACTGAAACTGGTGCAAACAGTTTGTTTTTGACAAATATTTTAATGTACAATTAAGTAATTTGATGAAATATTCCGATTTTTCAGCTTAGACTTGCTTCATTTTCCCAGTAGAACTGTGAGTCACAGGTGATGAGTTTAAGGACCATTAGAAAGTTTTAAAAATTCTAACAATTATGTCTGTTTTTATAGTTTCTGACTCGTAGAAATCATTTAATTTTGGAGGTTTTTCTTTATTTTTTTTAATGATAGCATATCTTTCAAACCCATTGGCCAGTTTTGGAGTTCAGAGGGTTACAATGTGTAAAAATGTACAATCACACTCTTATTTCAGTCAACTGCAGGTTACTCAGATTAAACAATCTCTGCTCTGTATTCCATTAAATTACTGCTCTCGAGGAGCGTGCTGCTGTCCTTTCTAACCTGTTTGTCAAAATGGCAGCTCTCCTGCCCCTCATAACTCAAACAGGAAACCATGCGCGACGTCCACAGCTTCTTCCTGTCAGCACCAAGAACATTGTGATGGATGGATCGACGGAGGAAACCCTGAGTTTCGGCCAAGAAGACAGCCGAGGGCCAACTGTCCTCGGCTGTCTGGCAAACAAATAGCTTTGTTGGTCTCGACGGTTCAAGGTCAGCTCAGGGTGGAAGTAAAGTTGGAGAGGATGCGTGTTGGTTTGTTTGAAAAGCCAGACTCAGGATTAGCTTGTATGTTTATACTGCTGCTCCTCATCTGACATTTCTCTAAACACGAAGCCCGGAGAAACGACAGAGACGTTCGCTAAGGTGGAGAATCGGGGGCATGAAACCCAAAGGATAGATCAAGAAGTGCTGGGGGAAGGATTGGAAAGGTTAGAGGAACACTGGCGGGATGCTAAGCTGGAGGAGAGACGAGGACGGGGGAGGATATCAAAGGACAGAGCAGACAAGGGGAATGCAGATTGTGGCTTTGTGTACGCAGTGTGCACCTGAGTGTGCGACACAGAGGGATAACGCAGGCAAACAACACAGCAAACTGTCCAATTCACAGACACACACACACACACACACACACACACACACACCCCCACAGCTCATTGGGTTATTTATAGCCCAGCGCTCCCAGGCGTCACGTGTGTTTACATGCCGAGCCGCACACAGAAGGGAACACGAGTGCGTGATGTGAGAAAATGTCATAAGGAACAGTGGTGTCGCCGTGTTCCGGCCTGCAGAGAGGAGTCGGGCTGGTCGCTGCCCCCAGGACTCAGTGGTCTTTGGCCGCTAATGAGGACAAATCTTAGGAGCGCTGCCGTCGCTGCGGAACGGCCTTCGATGAGGGCACAACGTGATGCAGCGTCTGTAGCTGTGGTGGCGTCAGAGTGACGATGGGAGGGCAGGTGGTGGTGAAGGAGGAGGACGGAACCTTAATGAACCCTCACCGAGGCCTGCAGAGCACAAAGTGGAGCCGGAATGAGACGTCAGCAGGCGGCTATGGGCTTATTACAGATAAATCAGCAGTAGAAGAAGCACAGCCTGCTGCAAAAACCACACACTGGCAGCTTTTTTTCTCTCTCTGAGTTCAATTTTAACACACTTCTGTTTAATTTCTTTTCATTTGCAGTTATTTTAGATAATTTACATTTCAGTATTTTTTGCCGTTTTCATCTTTAAAAATGCACTTTTATTGAACTCAAACAATAAATTAGCTCAGCCACTATTGCACAAAATGAGCTTATTATAGCAAATATATCCATACTAATGAATCTAACACTACCAGAGAGCCGTGACAAGATTATTTTTACATGGTAAAATATTGCACTCAAACATACCTTTGTTTTTAATGCTATATGTAAGGGATGCGTCTTGAAAAAGTTTGTGTGCATCTGTTTTATCAAATATCAATATGTGGTTCCTGCGTCTGCCTCAAAAACCCAGTATTTGCTAAGTGCAAAGTAGGGCATTGTAATTGGATTTTTCCATCTCAAATCATCTAGGGCCATTTAGTTGGACCGTGTCTGATTTGCTTGGAAATATTTTATTATGAACTATGGATATTTAAATGATATTTGTGAAATATTAGACTGATATATCAAATACTTTTCAAGCTATTTTTATTTTTTTTAATTTCCTGTCGTCTGACTTTCAGGATATTTACTTGCACATTGAAATCTGAGGCTATGTTTGAATGACAATATGTCTGGGAGTATTAAAGATAAAAGCTTGAAGTTTTCACTGTCTGAAAATGATATCCATAATAAAACCATTATGTCCTCAGTTATATTTGAGAACCATTTGTTTTACTTGGAACAGGTAATCTACTAATATGTTTGTTTTTGTGGTGCAACTTGTCATATCTGCTCAGTCAGTCATGAAAGTTCTTTTCATTGTTTTTCTTATTATATTTGGAAAAGCATGTCATATTCTAAAGTATTATAACTGATATGCAACTACATATTATTGAAAAAAAAAACAATCTTTGACTTGTGCATTATCAATTTTTTATTAATGTGAACTCAAAGATTGTACATTCGTGGATTTATTTCTTATTTCAACTCAGCCACAATCAGAGATTTATTTGATCTACTTCTCCAATAATTTATGGAATAATGAGAAGTAACTGTGAAAATGTCATGCTTTTATCTTTAACACTTAATGAATCACAGCCTCAAGTTAAATGCACAGAAAAATCTGCTGAAAATAGGTCGATGAACAGTTTAAAACAAAAAGAAACATCTCGAATAGTATTTAATATATCAGGCTAAGACTTCACAGATATCTTTATAAATATACATATTTTATGAAACAAACATTTCAGACTAATTAGAGATGGTTGAGCAGAAACTGCTTTTAAAAATTGATGATTTGAGATGGTATGACCCAGTAGTGATACATAATCAGGTTTATATTTTATAATATGCTAAAATATTAATACTTACAGGGCAAGTTCATTGTTTTTGAAATTGTGAAAATTAATTTTAAACTAAAATGAGTTCAAAATCAAAGTCATGACATGACTGTCAGTCTTTGGGTATTCTTTAGACATTAACATGGCATTAAAGTCTTATATCTGTTTTGTTTCTTCCTTTTCTGTTGTTTCATTTTGGATTTTTTTCTGTTTTTTGTCTTTTTTTTGGTGTTTGTTTGTGTTGTGCCCGTTTGTGCCCAGCAGTGTAACCCAGGTGACCTTCGTGCCCTGAGGAAGGGAATGACTCTGTACCACTCAGAGTCCCAGCTGTCCTCACTGCCACAGCGCCAGGAAGCCATGCACATGGTCAGTACCCAGGAGACTGACACACACATGCACACACACATGCACACACACATGCACACACACATGCACACACACTCGCACACATGCATGAGGAAGTTTAACCGCATGCAGAGACTCACACAGACTCGTGCCCACTCACACCTCACCTTTTAGACACAAATCAGCGCTGTGACGCTGCTTATACATATAGAGACGGGGTTTAATTGCACACAGACACACACAGGCCTAATTGTAGTGTGCCGCGAAATCAAGTCGACTCAGCTCTGATTCACTTCTCCACTTCTAACTCTCAAATTACACCTCCACAGGCTCTGTTCTGTTACACATGACAGGAAAGGAACTCGCAGAAAGAGCGAAAGGAAATAGGGCATAAGGGGGATGAGATGGACTGGAAAAAGAAAGGAAGAAGGATAGAAATTTACAAGTTGTTCCCTCCTTTTCCTTCCTTATCGGCCCTTCAGTTTCCTCTCTGGAGCCTGTTGGAGTCGACAATGAAAGTAATAATCCTGTACAATCCACCTCCACCCCTGACCCTGCCCGTGTCAGGGGAGGAGGGGCTCGGTAATTGTTTTTTGACTGCTTAAGGAAGGTCAGAGTCGGGGCTACGCCACTAACCCAGAGGACTAAATCTTCCCTCTGTAAAAAAAAAAAAAAAAAAAAAAAATCAATATTGTGTTTTAATCACAGGCTCAATGTGAGGCATTCCGATCCGGCACGCATCTTTCCTTCAAAGCCAGCCTTCTTCTGGAGATTCAAGCCGTTCAGTAAAGCCCGTGATCTTTGACATCACAAGAGGTCTCTCCCTGAAGGGGGAAGGATAAACCGCAGATTGTCTTTATGATCTTTTGCCGTTTAATTCCACCATGTGTCTTCACGTGCAGCAATGTTGCGTTGTTGGCCTTGAGGTGTGAATTTAGGCTCCTTAGACGTGACATATGGTGTTTTTCTGACATTGTCATTGTAAAGATCCATTAGGAGACGGAAAAAAATGAATATATGTTGGCATGTGGAGGATATAATCCATCTGCAACCAGGGAGAAATTGCACTTAAGGCATCTGCTACGTATATGTGGTTTTAAATCGGATCTTAACCTTGCAGCAGGAATGGAGTACTGAAGTAGAGTTTTGCACGGAATCGGTTGCATTATACTAACTAGTTGTTACGTTTAGAGTCTCTGTTATGCAAATTCTAGATTCCTGGCCAATAATTGTGTTCATAAACTCTGGTAATGTTGCTGCAAATGTGCAGCAAGGTCATGTTTCCGTCTGCAAATTGAATTTGCAGTGGGCTTGTCACTAACTTTGTGGAAAATGTATTGCAAGCAGTTGATTTTGTTGATTTTTAAAGATCCTTGCCAATGAAAATTAAGCTTTTTTTCTTGTTAACAAATGAAATAAGTGTTAAACATTATGTCTGAGCATGTCCATCTAGACACTACAGTTTACTGATGACAGTCTCCAGTCTGGTACAATTTTTGTCCTGCTTTTTATAGATAATTTTCAGTCACTCCTTCATATTATATTAACCCTCCTGTTGTCCTCATTTATGAGCACCAAAAAATACTGTTTCCTCGTCTGAAAAAAAATCCCAAAATTCTGCAAAAAAATTCACCAAATTTCTGAAAATTTGCAAACCTTCAGGTAGAAAACTCCAATAATTCCTTAAAAGTTTCCCTTGAAAGTTTTATTTAAAAAAAATAAAAAATTCCCCAAATTTGGCAAGAAAATTCTTGTAAATATTTTCAAAAAATGAATAAAATTCTTCCAAAAAAATCCTAAAAATATCTAAAGTGATTCCATATATATCAGTAAAACTTCTGATATTTTATTTAAGAACATTCACATAAAAATGATTTTTTTGTGAGTGTTCTTAAGAAACATTTTGAACATTTCTTTTTTTCCACCAAAAAATGTTCAAAGATTTCCCAAAAATGTTGAAAATGTGGACACCAGAAGTTTCAGTGTGAAAATATTTTTTTTCCCCACATTTTCAAACTTTGAAACAAGTCAGTTTTGACCCGCAGGACGACACGAGGGTTAACAGGTGAAATGAAAAAGGATTTTGAAATTGGATTTCACAACTGCATATGATCAAACTGTACAACGTAGCACTAATGTTCAGCTAAATAACCCAAATCAAGAGCTGTAGCTGGATATTTCTCTCTTGCTCTTCACTACGTTTAACCTTCCTCATTCTGAGGCGATTCATTTGCACATTCCTGCTCACTTCTATGCATTTATGACTTTTAATCCCTTGATTACACTTGCTTCTTATTTGTCTTGCTACGTTTGCTGTCTGCTGACATGCAACACTATTTAATCTACGTGTTAGTGTTACTGTCATGCACTGAAATCAAATTCCTTGTATGTGAAAACTTACTTGACAGTAAAACCGACTCTGATTCGGATAAATACGATTGATTCTGAAATACTTGCACACATTAAAAAAACAACAACAGACATATCCACATCTGCAAGGTTTTTCCTGGCCAGTTTAAAGGAATAGTTTCACATTTTGTTTAAAAAATGGCAAAATGCTAATATGAGAAAGGAAAGGATGAGAGGATTACATGTGGTAAATATCCAGTTAGCTTAGCATAAAGTCCTGAAACTCTTGGAAGTAAGTAGCCTGGATCTACTGTATGTCATTGGATCTGTACAACAACGGGTGAATTATCTGAGACCCTAATGGTGATAGAGGAAATTCAGCTGCCTGTTGCGCAGGCGAACCCATTGTGTCTTGAGTTTTATGTCTTTGTCTAACGTTGGCTTTGTTGTCGTGACAACCCGGCGGAGGCTGTCGAGCTGCGTGGCGATCAGTTGGCCGGGTTCTAATTTGGCTCAAGTTCATCCGTGTGGGAGAGCAAACGAGTGAAAGAGGAGATGAGAGACGTGGGGACTTGGGGACGACAACAGCAGGACTTCCGCGGTTCTCCACTCCCCTCCCAGTCTGTGGGCTCATCCTTTTTATTGAGCCCTTTGTCTCAGGCAGACACAGTTTCAGGTCAGTGAGCGTCGTGAGATTGTCGGATAGAAAACGAGCCGAGAAGAGAAAAGATACACAGAGAGAAAGAGAGCAGCCAGCCTGCGTGATTCTCACAAACGCTCAACAGTCTGCTCTTATTTCGTAAACCCAAACTCCAAACCATTGATTCTGACAGCGTTTGCTTTCCCTCCACTCCCTCCGTCCTCCTCGTGCAAAGACTAAATCAGGACTGTTTATGCAGGCGAGCCTTCCCCAAATGTACATCCATACGAGCGGTAAACACTGCCCAGAGCCGGCTGTGTCTTTGCGCTGTCCAAATCCTTTTCTTCACCGAATAAACTGGAAAACCTGGCCGCAGTGCGAGCAGGAAATGTTTACGCGTTTCAAGTAATAGCTGCAACCCGGAGAGGAGAACATGAAAAAAAACCAGGGTGACAGTGATTTACATAATCTCTCTTGTAGTTGGTTTCAAAGTCCAGCGCAGAGGAGCTGTATGGAAAATGAAGCAGCTCCATTTGTTGGTGTGACCTTAAACAAGAAGAAACACACTGAGCTGAGCTCAGTGGGGAGTTCAGCAGGATTGTTCTGTATAATTTCCCCCTAATGTAGATTTAGCCTTGGCGATGCATTTAATAATGAGTGGATGTCATAAATAGCTACCCAACACGTTCCTCCACGCCTGGTTCTTAATAAACCTCCCTATGATGTTGCACCTTTTATCTCACATTCTGTAAAAGTTCTGCAGAACAGTTTCTTCTAAACTTAGTTTTCAGGTCACAAGAGAAGATGCAGCTGTTGCAGACAGATGTAGATTAAAGTTGTTTTTTTAATGACCCACACTAATGTTGAGAGATTATCAGTGCCCAACATGCAATGCAGATGTCAGTTTTATCATACAAAATACAACACTTTATTGATAGTAACACATTAGACACAAAATTTATGAACATATATTGGAGCAATATATAATTGTGGGACTTTTTGTAACATAGTTGACAGGTATCATAGTCAACATTTTTGCTGTTTTCAGGTCTATAGCCAAACACCACATGGCATTTTTACAGAAAGATTCTTCTAAATATTATATATACAACTATGTAAAATTGAAATTGAAAGTTATTTATAAAGCTATTGTAGTAAACCTGTTGACATGCCATAAATCCACACTTGACTCACACACTACTTTATATTAAATAAGTCAGAAAGCCTTGGAGTCTGGCCAGTCTTTTCTTCAGGAGGAAATGACATCATGTGGAGCAGGTCATGTGATCTGGAATTAACACACTTCCTGGAGAGGTGTTTTTGTAATGGGGAACTTAGTAGGAAGTGATTTCTTGGACACAGATACAATTTGTTATTTTCCATATGAAATTTGATATATTGTCAAAAAAGAAAAATCTATCATGATGATCTCAACTTAATAAAAAGAACACAATCAAAACTATTTTTGAATCAGCTCATTTTATTATTGTTTAGCTAATTAGAAAGTTGTTATTAAATTTGGATGGTAATTCAGTTGACATTTTAGTGATATCCAGTCATTTTTCTTTAATAAGTGATTGTTTCCATAATAAATAATTATCGAATTTGTGAAGACATGATTATAGTGAACCTAAAAACATCAGTTTTTTTATTACTTTTAATAAAAATGTATGCAAGATATATCCCATGAACTTCAAAAGTCCCTCAGTTATAGATTGACCCTATTAACATCTGCGTTGTAAAAAAATCTAAAAATTTATCAACTAAACTCATATCTGCTGGTAATCAAAAACTTAAGATTTTAATGCATTTATCAGCAGAGAGCAGCATCTCCAGTAA